>NC_080190.1:84262500-84576250 GCF_030028045.1 Hippopotamus amphibius kiboko | reverse complement strand
AAAGCAGACACCAATCCATGCACACACAACACATATTTTAGATGGAGCGACAGATGGCAAACAAACTAAATAAGTAAAACATCTAGCATGTCAGATAATAAGTGCTAAGGGAAGGGCGGTAGGCGTGTCATGACAGAGGTGGTGGGTTGATAGTTTTAGATGGAATTTCCAGGTAAGGGCTAATCAAAAAGTGATATTTGAGAAAAGACCTGAAAAAAAGGAGAGCGCCATGGAGATATCTGGGGGAAGATCACTTAAGGCAGAGGAAACAGCAAGTGCAAAGGCCCTGTGGTGGAGGTGTGTCTCTTGCTTTAGAAAAAGAGTGAGCATCAGAAAAAAAAAAAAAGAAAGAAAGAAAAACAGTGAGCATCAAGGCGGGGCAGGGAATGAACTGGGAGATTGAGATTGCCATATATACATTACTAATACAAAAAAATATCAAATTGTACACTTTAAATATATGCAGTTTATTATATGTCAATTATATCTCAATAAAAGTTCTTTAAAAAAAGTGAGCATCAAAGACGCAAATGTGGCTGGGATTGTGAGAGAAAAACAGAAAGAAATAGGAGAAGAGGCCAAAGAGATGTGGGGGGGGGGGGGGGTGGTACGGCCTTTCAGGTCATTGACCTACAATATGACATAGCACTACACTGATTTACGATGGTGATGCTCAGAGGCCAAGTTCACCTTGTGTGTAGATAAGGAGGATGGTTGTAATTTGGGAGTTGTTAAGAAAAGCATGTTGCAGCCCCAAGAGAAAAAAGAAAAACCAGCCATTCACACTACTGAATCAGGGTTTAGCTGGCGGTGAGTGAGGAACACTGAGATTCTGAGTCCACAGAGACAAGAAGATTCAAGGAAAGGCCAGGTCACAGGACGGGATTAACAAAGCCCAGACACAGCAGAGCCTGCCTGGCTTCTTGCAGAGATTCATAAATGAGAAAATGGGCTGAGGTCGCATTAAGAGATCTTACTGGTACACAGCTCATTATTCAAGGATCAACTTCTCTGCAGTGTCTTTCTGTTATGAGTCATTCTCTAGTACCTGAAGTCATTGGGTTTTTTAAAAATATATATATTTTGTGAAGAGTCACTGATTTTTATCTGTAAGAAAATTAGTCCACCGTAGTTACTATACCCGTACTAGAAGTGAGGCTTCATTATTTTTTTAAATTCAAGATGTTGGCTGTCATCTTCAGCAACAAGTGTTTTGTTAGTTCTGACTTAAACTCCTCTTTTTGGCTAATAATTCCTCTGAAATAGATGTATTTTTCTTTGCTGGCTCAGATTGCCCAAGCTGACAGCTCCCTTTGTGTAATAAAAGCTGAAGCTGTCTCTCCTCCTATGGCTTGACAGCATAGAACCAGGTAGGTGGACAGTGCCACTGAGGTTTATAGACAAAGAATTTCTGTTCTCAGTTTCTTCCTACTTTCCTAGCATCAGGATCAGTGACGACTTGGGACATGATGAAGCTTTGTATTGGTAATCATTGCTAGGTACCAACGTTACTGCAAACAGTGGTTGAAAATGACGTGTATTATCTGACACTTTCCGTGGGTCAGGAGTCCAGGTACAGCCATGCTGGGTCAGCTGCTTCAGCATCTCACAGATCTGCAATTAAAGTATCAGCAGGGGCTGTGGGCTCATCTGAGGCTCGAGTGGGGAAGGATCTGCATCCAAGCTCACATGGTTGTTGGCAGCGTTTAGTTCTTTGTGGGCTGTTGGAGTGAGGGTCTCCACTCCTCTCTGGCTGCCAGCTGGAGGCTGCCCTAAGTTCCTTGCCAGGTGGGTTTTCACAACAGTCCCTTGTTTCCTCAAAGCCAACAAGGAGGAGAGTCTCCTGGCAAAATGAATGTTGCAGTTGTATGCAATGTAATCACACATATATTGTCACCTTTGCCATATTATTTTGGTTAGAAGAAAGTCACAGGTCCCATCTTCACTCAAAAGGAGAGTCTTATATGAAGGCATGAAGACCAGTACAGGGGCTGTGGGGACCACTGTAGGATCTGTCTGCCAACAGTATCATCTTGGCATCTTGGGGCCAGGAAGACCAGACACACTCATGCATTCAAAGACAACCTACCATAGGAAGGAGAGCATAGATTTCAGCAGTACATATTCTATCCCAGAGCCTCTCTCTTATGGTCTTCACCCAAGAGTTTCCTGATGGTATCAGCATCCATGCTCTTCCCTGGTACCCGGAGGGTAGCTCAACCTCACACACGGCAAAGGGTCCACTTCTCCTAGCTGCTGCTACAGCTACCTGGTCCAGGTGAGGCACAGAAAGTAAAGTTACAAGTAAGCCTCACTCAGGAGGCATGTATCCAGAATCCTCCCTTGAATATAGTTTTTAATGACATGGAATGTTTCCCACAGTCTAAATGTTTGGAAACTAAGTAAATTATGACACCCATAAATGATAGTACTCTCAAATTATTAACAGAGATTTTAGCATGGAGAAATGTTCCTGGAGAGTGGGGAGCAGTTTGAAAAAATAGAAGATATTTCAAACATGATTCCTTCTAAATATATGTGTATATGTGTGTATAAATATTAAAAGTGATTATCTCTGGGTGGTAAGGATAATAGGTGATTTTATATTTCTTCTTTTGACTTAGCTGTATCAAAAATATAGTGAAATGTTTTACTTTTGTATTAAAAGTGCAAGCTTTAGAAGTTTTTGCATATTTTTGTTCAAGAGTGTGATCTATTTGTGATTGAGAACTGTGTTATTTATCTATTTCTAGCCCCCTAGCGTAATTCCCTTAGACATATTAGGCTCTTAATAAACACTTTTTGACAAACTTATGGGTTTCAGAAGATTTAAAACCAATATCAAGATATTCTGTGGAGATATGCAAGCAATACTAATTTATACGCTTTTTTTTTCTGGCTGCATTGGGTCTTTGTTGCTGTGCACAGGCTTTCTTCTAGCTGTGGTGAGCAGGGTCTACTCTTCATTGCGGTGCACGGGCTTCTCACTGCAGTGGCTTCTCTTGTTGCCGAGCACGGGCTCTAGGCACACAGGCTTCAGTAGTTGAGGTGCATGGGCTCAGTAGTTGTGGCTCGAGGGCTCTAGAGCACAGGCTCAGTAGTTGTGGCGCACAGGTCTAGTTGCTCTGTGGCATATGGGATCTTCCAGGACCAGGGATCGAACCCATTTCCCCTGCATTGGCAGGCAGGACCCATTTCTCAACCACTGCACCACCAGGGAAGTCCCTTATATGCACTATTACAAACAAAACAAAAAAATCTCCCAAACTTGCATTCCACTTCTTCTAAGAAACCAACTCCACTCCACCTCCCCAATTCCATCAACTATTAGAAGAGGTAAAGGTGTCAGATGGCATGGTTCCTGGTTAAGGATGGTTTGGACAAGTGAAATTCACAATCTAGTATTTCTTGTTGTAATCTACAGTTTCAATTATGTTCGTCAATATGACTTCTGAAACAAGTACTAAGAAAAAGGAAAATGGAAGGAATTGTCATTACATTTCTATTTTGGACCACCACTCTAGGATTTGGTAATGAGTGTCCAATTTGATCTTGAACTTCAGGATGAATGAGGAAGAAAAATAAGGAACCAAATAAATAACCCTTATACTATTGGGAACTTACTGTAAATAATTCCTTGCTGTTTTTCATTTTTACCCAAAACAAACTGTTACTCAGCAGGAGTTAGTGGGTTAGAGACATTTTCCCTAAGAATGCTAAATGGTATTTCAGCACTGCATTTTAATGCTTACACTATTTTTAAGTGTAAATAGGGGCAAGTATAATTTGGATCCTATTTTATAGATGGGAATATCAAAGCATGAAAAGAGGCTAAAACAATTTTACAAGATGGAAATGTCAACAGCCTATCAAATAATAGATATTAATATTTTTACTTTGAAAGTCAGTGGTCCATCAAATAATAGATATTAATATCATTGATCAATCTGTCTTTAGTATGACTAAGACCTTTTTATCTCCTACTCAATGTTTTCTTTCTTTTCTTATGTATGAAAAAAAATTTTAATTTTATTGAAGTATAGTTGACTTACAAAGTTGTGTTAACTTCTGCTATACAGGGACTTCCCTGGTGGTGCAGTGGTTAAGAATCTGCCTGCCAAAGCATGGGACACGGGTTCGAGCCCTGGTCCGGGAAGATCCCACATGCTGCGGAGCAACTAAGCCTGTACACCACAACTACTGAGCCTGTGCTCTAGAGCCTGTGAGCCACAACTACTGAGCCCATGTGCTGCAACTACTGAAGCCCATGCCTAGAACCCGTGCTCTACAACAAGAGAAGCCACCACAATGAGAAACCTGTGCACCTCGAGGAAGAGTAGCCCCTGTTTGCCACAACTAGAGAAAGCCCCTGCACGGCAATGAAGACCCAACACAGCCAAAAATATATTAATTTTTAAAAAATTTCTGCTATACATCAAAGTGATTGTTATACACATATATTCTTTTCCATTATAGTTTATCACAGGATATTGAATATAGTTCCTTGTGCTCTACAGTTGGAACTTGTTGTTTATCCATCCTATATTTAATAGTTTTCATCTGCTAATCCCAAACTCCCAATCCTTCCCTCCCCCTTGGCAACCACAAGTCTGTTCTCTATGTCTGTGAGTCTGTTTCTGTTTCATAGATAAGTTCATTTGTGTCATATTTTAGATTCCACATATAACTGATACCATATAGCATTTGTCTTTCTGTCTGACTTACTTCACTTAGTATGATAATCTCTAGGTCCATCTGTGCTACTCAATGTTTTCTTGATTCCTAGGTAAATAAAACAACTCAATGTTTTCTTGATTCCTAGGTAAATAAAACAACAATAAATAACAATAAATTAGGTCATTGGTCTTTTTCCTTCTGCGATCCTAATATTTTATGATGATTAGCTCAGTCTCCACTTTTTAGTCTACTCTTTGCCTAATCCTTGTGTCAGGATCTAAGACAGGCCTTTCAATTACAGACTCTTCTAGCCTCAGCTGAGTAACAGAGCTGTCCACCAACACCATGATCCCAGCAAGAATTTGCTGCGTGTTGCATCTTGGGTTTTCCCCTATAATTGTAGCTACTACCACAATCCCAAGTAGGTTCAAACAGCTGCTGCACTTTCCTCATTTATCATCCTAAAAAGAAAAAGGAAAAAAGAGTCTGCCATGTACTACACACTCTGCAAAGGCCTGGCTGAAGGATAGGGTGAGGAAAGGACCCCCCCCCGCCCCAACTTACAACTGCTGCTTTCCTGTGGCCAGAAGAACATTTTCCTTTCCCTTTCACTCTATAACACACCTACTTTCTCTACCGTCTTCCACCAAGTCCCTGCTTGGACATCCCCTGGCTTTGCACAGCCTGTGTTTGAAATCTGAGCTCCACCCAGACAAATGAACAATTAGTTTGTTTACCTCTTTTCTTTCTTTTCTTGTCTTTTAGTCTCTTTTTCTCTCTTTACTGAAGTCAGCTTTTCCTTTTTGCTTTTTTAAAATATTTATTTATTTATTTGACTGCGCTGGGTCTTAGTTGTGGCATGTGGAATCTAGCTCCCTGACCAGGGATTGAACCTTGGCCCCCTGCATTGGGAGCACGGAGTTTTAACCGCTGGACCGCAAGGGAAGACTCTGAAGTCCACTTTTTCTTTAAAAAGGTCAAACTTCAGTTAGACCTCACTACCAGTAAGAATACACACAAATTAATACAAGGTTATGTCACTCTCTTCCAGGAGTGCCTAAAGCTGACTATTATTCTCAGAAAGTGACATTCAGGAAGTATTGTTTTAAGTTAAATTGGTTTCCAGATCTTCAAAAATCTTTTTCTGACATCAAAAGTAAACATTCTTTCAGCAAAACAAGAAACTGCAAGGAATACAGAGAAGAAAGCAGAAATCAGAGTTTCATCATCCTGAGTTAATGTGAATATAGACATACATTTCTTTCAAGATCTTATTTTATGCATATATGATTGCATTTATATACATATAATATATATGTTTACTGAATAGGAGGTAATTTGAGATACACATTTTCGGTATCTTTTTATTTAGCATAATTAAATACTCGATTACACATTAATCACCTTGAATTACTTTCAGATATTTCTCTTAATTTATTAATTGGGAAAAAGATCAACCCAATAATTATGGCCTTTCCTAAAGTTTGAAAATTCTAACTCCACACTTGGAATTTTTTAATCACTGAACATAAACTTAAAAATTAAACATATGGAAAAAGCTACTATCGCTGTAGATTTTAAACAAAGATTTCATATATTTTGTTTTATTTAGTGGATAGCAGTGGTGCCAACCATCATGAATACCAAAATGCAGCTAAAAATAACAACTGTAGTTGAGTAAGACTGCAGAAGATATTCTACGAACAGATGAGGAAACATGATAGGTTGTGAACAGACTTATGAGCTCTGTTGGAAAGTCTTGGTCTTCTGTTCAACTATGAAATAGTATCCAAGTTAATTTTGATCCTGTCTTTGTGGGATAGCGGTTAGGGAAATGGTCAGAACTGGTCACATGCGTAAAATATACTAACCGTAAATGAATATTTCCATGATGATTGAAATAGTACATAGTGAAAAAAAAATTGAGGATATATTATTGATCAAAAAGCTCAGAAATTTATTTGCCTTGATAAAAGCAGGAAAACATACATTTTACCTACTTTCTTAAGAAATATGAGATCTGACTAGATCTGCAGGAAGTTAGATGTTCAGATAAAGTCTCTCAAAGTCTTGCTGTAGGCGAAAAAGCATCTGACTGGGACTGGAAAATCTGGTTCTTGTCTTATCGTTTTCACTAACCATGGCATGATCTGAGCAAGTTACTTCACTTATCTGAGGCTCAGATTTTTCTTCCAAAAAAAGAAAAAAAAATGGTAATGCATGCTCACTGTAAAATATTCTAAGCATTATTTAAGTATGTAACATAAAAATGTGCTTCGGCTCACTTAACAGATGTACACCACTGTGAAAAGTTTGGTGTACATCACTCTAATACATTTCTCTATGAGCAGGTAAATATATTTTAAAAATAAAAACGGGATCAAACTCTATATATTATCTTATAATTTGCTTTTTCCACTTAATACTATATTGTGGACATTCCAACTGTAGTTTTATATTTCCTGATACCCTAATTAATGAAAAAATTTCCATTACTGATAGACATTTACATTGACTCTAATTTTTCACCATCTAAAAATTATGAAACAAACACATTGGTAGATATATTCTCATGTGTATGTATTACGTTCCCTTAGGGTAGCTTTTTAAAAATGAGTCAAAAGGTAAGTAAATTTTAAATTTGTATAGATGGTGCCAAAATGCACCCCAAAAACATACCATTTGACGTTTCCCTTAATCAAGTGTGAAACTGCTCCTCCTGCACAATTTTACCAACATTAAATATCATATGTCTTCTTAGACTCTGCCAGTTTGATCAGTGAAAATGGAATCTTACTGAAATTTTCTTAATCTATAAAAGGAAGAGTTGGATTGCATCATCTCTAAAGACATCTGGGTTCTAGAATGCTACATGTGGAATTATGTGTAAACGGCATAAATGTCTACCATTATAATGGACTTTTCTGGGTCTTTCCTGACCCCTCTGCAAAACTATAATGCACTGTCCTGAGAGTTTCTGCTGAGGTTCAGGGAAGGTGGGACATGCAGTTAGAGATATGGGACCGGACAATGTCATCTGAAGCAAAGGAAGATGATTGTTGCTATTTTTAGCAATTTTAACTAAAAGGGAGGAAACAGTACCAAAAAAAAGGTAACCAAAAGGCTAAAAATATATAATCCTTCCTTCAATACTGCATATCATAAATAAACAAAGGACAAGAACTCAGTATTCAAGAGCTAGCATTTGACAGGGACACCATTACTATTGGTAATAATTCTACTGATGAAACTATCTCTGTTAATGACGTCTTTCTGGCTAAACATCGGATATGCAGATATTATGCTAATGCTAATAAAACTTTCAGTTAGCCCTAGGGGAAAAAAAAGATTATGACACAGCAATGGAAAATCTACCCAGGGGAAGGTTAGTTTGATTGATGTACCCTTCTGGCTTTGGCACTCAGTTGCTCCATTAAGAATTATGGGTCTCTTAAGTAGCAGTTTGAAAGCCATCTCCTAGATAGATGTAAGGCACTCCTGAGTTTCCTCCTGGCTCTGAAAGTAGGTAAAGGCTTATGTCTTAATTACCATTGGTTTTTGTTTAACGCCTTCCTTTCTGGCACCTCCTTTTATTTCATAAAATCCTTGTGCAGTTTTAAAACTTTTACTTTTTAAATATTCAATCAATCATACTACCAAAATGGAGGAAATAATTTCTAAATGACACCTGTCGGGAAATTTATTAAAACGTTAACACAACCCTAGGACTGAACTATTGTAATCACCTCCTACTGGTCTCTCCACCCTCAGCCTTTCCCCTTCGACCTACAACGTCCCTGCCTTACAGAAGATACGGCTTAGAGCATCTTCCATATCTGACCTTGGTCTCCCAATCCCACTTCCTTCCTTGTCTTTTTCCTCCTAACATGCCCCACGTTCCAGTCCTATCAGCCTGGCAGGTCCCCGAACTCTCTGCTCTGTATCTCAGTGACTTTTCACAGGTGGACCCACTACCCAGAATGACTTGTTTCCCAGCATGTCATCCCCTTGTTTGTTTCTATTCAGCGTTTCAAGATGCAGTACAAATGTCACCTTCTCTGGGAAGATGAGCTCCCCGGGGAAAGCTGACCCCTTTTGTGCCCTCAGTCTCTGGCCTCGTGCCTTTTAAACAGATGGCAGAGGTTATTTTCAATGGCTGCTTTCTGTACGAGACTCTGCTGATGCCTCTTTCTGGGTAAATATAGGCCCCGTGAATCAGTCATCTTTCCATCATTTATCAAAGTGCCAGGCATACTGTAGAGACGTAGTTAATGTTCATTGAATTTACTTGAATTGAATGACATAGTGGCAAATCTGAGTGTATTTGGAGACTCATTTTATTGGTGATGATGGAATAAGTTCCAAGAAAGCATTGTCATATAAACTACACTTACAAATCATGCAAACTCCAAATGAATCACGTCTCTGGCACAGAGATCCCAAACTCCTTATTACTGGGAGAAAGTGGTATGAGAAAGATTTCATTCTGTAATTTTTATAGTCTTCTTTGATGTACTTCTTGTACAATAGCCATGGTTCCCTAAAGATTCTGTGATTTTTTTTTAATGTTTGAAAGCACATTCATTGAAAAACACAAGACTAACCACATGTGCGAAGTAAAATACAGTTTGCTTTGTTAGTGTTCATCCAGTTAATTTTTTAAATTAATTTATCTTTAATTTATTGCCTGTGTTGGGTCTATCACTGCTGCTCGCGGGCTTTCTCTAGCTGCAGTGAGCAGGGGCTACTCCTTGTTGTGGTGCTCGGGCTTCTCACTGCAGTAGCTTCTCTTGCTGCCAAGCACAGGCCCTAGGCCCACGGGCTTCAGTAGTTGTGACACGTAGGCTCAGTAGTTGTGGCGCATGGGTTTAGTTGCTCCACAGCATGTGGGATCTTCCCAGACCAGGGCTTGAACCCGTGTCCCCTGAATTGGCAGGCAGATTCTTAACCACTGTGCCACCAGGGAAGCCCCATTAAGTTAATTTTTGAAGGTATACCACCATTTTGACTTGATCAGTTTTGGAGCTTTAATGGAATGAATTCCCCCTTTGCCTATCTGACAGTCCAAAATTATAACTGTCTATATATAAATACATCACCCTTTAATCTAAGGCCTTAAGTTCTTTAATGCCTGCAATTATGCTTATAGCTTAAAATTTTTATAAGTATAATGACTTTTACAGAAAGGTCCTCTGAGATACTTACTGAGACATTCTTCAATGTCTTTATAAGTATATTAAATGGAGTAAATTCGTTCCATTACTCCTTCTGTTATAGAAACCTGATTCCCAGAACGGAATGTCTTCTTCAAAGTAGTCTCTTTCTTCCCAGGCTAAAGAAAAGCCTTTAAAAGAAATAGCATAACTCAACTCAAAAGGTACAAACTTCCAGTTATAAGATAAATAAGTGCTAGGTATGTAATGTACCACATGGTGACTGTAGTTACCACTGGTGTATGATATATGGGAAAGTTGTTAAGAGAATAAATCCTAAGAGTTCTCATCACAAGGAGAAAAAGTTTTTCCTTTCTCCTTTTCCTTTTACTATATCTATACAAGAAGATGGATTTTAGCTGAACCTATTGTAGTAATCATTTCACAATATAGGTAAATCAAACCATCATGTTCTCTGTCTTATACAGTGAAACTGGAAAAAAAATAGCACATCCCAAAATGTCCATTTTTATTTAAATACTTGTTAATAGATTTTTCCCTAATCAATTATACTGAGTTATTTATGAAGAAAAATGTTAACTATGTTAATTAAGGTTGAAATATTAGAGGCTGACATAAAATGGAAATGACATCATGTAAAAATGGTTGGTATGCATAGATAGATTAGGAAAAGACTTTTATTTGTTTCTTTTTTCAACTGATCTTTGATTATTTTTTAAACCATCAAACTATAGTTGTTATAAGTTTATGTTTAAAAATTTATACTTACATTAACTATATTTAATTATATATAATTACACTTTTAAAAATCCACCATTCCACACAATAAAGTGACAGCAGTCTGTTTACAACTGTGGAATGTTGGATGGCTACAGACTTCCAGAAATGGAATTAGGAAGTTAATGGGTCCAAACATATTTTGAATTCCTGGTACATATTTCCAAATTGCTTCTGAAAGGGTGACACCACTCTATAGTATCATTGGTAATGCATGAAAATACAAATTGAAAAATCGGCTTTTTTCCAGGAATAAACAATATTACTTTGTAAAAAAAATTTGTTGATTTAGTAGGTACCTGGTGCATTATTCTAATCTATATTGTTTGCTTTCTAACAGAGTTCAACCTTTTCCTGTAAATTTAATAACTGGATTTTGTGTGTGTGAATCATTTTTTATGATTTTTGGCTGTTTATTGAAATCAGTGTTTTTCTCATTATTATGAGCTATGTTATATGCATACATATATACGTATATAATATTTTATCTTCTATATTTGTTGTTTTTTCAGTCTTTTGCTTGCCTTTTAAAAGTAGTTTGGTTTGTTTACACATTATTTTAAAAAGCAGAAGTACTTAAATTTGTCATTTATATGTAGTTGTATCTACTGAAGTCTTCTTCAATAATTGTTTTCTGAAACTTCTAGGAAGTCCTTTCTCACGTCAGTCCCCAAATTGATGAATATGTGATTCCATTGTTTCCTGGGTTTTCTACTACTTAAGTTTTTATATAAATTTTTGGCATTTGATTATGATGAGACTTGGGGTCATTTTCTTCTTGTTTCTTGTGTGGGTGTTTATTGAGCTTCCTAGATCTGTGGATTCATCGTTTTTCATCAAATTTAGAAAAAGTCCAGCCATTATCTCTTCAAATGTTTTTTCTGCCTGTCCCTTTCCTCTGCGGACTCCAATTACAAACATATTAGTCCACCTGAAGTTGTCCCATAGTTTACTGATGCTTTGTTCATTTAAAAAAAAAAATTATCTTTCCTCCTGCTGTTTCATTTTGAATAGCTTCCATTGTTATGCTTTCAAGTGCACTAATCTCTTTTTCTGTGATGTCTACTTTGCCATTATTCCCATGCAGTGTATTCTTCATGTCACATGTTGCAATTTCTTTCTCTAGTATTTCAATGTAGGTCTTTTTTTTTCCTTCTAATATCCTATGTCTCTTTTAACTTATTGAACATATGGAATATAGTTATAACCATTGTTTGTGGTCCTTGTCTGCTAATTCTAACACCTGTGTTAATTCTCGGTCTGTTTCAATTGATTTTCCTCCTCACTGTATGTTGATTTTCTTCCCTCTTTCCACGCCTCATAAATTTTTTTTTAATTGCATGTCACACATTGTGAAATTTTACCTTCTTGGGTGGTGGCTGTTTTTGCTTCCCCTTAGACATTCTTGAGTTTTGCTCTGGAATGTGGTTAGGTTGCCTGGAAACAGTTTTATCTTCCATGTCTTGCTTTTGCGACATTAGGTGGGACTGGAGCAGTGGTCAGTCAGGGACACTTATTCCCTTCTTCTGAGGCAAGATCCTTCCCTGAATTCTATCCAGTCATGAGGCTTTCATCTCACTGGTGACAGGAGTGAGATGAAAGCCTCACGATTGGATAGAATTTCATTCCTGGTCGTGGCGGATACACATGTTGTTCCCTCTGATCCTTTCAGACGAAAGGATCAGTTTGAGGTAGTCTCCTCACAAGCAAGAGCTGACCAGGACCTGTACCTGAGGGGGACCCTCTGCAGATCTCCAGAGCCCTCTCTCAGATTCTCTCTTCTTCATACTCTGACCCACAAACTCCAGCCACCTTGTCCTCCCTGGACTCTTAGCTCCATTTCTCCAACTCAGAGAGTCCGTCCTGCTCTGCCTGGGTGTCCTCTGCTTGGGCTGTGGCCAGGAGACTCCCCCAAGGCAGTAAACTGGGGCAACCTTGGGGCTCACCTGGCTTACGTCATGTCTTCCTAGGATCACTGGTAACTGAGTTGGCTGATGTACAGTGTCTTGAAAATCATTGTTTCACATATTTTGTCCACATTTTGGTTGTTTCCAGTGGGGGTGTAAAAATGGTTCCTGTTACTCTATTCTATTCAGAACTATAATTTCTACAGGTGTCTGGAATCCCTTCTTGCCTGTGGAATGAAGTGCATATCTATTTTGATTTTTTTTTTTTACTCCATCCAAATTATTTACCCCACATCAATTAGTGAAAATTTTCTTCCCTGGCTGTTTTTGACATTTACGTGTACTATTTTAAATACTCACTTAAATTGGGGTCTAGTTTTGGCTCTGCTCTTGGGTACTGGGGATCTATTTGTCTAATTTTGCCCCAGAGTGATACTCTTTTACCGACAGCCGCTCTGTCATATATGTTTAATACCTGATAATGCTAATCTTCCCTATTATACTTTTCCATTAAGGGTTCCTCTGAGAATTTTTTAAATGTATTCATTTATACTTATTCTTTTATATCCGTTTAAGAAACATTTTGTCAAATTTAAAAAACCATTCTGGGATTTTCCTTAAGACTGAATTAAATGTGTAAATTAACTTGGGGGTGGCACAGATATTTTATATTTGTCTCCTTATCCAGGAGCATAATACAGCTATCAATCTTCCACTCGTTCAAAGCTTTCATCTTAATTTTCTAAAGGTTTTTATAGTTTCTTCACAAAGATCTTATAAATTTTTCTCTGAGGTACTTTTGTGTGTGTGTGTTGCTATTGGAAATTGGCCTTTATTTTGTCAGTTTGTTTTCTTATAATTACAGATAAAATGTTCTTGACACCAGAAATATATATGTGTGTCTGTGTGTATATACTTGCACTGATTTAGTCTCCCATATTCCATACTATATCCAATTGTTTTTAGAACTGTATCCTTGGCTTTTCTAGCTATATAATCATGTCACTAGGAAATAATGGTATTTTTGTCATGTTATTTACAATACTTAAATAATTCCATAAAACTAGACTGGCTTACTGGGTCGTGAAACTAGCTACAGCATAAAGTTACACTACCAAAAATATTAGTCTGGATCCCAAATAGAACTGACAATAAATGGAAATCTTCATCGAAGTCTTTTAAAAATACCAAAGGAAGAATCCAAATGAACACAAAGCAAAACATTTTTATTTTTTTCTATTTACTTCTTATCTATCTAACATCATCTCATACAGAGAACTGCTCTTCTTTTCAGTTTATCCCCAAAACACCTTTCTCTGCCCCAAGTTCTTCTTCAAATCCAGCTCACACAGAGCCAAGTCCTTCTCCCACCAGCACCACCCAACGTTTCCTGGATTTTCTGATAACGCTATTAATTTCACTTTGCTGGCTTTCCCGGTTCTCTACTTCACCATTACTTTAATCAACAAAAAATGTTTCCAGTGGCACATATTCAATGGAATTTAAGTTAGGATGGAGCAGGGGTGGGGGGGCGGGTAGCGGCTGGAATTCAGGCTACCCACACCTACCATTTAGCGTACTTATGACTTTGACATCTTCTCATTAGCTAAGAAAATAGGAACATTTTAAAGTCCTGTGGTTCTCTAAATAATGCTTAAGACATTATTTTTATTACATTTTATAATATATGGAAGATTTGATGAACCAATTTTATATGATTATATACAATTTTCAAATTTAAAAAGTTTGAAAACTTGCGGCTCCGTATAAGGTACCTGCTGAATACCGCGGACTGCACTCTGGGGTCAGGAAAACGCTCTGGTGCCATCTGCTGGTTCCTAAAGATATACCACTTGCACTGGTTGATTTCCGGAGCATTTTTCTCAACTCCCATTTCCCTCCCTACCAGAGCATTTCCAAATAACCGGAAAAATAATTGTAATTTTGAGCGACAAGACCACAGTGTGCAACCCCATAATAATGTATATAACTTTGTTTGGGACACAACATGAAACAAATTCTTAACTTGACTAAAATGTAGATTTCACATGCTGCATTTATACTGCTAATGATATACATCTTACTTTGTTTCTCATCAATAGATACATTTTCAAGGAGACAGTATGCCATCAGTCTTAATACACGATGCAAATAATCCGCTAATAATATAATTTTTAATTTTCTGAATAATTTACTTTATCATAGTTAGAATAATGCTAAATTATTCCCGTAACAATGCTACTCTCACTCACTTGCATTCTGACACACATTTCTTGAACAGGAAGGAGATACAGATAGAGCTTACACACATTTACCTTCATTCATTCATTTGTTCAGCTCATAAATATTTATTGTCAACCGTACCCTGGCACTTTATTTTGTAGGAAGGATTCAGCCATAAACTTGACAAAGCCCTGCTGAAGACAGGACTTGGAACTGCATACCATCCTTGGACCAGCATAAGGTCTGCACATGAATATCACAAATACATAAGAAATTTGTTTTAAAATGTGGAAGCCTGTCCCTCCAAAACTGCCATTTAGGACTGCTGTGACACATCCTGTAACTCTGATCCTGTAACATCCAGTCTCTGATTTATGTTTTTAAGCTTCAGGGAAACAGGTCTCTTGCCCTGTGTCCTCAAATAAAAGACAACCCTGTTTGAATGTTCTGAAGGTTTGTGGATTGCACTGTTTCGGGACACTGCTTCAAGAGTGCAGGGAAGATTTGAATCCAAAAGTACTTAGGTAAGAGAAAAGACAAATTGATGAACTTGTCACAGTTTTCCTTTCAGACTGTTATTACATATTAGATTTTTGCATAGTAAAGTGTTATTTCTAAGTAGCTCCAAACATGTAATTTTTTGTTTCCTTTTGTTTTCCAATTTATGGTTCTGGGGTTCTCATGAATTATTGTACTACATATTCTCAACAACTGGATGTGATAGCTGAGGATCTTTTAAGAACATTAAACAATTCATATGACTCTTACATTTTAAAATAGGTAGCTATAGATATACCATGAATGAAGGGTGACACTGATTCTTTTTTTTTTTTTTCGGTCTCGCTGCGTGACTTGCAGGATCTTAGTTCGGCAGTCAGGGATGGAACCCGTGCCCCCTGCAGTGGAGGCACAGAGTCCTAACCACTGGACCATCAGGGACTTCCCTGATACTGATTCTTTACACTGGGAATTAGATGGACATGGAATAATAAACTTGTGAATAATTTCTATGAAAATATTTTATTAAAATAAGGTAATAATATTTTCCAAAAAATTTTTAAAAAGCTAGTTTTATTTAATTTTAAAATGTCATTATAATCTGTATTTTTGCCTTCTGGAAGATAATTATTTTGAAAACGTTTGAAAAAGGGAAAAATAATGTATTGATTTTTTTACATAATTTATATTTTTATGAAAATATATTCAAATTTTGTACACTTTGAATATAATTAAATTTTATTTTTTAATCTCTGATCATTTTTGCCAATAGAACACAATTAGTGGGAGTCTGGATAAAACAACATAATTGGCCATTTTGCTGAAATGAAGGCAAAACTTTATGAGCCAAATATATAGGGTATGTATTAGCTCTATATACCTTTATTTTTTTTATTTTATTTTTTTTGAAACTTTACTGAATGTCTTCTAATCATGCCAAATTCTTTTCTAATTATTATCAATGGGAACATGTTTCACAGAATTGTAGTTGTATGTACTGACTTTTTTTTTGGACTTTATTACTTTTTTGGCTGCGTTGGGTCACTGCTGCACGTGGGCTTTCTCTAGTTGTGAGCAGGGGCTATTCTTCATTGCGGTGTGCAGGCTTCTCATTGTGGTGGCTTCTCTTGTTGTGAAGCATGGGCTCTAGGCGCTCGGGCTTCAGTAGTTGTGGTGCATGGGCTTAGTTGCTCCATGGCATGTGGGATCTTCTGGACCAGGGATTGAACCTGTGTCCCCTGCAATGGCAGGTGGATTCTTTTTTTGTTTTGTTTCGTTTGTTGTTTGTTGTTTTTGTTTTTTAAGCTCTTTATTAGGGTATAATTGCTTTACACTGTCGTGCCAGTTTCTGCTGTACAACAAAGTGAATCAGCTGTATTTATACATATATCCCCATATCCCCTCCCTCCCACAAGTCCTTCCCACCCTCCCTATCCCACCCCTCTAAGTCATCACCAATGGCAGGCAGATTTTTAACCACTGCGCCACCAGGGAAGGCCTCTATATACCTTTATTACTCATCCAAAATCATCAGCCAATCAATATTATATTCTGACAGGTACAATGATAATTAAATGCTAATTAAATTTCAGCCATATGAAAACATTTTTATTTTGTCATTTTAATTAAATTAAACTTTACTTGTCAAAGTTGGAGGTTCTATCCGAGGTAACAATGTGTTAGGTTGATTTATACCTTTTAGGTATTTAGACTGACAGGTGTGTCTCCCTCTGTACCCTTGCCCTGGCTGCAATATCTTAGCCGTAAGCTCCATGCCAGCCTATAGGAAGACAGTATTCTAGTGAAGGGATACAAGAACCAAATAGGTAAGCCAACAAATAAGATAATTTCAGGTAGCTGTAAGTCTATGAAAAAAATACAAGCTTCATATATTTGATGGGCAGAAAGCAGCCCTGTAGTGAGTGATTGGAGTAAATGTCAAGATCAATCCTATCTGAGATATCTCCACTTTATCAAGACTTGTTGTCATTCAGGTCTTAGCTGACATGTTCCCTCCTCAGAGGGTCCTTCTCCAGCTACTCAAATTAATGATGCCCTCCCTCTGTTACCCCATCATATAGCTTTGTATTATTGTCATTAAAGTCCTTATTACATTACCTGATGGTTTGCTGACTTATCTGTTTGCCTCTTCCTGGTAGGATGTAAGTTCCACAACAGTAGAGAACTTATCTGTCACACAGATGTGGAGAACAAACGTATGGACACCAAGCGGGGGAAGTGGAGGGGGGAAGGAGGAGGAATTGGAAGATTGGGATTGACATATACACACGAATATGTATAAAATAGTTAATGAATAAGAACCTGCTGTATAGCACAGGGAACTCTACTTCACGTTGCTGTACAGTAGAAACTAACAACACTGTAAAATACTGTAAAACTGTATACCTCCATTTTAAAAAATAAATAAATTTTAAAAACCAAATAAACAAATAACTTACCTGTTGTGTTCACCATCATATGCCTAGCCTAGTATAAAGTACGCATGGAATGAATCAAAGTATCTGTGCTCTGGATCAAAGGGGAGTGGGGTGAGAAAGGGCTTTTTAAAAGTCCTTTTAAAAAATCCTTTTAAAAAGAACTCGTTCATTCAAATCACTCTTATGAATATGCTTGTTTGGGGCAGAGTACTTGCCATGAACAGTGATTGAAATAGGGAGCAGAAGTCATCACTCTGCCATATGACATCCCCCAACAGATGAAAGAATGCATGGTTAAAATACTCTCTGAAAACAATGTTTCTTGCATCAAGAAATATGTATCACTATGGCTAAAATTTTGGATTTAATGAATGTAAAATGGCAAAAGGCTTTACAAGAGTTATTAGATAGGAGGAATTGCAGAGCTACAGGTGATCTATAACGGAGGCTTTAAACTCAAATAACAACGGAGAAAGGAAGCTTGCTCTGGTCCTCGCCGGAATAATCAAACCGGGAGACAGGCTTATAACCACAAACACTGAGGAGGTGATAATGAGAAAACAATCAGGAATACCTCCAAAGAATTCTTTTAAAATGGAGAAAAAGATATCATTTAAGATCACGGCATATTTTTTTAAATCAAAACTTTTAAAACAAATATTACATTTATGAAACTCTGACGTTCTTTTTACTTTCTTAGTTTACTTCTGAAGTAAAATTCAACACGGTATCATATACCATTGGAATGTATATAAAAATGATTGAATCAAATACTTGTGGCACTTTCCCGTTTTTCACTTTGATGAAGTTTTAAAAAAATGGGGATTTTTTTTTTTAAGTGAAAAAACAAATGTCTTGTGGATAAAAACAGGCCTGGTTTTCATTTCTCACTACTTTCGCTTCTCCCGAAGCTGACTGCTTTTGTAAAGAACAACAACAAAAAATTCCTTTGAAAGACCTGCTTGTAAGGATGAGATACCAGTGGAACTTTAAAAACATTATTCTCTGCAAGGCAATCAACACCCCATGGAAAAGGAGATCATTAACTCTCTGTAGAAATAACTGAAAAGATTTGGGGGGGGTGGGGGGGGGGAAGATTGTTTTAAATGCTGTTAAAGCAAAGCAACAACAAGGTATCTGCAAACTCAGAGAGATGAGAATTCGGTGCAGCTCACAGGGCCCAAAGGCTCTAGCGCGGGTACACGAACCCAGGCTGTGACTTCACAGGTCACAGTTTTAACCTCTGCGCGATGCTGCCGGTACCTAGCACAAGGTGATGAGTATATGTTGAATGAATGATTCCGGCTACAGAACCTTAAAGCTCACGAAAGGCCCACCCAGACACTGAAGCTTCCAGCCACAAGCCCTTCCGCTAAGGCCCCAGCGCAGGATCAGGACCCCGGATCCTGAGCCTGAAGCCTGGCGTGGCGGAGGGGCGGGGCATCGCGGCCCGGGGGCGGGGTCGCCTTTTCGCATTCCGCCAAGCTTGTACCTCTTCTCTTGCCGTAGTGTCTGAAACCGGAAGCTCGCCCGAGGTGTGCTCCACATTTCCGGGCGAGAGCTGGGCTCCCTGGTGCCATGTGGGAGCTGCTGTGAAGATTCTTTGGCCTCTCGGTTTTGCCCGAAGTTGCGCTCGCGGTGAGCAGGAGCTGTGGGTCGGCGGGGGGAGGGGGAGGAGCGGTAAACAAGGTGTCCGCGGGTTTTCGAGTCTCCGCCGAGTCGAGGCTGAGACACGTTCAACGCGGCCTCTGGGGCTGTCATCAGCTGTTAATTAAGGCTGTTGCTTTACGGCTTGCACCTCCGGCGTCCGCGAGTCCCTGGGAGGCAGGTGATGTGTCCGCGGCCGCGCTGAGCGCGAAGGAAGGTGGCTCGGACGGCAGGCATTTGCTGCTTGCCGTTAAGCCACCTTCTGATTTTTCAGAGGCGTCTCACGGTGGTTCTGTGTCTCAGCCTGGGTTTTTAGAACTTCGCTGGCGTGAACGATGACGTCCTTAGCCCAGCAGCTCCAACGACTCGCCCTCCCTCAAAGTGATCCCAGCCTCTTATCTAGAGATGCAGTTGCCTCTTTGTTGTTTGACCCCAAGGAAGCGGCCACCATCGACAGGGACACCGCCTTCGCCATCGGTGAGCTGCCCTTTAACTTAGAAAAGCTCTGGGAAAGCGTGTGTTGCCGGGATGTTTGCTGTATTTTCTTGTTTCCTTTTCCGACCCGCCCTCTTCCTTGGCGGTTTCTACCTCGCTAACTGGACTTAACGTTGTTAACGGAGGGAGAGTAACAGCCCTGCGCTAGATGCGTGAAATGTATATATACAGGCAGCGGTATCTGAATTTCACAGGTGAATAAACGAGGTTGGGGGCGGGGCTCACCTAACGTGTAGAGGGGAAGAACAGTCAAAAGGGGCTGGAGGCAGTGGCTGGGAGATAGGGGAGGGGTCTTTCCAGGACTGGCATAGCTATTGTATTGACATTGTGTTGTATTGAAGAAAAAAAGAAAAAAGGGCCTCCTGCCAGGAGGTATTTTCTGTTCTCCTAGTTAGTGAGAGGAGATTTATTCTCTGTGTTGGAAACTAGAAATATATGTTTGGGACTGTGTTACAGATTATATATGCTAAAAAAAATTAGATTTTTAGAGAAAAGTAAAACTGTAAAAGAGGGATGAGGAAGAGTTTGCTTGCAAAGAATTGTTAGATAAACTGGCCTTTTCCTAGGATGCACTGGCCTGGAAGAGCTGCTTGGCATCGATCCTTCCTTCGAGCGTTTTGAAGCACCGTTGTTCAGCCAGCTAGCAAAAACCTTGGAGCGCAGCGTCCGGACCAAAGCAGTGAACACACAGCTGGATGAGAACATTTCATTATTTCTTATTCACCTGTCCCCTTACTTCCTGCTGAAGCCGGCACAGAAGTGTCTGGAGTGGTTGATCCACAGGTAGCAAATGGAACTACAGAAGTAATTATGGCCTAATAACAGTGGTCTTTTTAAAAAAATTAAGTGATGAGAACATTTACCAATTTAAAGTTGAAAAATTAGGTGTATTAAGAGATTAACACGATTTGTATGGGGTAAGATAAACGTGCCCTTCTACTGTTGAACTCAGGTTTACTGATAGTGAAAAGTAGAAGTACTGAAGATCTTAATAGTCTAACCTCGTTAGTTCTTAGAGGTCCGTATCACTTTGCCATTACAAGTTGTTACTGTGTATTTGGGGTAAACGTCTTTCCAAAATAACAAAAACAGTAGTTTGGGAAGAGGGTAATAGTATTCTCTAAAATACTGTAACTTAAGGAAAGCGATAATAGCTAATGTGTATTGAACACCAGGCCTTATGGTAAGCACTTCACATGTGTTATCTCAATGCTCCCAACATTCCTGTGGGAAGATGCTTCTCTTATCCCCATCTTACATTTGAGAAAACAGGTGTAGAAGAGTTAAGTTGGCCGAGTCACGTAACTAGTAAGCAGAGATACAAATTTGTTTCCAAGGTCTGATCTTTCATCTACTTTGGAAATTGTCTCTGTAAGTTTACTTAGTTTATTTTCTCATTTACTCATGTTACATTGGTATCACATCATAGTTTATACATTTTTGTTTTTTCTCCTATGTATGTTTTAAAAACAGAAAGGTTTCCACTTCATTAATTGGAGGCATGGGGGTAAGGGAAGCCAGTGAGTCACTGAGAAAACATAAGTTTAACCTGGGTCTTCTGATTATCATGTCATTAGATTCATCAGACAAAAATGAATCAAACCTGTGCTGTCTCCCTCTGTCTTCTAGCATTTAATTTCCCGCAAATAGCTCATTACTGTAAGGAGTACTTTTTGCATTTGGTTTTGCATTTATTTATTCATGTAACATTTATTTAGCAAACATTAAGTTCAGTACAAGGATGCATAGGCTATCGTTTCTTAATGTTTTGAAATAGATACCATAATAAGGGTGTATACAAATTTCGGGGTATGTGGTGCTGCCTGAAGTAGTTGAAGAAAGCTTCATGGAGAAAGTGATGTCTTGGCTAGTGCTGGAGCCGTATTATAAAACTAATAAAAGGCAAAGGGTGTGGTGCTGTAAGAAAGATACAGGTGAAAGGATAGGAGAGTTTAGAGAGACATAAGAGGGATCACTTGGCTGGGAGAATTAAGAAAAACATCTTGAAAAAGAAGGCATTTGAGCTAGAACTTAAAGGCTAGAGAGGATTTAATGGCTCTGACAGAATTAATAAATCTATCTTACATCATTAGGGTGGCGCGACCAATACCAAGTTTTGTGAATTTAGTGGACAAGTTATATGTGGTTGTAATTTGATAATTTTTTTTTTTATTCAAAGAAGGTAATATGGTTTTCTTTGTAATTAGTTTTCTGGTTTTAGGATTATGGTAGTTAGGTGAGCTGAGGAAACTAGGCTGTGGAAGGTAAACTTTGGAGCTTGGAGAGAAGCTGAGGGTTGCTGCCTAGTTGACCAGTTTGGTTTTCTTTTGGTTTGACTGCAGTGATCCCAAAGCCATGTTAATGTAATAATGGGTTTTTAAAAAAAAGTTGAGAGAAAGTGAACGGATGTCAATTTTGATATTGAATATTTTGAACACCTGCTGCATGAGAATTGGCTTTCATGCCTGTGCTTTCAGTGCGCTATACCTTGCTTAAAGCTGTATGGCTGTTTTAAGTGGATTTAGCTCATGATACACCATTTGGACATGTGAAGAAATACATACTTGTAAGTTTTGTGTCAGTTTGAATTGTTTGCTTTCTTCCCCCAGGTTCCACATCCATCTTTATAATCAAGATAGCCTCATTGCTTGTGTTCTGCCGTACCACGAGACGAGAATATTTGTGCGGGTTATACAGCTTCTGAAAATTAATAATGCAAAGCACAAGTGGTTCTGGTTGTTGCCAGTTAAGGTATGATTGTTGAATGACACATATGTATAATCATTGCAAACCCTCATTAAAGTACAATTTGAAAAAAGTCATTGGTGCTCCTGAGAGTAGACCAGGTATTACCTCCATCACTTTTATTTCCTAACTTCCAGTTGAAACTGTTATGAACGATAGCTGACTTTTATTTAGTACCTGATATCAGGATAAGCAACTTGTATTTTATTATTTTGGATTCTCACAAAACTCTATTTTTACAGATGAGGACAGGCTCAGAGATTTAAGTTACCAAAGTTACTTAATGCCAAAGTTCATGTAACTCTAAAGTGGCAGAGTTGAGATTTAAATCCAGATCTGATTCTAAAACTTGTCTTTCCACTGTACCATGCTGTCTGCCATTTTAAATTTTGGAACTGAAAAGCTGAAAAAACCAAATCTAACCAATGGAGTTGCTAAGAATGTAGAGAATCCAGATTTAGATAAATACATATCAAAATGCAACACACGATAAGTAAGTGTTTTTCACTGAGTACCTCCACACTCATTGCTGGCCCTTCTCTTGAATTTCTAAAGTTTGCACAATTTTATATGTTAAATCTCTTCTTTACTGCCAGTAATAAAGACTATATTTTGTATTTATGAACTGCAGCGCTTTGAAGCTGTTACTTTGGTAGGTACTTTAAAAATGATGATGAGTTGATGAATGTCTTAAGTAATAGCTGGTTCTTTCTGTCTGTAATAGCAATCTGGAGTACCCCTAGCTAAAGGAACTTTAGTTACCCACTGCTACAAAGATCTTGGCTTCATGGATTTCATTTGCAGTCTGGTGGCAAAATCTGTGAAGGTAAGCAGGAAATTGTTTTGTGAACATATAATTCCGTTAGAAGGTTGCTTCCTGCGCATGGAGAAGACAAACAAAGGCCCTCTTCAGTCGGTGGGACTGAAGCAGTGCCTTTTGTTAAAGGACCTGCTGTTTTGGAGCATTCCTTGATCAGCCTTTCATCACCAAAGCTGTTCTTCTACAAAAATAAATTACTCTCTTCCTTGCCAAATTCTGTTTACAGTAACTGTTTAAACAAAGACACAATCTAAAAATGTCAGGAAGGTTGCTCGTTCTTGTCATATTTAACTGAACTGTTAAATGTTTATTTAATGTTACGTATGGTAAAATTAAAGTGTCAGCCTGAAGTAGTTGAGAGCTGCAAATATTTTTATGCTTTCATCTAATTGGCCTTTCATGTCTAAATGTGTGTGGTTTGTGGTTTTTGTTCCAGGTTTTTGCTGAGTATCCTGGGAGTTCAGCTCAGTTGAGGGTGCTCTTAACTTTTTATGCTTCTACCATCGTGTCTGCTCTGGTGACTGCCGAGGACTTATCTGACAATGTAGTTGCCAAGCTGTTCCCATATATTCAAAAGGTTGGCCCCACTCATGTGTAAAGTAGATTATTTTGTACTTGAAGGAAGTTTCTTGCTTTTGAAAATTTCACTCTGGCATAAATGTTTTTACATTGAGAGTTTATTTCAGGTGGTTGATGAAATTTAATATTTAGGTAAAAGATAATGAGTTCTTAAAGACTTGCCAGGGTGGGATCTTAGTTAGGGCTCCTTAAGAATGAACGTTGGCTGTTTGGCCCTGCCATCTTCTCCCAGATCTTTCTGAGCAGTCAGGTTACCTCAGTGGAAAGAGAATGGATTAGAAAATCTCTTCAGGGCAGAGGCTCCCTTACCATTCCTTTTGCACTGACTTCTGCTTCTCAGTGTTTTTTGTCTCCGGGCAGTGCCTCATTGCCTCCCTTCCCAGATTTCCCATGGAGGAACTGCTTTGCTTCCCACCAGTGTCCTCAAATTATTGTCTTTAATCAGACACTGTTTTGTTTCTGATTGAAGCCTCCCTTACACAGGTGGATGTTTGCATATAAAAGAAGACTCCTTGGCTCCTGTTAGCATGTGTAGTGGATGTTTGAGTTGGGAGACCTTCTGACATCCCTCTGTCATGTGCAAGAGACTTGTCTCATTTCCATGTCCCCTCAGGAAAAGGGGCCAACATCTTGATTTTTTACTTTCAAGGATTGTTGACTCTCAGTGTGCCTTAGGTTGTATTAATCTCTAATTTATGACACTTCCGATTTGCCAAAGTAAAGTAACATTTTAAGTAGGATAAAATAACATAGTTTGTCATTTTCCCTTATATTTTAAAAAATTTTTAGGGATTGAAATCATCTTTACCAGATTACAGAGCTGCAACCTACATGATAATATGTCAGATTTCGGTGAAAGTGACCCTGGAAGACACCTTCGTCAATTCCTTGGCTTCACAGATCATCAAAACGCTGACCAAAATTCCCTCTCTGATCAAGGAAGGATTGGGTTGCTTGATAGTGCTCCTGCAGAGACAGAAGCCAGAGAGCCTGGGGAAAAAGTACGTACAGTTGAATTGAGAATGGTAATAATCAGAGGTGAATGAAGTTATCTTGAATAGTTTTTTTCATAAGATACATTTTATTTTGTTTTTTAAAATGACCATTCATTGTCTAACTTGTGAAGTCAACGTCTTATGTCTTGTTTCTTCAAAGGCCATTTCCTCACTTGTGTAGTGTTCCTGATCTTGTTACACTACTTCATGGGATTTCTGAAGTACACGACGTCAGTCCTCTTCTGCGTTACATGCTTCCCCATCTGGTTTTCTACATCGTTCATCATGTTACAGGTATGTGGCTTTACATGCTGTATCCAAGAACTCACTTTCTCACATGTGATTCTCTTAAGGTAGGAACTGTACTCTTGTTAATGTCTTTAAGATATTTAGAGTTTCTGCTCTCTGTTTATGTGTAATTTATTTTTCTAAATAGAGAAGTGTTTGGGATGGGGAGCAGGTTTGTCTAAGGAAAATCTTTGTAAATTGAGTAATATGCTGTGTTTTTGTTTTTGTTTTATGTGTGTGTTGTTACACAGTCTTTACATGAAATAGACTATGGAATTATTTTAAAACAATTAAAACATTACTCGGTAAAACTTTCTCTTCTCATTTAGATGTATAATGAACTTTAGTGATTCATTTACAGTAAATATCTAGTTGCCAAAAAAGTTTTTCTCCCGGGAGCCATTGAAAATATAAGACCAAGAAAATCTTATGGATAAAAATTCAGATTTTTAAAAAGCCAGAAAGTTAATTAGAAAGTGATAGTTTGCATGATATTGTGTTTTGCCCTTCGGTAAATACAGAAAGACAAGGAAGAAATACTTGGTTCTGTTGCTGCTGGAGTAAGAAAGACATCCTAAGAAAGTCATCTCTAAAGTTATGTCAGTCTGTTGGAAAATAAGGTTTGCTTAACTCAATCTCAGTTTAAACGTGAGTTTCAGAAACATGACTGGCACAAATGAAAGTGTACCTTCCCTGTTCTGATGGTGATGAATAATGAAGCCAGGGCTAACATTGACTCATTCATAAATCTGGAATGGAAGATGGCAGCTCTTGGTTTAATAAGGAGGCATTGAGATGAAAGTTTAGCCTGTATTCAGAGGTAGTTTCTTGAAATGTAGGTTCATGTCCCAGCTTCACCACTTGTCACGTGACCTGGAGAAAGACTATATTTTTTGGACTTCCGTCTCATTAATGAGAGAGGCATGATGGTACTTGTTTTTATAAAATACAGAGAATTTCAGGAAAAGGGTAAATGAAGGTAATGTATACGAAAGTGGTTTGAAAAGATATAAATGACTAAATAGGTGAAGTACACTTTTGGAAATAGGTAAAAGGCTGAATATCAATATATATATTTTAAAGTTATTCTTGTAGAAAGATTTTCTGCTGTAAAAAATCTTAATAGCATAATAACATAAGCATGCAAAAAAAGTTTTCCTGAATCAATTTTAATTTGTTATTTATGCTAAGGAGAAGAAACTGAAGAGATGGATGGTCAAATCTACAGGAGACTTTTGGAAGCCATACTTACAAATATAACCCTGAAGAACAACTTAGACTATATGTTGGCGAGGTAAGCTGTTACTTAACATTTGTATTTTTGTGGCTTAGTATAGTTTTCAGGGTTAGTTAACAGTTTCCCAGTTTCCCTTTATAATGTATTTCTTGCTGTGTCCATGTCCTTTTTTTTTTTTTTTTCTTTCTTTCTGGCCATGCCTCACGGCTGGTGGTATCTTAGTTCCCTGGCTAGGGCTTGAACCTGGGCCTCGTCAGTGAAAGCACCGAGTCCTAACCTCTGGACCGCCAGGGAAGTCTCCATGTCATTTCATTTTATTATGAGTACCTAGTCCAATAATTGTAGTAACAGTAAAAGAAGTAATTTCTCGTTTGTCTTTAGTGCATATATGTGATCGTGGGAAGTTAATAAGGAAGCTATATTTTGGTTATACTATATGTAATCTATGGTTTAAAATTTCCTATTAATAAGTGGACCAGGATGCCTGAAACAATACATCACAGTTGGTAATCACTAAATATCAATTAGGAACTTAATATTGAGGGTTAGCGTGAAGTAAAGATAGTTCAGTCTCTCGTTTTCTTTTCTTACTTGAAGGGCAACTTGATACAGTGAAAAGAGTGTAGTCATAGTGGTCGGACGTAGGTTTAAATCCTGCTTCTTATCATCTCCGGGCTAGTAGAGTGGTAAGTTCTGAAGGTCAGGCTACATGGATCTGGTTTTACTGTTGTGTATCATTGTGGGTCGTTGGGCAGGTACCTATCCGCTGGGTGTGTCATTTGTGTCCCTTGCTCCCACATTGGTTTGTGAATTAAATGAGGTTAAATACACAAAGTACTGCTGAGAGCTTGACTCTGGGATCAGACAGGGCTCAGAAGCCCTGCTCTACTTTTTGTGGCACAATAGGGCTTACTGAGTATTGCCTTTTGTGGCTGTTCTTATTTGACCTCAGGCAGATAGTCTGAGTTTTTGTGTCTGTAAAATGAGTCTAATTCTGCCTTTTCAAGGTCTGACATAATGTTTCTAAAACACCTAGAAGGTAGTAAGTATTCAATAAATAGTTAACTCTCATGTCTGCTGGTATTTGTTTTGTTTTGCAGCCTTCTTTTTGAAGAGTATATTTCATATAATTCACAGGATGAAATCGATTCTAATAAAGTATCTTTGCTTAATGAGCAGTTTCTTCCACTTATCAGACTTTTCGAAAGCAGGTAAGTTGTGTGTGTGTTTGTGCCCTTCTTAATGTGTACCTCTTATTTTATAGAGAGATGATTCAAAGTCACAGCTTAATGTAGTGAATGAATTGTAAAGAGACTGTTCTTCTTTTCTACCTTTCAGGAAGGGACAGTTAGAGGATTTCAATATATTTGAAATATAAAGAGGAGATAGGGGTTGTGTGGGGACTATGAAGAGTATAATTTTTTTTTTCAAATCCACACTTTTACTTATTTACTTTTCAATAAGTTTAAATCCTTGAAAGGTACAGCATCACACGAATTTGTGTCCAATGGCCTTAGCAGGAAGGTTGCTTTGGAATTTGGCCCGAACCATGCCACTGCTTCCATGAGCACGAGTTATCTTTCCCCAGATTACGCGGGTTTTGTCAGATTTTTCCACCAGGAGTTACTGTGTTGTTCTTTGCTTTGTACACATAAGCACTTCTCTTGCCTAGATAGATTTCAGTTTCATCTCGAGTATGTACACCTTCAATTTTCAGGAGAGCTGTGTGTTCCCTCTGGTTCCGTAGACACCGCTGATAGCCAGCAGGAATGGCCTTGGACCACAGCCTTCCAGACATATTTGTCATTTTAGAAGTCCTGTTCCAGCAGGCCTCCACAGGGCCCAAGATGGCTGAAAGAGAAAAGAGTGTAATTCTTTTATATAGACTTTTGGTTGTTGAAATAATCATAGTAACAGACTTGATCAGTATCATTTGGTTTTACGTATTCCATTTGTGAAAAATTTAAGTCAATCTCAGTAACTTAAAAAATTACTTTTTTTTCTTTTATGCATGTGTTGTGTGTGGTTAATAACTTTATTGAGTATAATGAACTGTTTAATTTCATCCCAGATATCCCAAAACATTAGATGCTGTATTAGAGGAACGCCTAAAGGAAATTACAGACCTGAAAAAACAGGAGCTTTTTCACCAGTTTATCTCTCTTTCTACCAGTGGAGGAAAGTATCAGGTAACTTTTTCTTCAGGGGAATTATGACACTTACGGGTATTTGTGTGGTTAGTTGAAGAACTCCAAAGGAAATTTGCTACTTCACTTCTCTGGGAAGTTTCATGGAGAGAGAAGATTTTATACAGTTTGTCTAGTTACCTGACTCTGAGGCAGGAATTAAATGATTGGGGAAAGGTACAGTAATTTTTAAATAACTGTGAACCTGGTACTGATATTAGGAAAAGTGTTGTTTGGAAATTTTATATATGATGCTCATTTGCAATCACCAGAAGATGACCTAACTCAGGTTTCTAGGGTTCCGTATCTTTCTCCTGTATCTGCACTTCCCACTGCAGTAGCCATCAGTCACGCGCAGCTTTTAAGTTATTTATTAGGAAAAGGGAAGTGGATTTTGTTTCATGATTATGTTAGGACTTCAGAAGTTTTCTGGTGATTTGCTCTAAGTCTTTATCCCCGAAGTTAGACGTTTAAGTTGTTCTTATCTGTTCACCTTGAAAATGAATATTGGGAAGAGAAATATGAGTGTTTTGGGTTTTCTCTTCCATAATTAGGCTTTCATCTTTAATGGTATTTCATTTCCAAATCATAGATTGATAGACTTCCTTCTTAATCTGATGACATAAAGAAATGAAGCTGTCACTAATTTGTGTCACTGTTATTTAGATGAATTGCATTCTCTTTTCAGTGATCTACTTTTTTATTTATATTTTCATTTAGGTGCTAATACAGTGCTTTATCTTAGGTGCCTTTCACCTTGGAATCAGATATACACAGAGAGCACAGAATTACTTCATAGAATTACTTCACTAATTTAAACCTACATGTAGACACAGGTATACACAAAATTACAGTAGTCACGATACAGATTTTTGTATCTGTTGCAACTCATACTGTGTTCTGGAGGCAAAGGTTTTGCTTTACTTTTTACTTTCGGTTTACTCTACTTTTTGGTTACTGAAATTAGACAGTTGTGACTGAATGTGTTAGGCAGTGTGGTGTGGTTTTCCCTGGTTTTTCTTCTTGATGATGAACTACTCAAATTTAATGGCGAAATCATGTGGTAACTGTAGTGAATCCTATAGTTTTTAGCAGATTCTGATACCTCGTTGATGCTCAGTCTGAATCATCCGCTTGCTCCTGTGAGACTTCTGGCCGTTAATCATCTGAAAAATGTCATGACAACATCAAAGGTTTGTGCCAGATAGCTTTCATTTGTGATGTTTTTATCCTTACGATGAACAGTGTAATTCCAGAATGAGAAATTGAAGTTACCACGTAGAATCAATATTGTGTAACTATAGAGATAAGCCGAATAAAGCAGATGGGTGTTCACTAGACAAAGACTGAGGACCATACTTGCTGGAAGCCAGCATTTTAACCTGCATACATCCTGGTAGCAGCTGTTTTCACGTTTCCACATTCCAGAAGATTAGGTTAGCTTTAGTCGAGAGTTTCAAGCTGGAGTTTATGGATTAATTTACAGAGGGTCACAAATTATCAAAGAATTTTTTAGTTTTGAAATTTGATAGTCGTAGGTTTAACATGAGCGTATTTGGGGACATCAGAATGAAAGCTTTTGGAGCCCTGTTCATGTACCTTCCAGTCGCATTTGTCTTTAAAATTTTGGTGGCTCCAAAGTACAGAAGCTGACAATTTGTAAATAAAGCCTTTATACCAAAATGATAATTTACCAAGACTTTGCCGTGACTCTAGTCATTCAAGCCAATTTTTTGCTGTATTCGCTTACCACTGATATTATTTTCTTAAAATTTGTCTTTAGCTTCTTTTAAATGGACTTATTTTTTCACATAGCTTTTTATTTTAATTGAATTATGGTTGACTTACAACATTATATTTCAAGTGTACAACATAGCAATTTAATATTCTTAGAGATTATAGTTCATACACAGCTAATATAAAATGTAGACTATATTCCCCATGCTATTCACTGCATCCTTATAAATTATTGAATTTATATCCAGTAGTTTGTACTTCTTTATCCTCTTCACCTGTTTCACATAGCTTTTAAGTCATGGGTTTGAAGTGCTAATTGTATGTACATTTTACTATAGTTAATATAATTCCAAATAAAATGTTCATCAGTGTAATATCTAAAATCATCTCATGTACTACCATTTGCATATTTGGAAAGTCTCTGGAGTAGAGAAGGTGGTAGCAGAGTTTAGTTTCTCCATAGTGCATAGTAGTACAAACACACTGAACTCTAAATTTGTGTCCTGGCCATTAGAACCAGATTCATATTACAAGTAGAATTTAACCTCAGCTAATCATAATTACCATGTTAAATTTATTTCATTTTGAATTTTACTTTTTTTAAAAAATTTTTTTTACTTTTTGACTTACAATTTTTAAAATATTTTAAAAATATTTTCTATTCTTTATATTTTTAAAGAATTATACTTAGTTTTTAAAATGGTCGATTTACTCAAATTTGAAAAATAATGCTTTGCTTGATTCATTTCTGATCTGGTACACATTACGTTTCTTTCATAAATTGCTGGTAGGTTTGTCTCATTGATTTGTTGGGTAATTAAACTCAGTGAATACTGTTCTTTGTGGTAATAGGAAGATTTCAGTGCCTAGAATAAAAAAGGGATTCCTGGAATCTCCTAATATTCTTGAAGCCATCGTCATCCTTCCTGCTTTTAATCCTGTCTTCCCCTGTCCTTCTCTGGATTTGTTAGTTTGTCAACAAACAGCAGTGTATACATTCAACTTACAGGCTTAAGTATTGTAATCGCAGTTAATGCCTTTCTTTGCATGCTTTGATTTCCTTTTCTTTTCTCCATAATGTCTGGACATAGGTTCTGTTTTAGAATTCCAAGATTGGGCTGTTTGGCTACTTGTTAGCTTTTGAGAAAATTTTGGCATTTGGCATTAAACTTTGACTTCTATTTTGAGAATTCTAGGGATTTTACTTTTGTCTCCCAATCTTCTGACCTACATTTTTTTCTGTAGGATTATTTACCTTTTTTTTTTTTATTTTTCTTTTCACTGCCTACAGGTAGAGATATTTTGAGTTTGGTTAGCAGTGTCTTATTTTTCTGTTACTGTGAATGATTTTATGCTTTATTTTCTTTCGTTACTTAAAAGTATGAACAGCTTGGCACTCTCATCAGTACATCATCATCCTTGTAAAAACACTGAAAAATTAATAGCTAACTTTTAACACTGCTTACTATGTCTGAGGCACTGTTTTAAGCATTGATATGTATTGTCTGGTCCTGTAACAATTCTTTGAGGTAGCTACTATTATTAGCCCTGTTTTCTAGATCAGAATAATGAGGCTTAGGAAGGTCAAGTAACTTGCTCAAGGTCGCACAGCTGGTAAGTGGTAGAGCTAGGATTTAAACCTAAACATTCTGGTTTTTTAGCCTATGCATTCCCAAAATCTAGGTTCTCATTTTAACAAGATGAACTCTTTAATGCAAAAATTGTATTTCAATTACGCATTTTATTATGTTTTCAATGGAAACTGGAAAAAGCTTGTACCAAGCAATTATTCATCTCAAAAGGACTTCTAGAGATTGCCTAGTTCAATGCAAGTGTGCTTAGTTGAATTTGCATCCAGGTCAGCAGAGCCTGTTTTCCTTGACTGGTATTCTGGAGTGCTTTTCACAAAACCGTGCTTCTTTTCTAATGTAAAGTCTCAAGAGGTTTTAGCAACAACTAAAATAATATTTTTTTTTCTGTCGCTCAGGAGAGTATCGATGAGTCTTTCATAAAAGAAGCTATTTTAACCCGACTAGGTGATGATAGCATAGATGTTGTTTTGTCAGCTGTAAGTGCTTTTGAGGTGAGTGAACTCCTTCACTGAAATGCATGTTTTGTTAGTAAATATTTTCTTACCTTCCTTTCTCACATGAATCTCTGCTCTAGGCAGGAATATATTTGGAAAGCATTCTTTCATTGGAAATTTGTTTTGTTGAGAGCACAGACTGAAGCCTGCTGGGGAAAGCACATGGGAGTAATTAGATTACACAGCTTCATATATTTGGAAGATCTTTTAAAAAGGAAAAGTGCTTTGTGAATTTTTATCAATAGTAAATACCTAGAGATCGTGAGAAATTAGCTCCTGAATGCCACTTTTGAGAAATTGCTCTCATAGAACTTTTAAATTATACTGGGATTCTTGGGAGATAAATTCTTTATAATTCATAATTTTTTAAAGTTTGTTTAATAAGCACCATGTTTGAAGCAAGTAAAAATTTACTTATGGGTATTTTTTTCTCTCTAGATTTTCAAACAACACTTTAGTTCAGAAGAGACGGTTTCAAACCTCCTGAATCTCTTTAGAAGAGCAGAACTTCCAAAAAATAGGGGATGGTATGTTTTCATATCTTCTCATACAAAGAAATTAATGAAATTCTTATCTCAAGTTCACTTTTATTTGGGTTTGTGTTTATTGTAGTATTCTCTGTTTTAAATTTTTCTTAATAAAATGGAAAGAGAAGTGTACAATGTATGATGTAATACTGAGATGTGGGAGGTAGGATGGGGAAGGAGCTTTAATTTTTTTACTTTACATAATGTGTTTATTTTTCATAAGGATAATATGTTGCTTAATAATTAAAAACAAATACAGGTATGCTAAATAATAAGCTCAGAGGCACATGATAACCTTCTGTAGTAGTTGATGAGCTTTTGTTATTTCATTTTTGGCACTTTAGCTTTTTGCATGGAAAACTGACTAAGCTCCTTAGAGGATGAAAGCATGTCTTACAGGTTTCTGTATCCTGTTTAGTTCTTAGCACATAGTCTGTGTTCAGATAATATTTTCTAAACTTACAAGTGAATCTCTCTGATTTCTAGTGGAGTTGAGACGTATAGTGTGATATATGTTTTATGCTCTAGGTAACCTAATGATTTCTCAAAAAAAAAAAAAGATTTGACAGAGTTGGTTTAAAATTCATGTCCCAGATAACTCCTTTGTTAGCATGGGATTTTAAGTGCTGTCTTGATGTTTCTCAGTAACGTGCTTGGTGAAGAGACCAGGATAGTGTCAGTTGAGCTGGAAAAATATAATGATGACTTTTTGCTGAACCGAAGTGTAACGTGTCTCAAGCAGGTGCGTTTATATATCTTCTAGGTACCGGGTACTTGAGATAGCAGCAGACATACTAATTAGAGAAGAGATACTGAGTGAAAATGATCAGTTGTCGAATCAGGTGGTGGTGCACCTGCTGCCGTTTATGGTCCTCCACAGCGGTGATGTGGAATCTGCTGAGATGAAAATGGCTGTGTATTTATCAAAATCAGGAATTTGCTCTCTGAATCCTTTATTAAGAGGCTGGAAAGAAGGTAAGAAATTCAGTTGTTTTTTAGAAAAAGTGAACAGGTGACACTTTAAAGAAAGAAGATAACTACAGTTGAAAATTGGCAGTGATTATTATATGAAATTGTTTGTTGTGTTACATGCCAGCAAGATTTAAAAAAATTTTTGCTGATACGAAAAGTATACACTGAAAAGGAAGCTGACCCACTGGCGAATTCATAATTGTAGGAAGAGAAAAATAAAAAGCAGACCTTTGTAGGAAAATTGTAAGACTTTTGCCTAAATTCCTTACCCTGCGTGATCTTTAGGTGAGTGTTGGTGATGTAAGGACCTTCTGGTGTTCAATTTCTTTTTTTTTAACAGCTCTTGAAAATGTGATTAAAAGCACAAAGTCAGGAGAACTGATTGGTGTAGCAAATCAGAAGATGATTGAGTTGCTGGCTAACAATATAAATTCAGGGGATCCCTCTTCAATGTTAAAGATGGTAGGTAGGCTGTCAAAGTCCACCCCCTGGGTTTCCTTCTCATGATCTTATTGGAGTCTTGGTGTTTGCTTTACTGGATCTTTCTTCTTTTTTTTTTAAAATAACGTTTCCGTTCTTGAGTACTTTGTTTTGTTTTAAAAACATAGAGTGTTTAGTATATTTTGCAGATTGTTTGAAATCCTTAACATTTTATATAATTTATTTCATTGTGGTTGTATATTGGACCAGTAGGAATATAATGTGTACTTTTTAACCTTTTTTTCCTCTCATTTGAAATGTTAAAGTCATTTTCTTTGTTAAAATAGCAAAATGTAATCTAACAGAGGAGAAATTTTCTTTTGCCTCAGTAAATCTTTTTAAAGGCAGAAACATCCATTTGGCAAGTGCAATTATGTTCGTTGCAATTTCTGAAATTATTTTTATAATTACTCAGAAATCAGTGCTTACTACTCTTTTGAAGCTTCGTATTTATCATCTCTAAATATAAAACACACAATATCTAGATAGGCAGAGGTAGAGAAGATTCTTTTTATGCAAACCTAGAGCTACCACTCATGGAGTCTGTTTATTTTTCAAGGTGGAGGATTTAATAAATGTTGGAGAAAAGGAGTCCTTTAGCCTGAAGCAGAAAGTGACTTTTCACGTGATCATGGCTGTGCTTGTGTGCTGCTGTTCATCTTCAAAAGAAACTCACTTTCCATTCGCGACAAGAGTCTTCAGTTTGTTGCAGAAAAAAATAAAGAAGCTCGAAAGTGTCATTACTACAGTGGTAAGGAGTGCAAAGTCCCTGGAAAGAAAAGTGACTGCCTGGCCTGTTAATCACAGCAGAACCGAAAACTGGGCTGAGATGCTGAGTCTTTGGATACTGGGGCTGAAATATGAGGCAGCCTTGGGTAGCAGTAGATAGTGGATTAGGCGCTCTCTTCCTTTTGCAGGAAATTTAATTGAATCATGGAATTTCAGATTTGCATTATTTGTGTCTGATAGTTGACTCTCCCCTGTGTGATCTTTATTGGGTAATTATCCAAGCTATACATAACTATGTCTAGTGGTGAGGAGTTCAGTAGATATATTAGTGCTTGAATAAAATATTATTTCATTCTGTTGTGTACTAGAATAGATCTTTTGTATTATTTTAATTTGGATTTTGCCAGTGTACTACTGTCTTTGACAGTTTTACTAAGGAACATGTTTCGGTTATTGATATTTTTACCTAATACCACATCTTGAGGCTATAGATTCTTCTAATATCTGCCATAGAATAGTGTCTTATTTTTAATAGTGTCTTGTTTTTATTTGTTCTCCAGACGTCAGAGGGTTCCTAGTTGTAGGAGTTGCTCAACAATTTGCACGTTCACGTCTACCCTCAGGATTTTATCAGTTCTGGTCATAGCCATTATAGCTCAATTTATGTAAACTTTAAAAGAGTGAGTCTTCATATTTTAAAAAGTTGTCCAGGGAATTCCCTGGTTGGGGAACTTAAGATCCCACAAGCCACATAGTGCGGCCAAAAAAAATTAAAGAAAAAAAGTAACCCAGATGAGCCCTTCTTAACTTCTTTATTTTTTGAAAGTGTGGTGACTTGGACTGTATTATTTCTCGGTGGTAAAGGGTGAAGAAATTGAGTGTTTTATAAATACACAGATAACAGGTTGTTTTATATTTGATACCCTTTCTGAGAGACCCGAGCATGTTTTTGGCTGTAGCAGCACACTGATTTGATGAAATCCCTCAGCAGAGCCGTTACCGTAAAAGTCCGTCTTTGGGTTATTTTCCTTTCAAGATGTTACTCTGCACTCACTTGTACGGAGTCTCGTTTGTCATTTTCCTGCACCATGTCTGTGCTTCCTGTTGGCATTTGTAGTGTGTAATTTCTACGTACCTTAACGTTTTGCTTCCTGTTTAGAATCATCTGCATGTTTGGGGATTTGACCATGTACCTTCCTCACATCAGCTGTAAAAGTGTGGAAAGCGGAAAGTCCCTATAAGGATCTCTTGGAAATCCAATTCCTTATCTTTCTGTTTAGAAACATGATATACCCTTTATTTGATAAGCATAATTACTATGAATAACATTTGCTTTTAGAGATGCTGTTTTAAGAAAATATAGATAAAATGAAGGCATGATTAACTTATTTATGTCTTTTCTTTTGAATAGGGATGGTTAGACCTCTTTAAAAATCTGGTTAAAACTGTTAATCCTCTCCCCACCCAAATACACATATAGACAGAATTTTGAGTATTACCCAGTCGTACAGCCATTGCAGTCCGTCTGTATAAGCCACGTTCAGAACCTCTGTAAACTTGTGCTGTTTTTGCTTCCTTTGACGTCTCAGGAGATCCCCTCAGAATGGCATCTTGAGCTGGTGATGGACAGAGGGGTACCACTGCAGCTGTGGGCACACTACGTGGAGCAGCTCAGCAGTGCCCCGAGGATCGCTGTGGAGGACTCAGTTTTGCTCGTGTTTTCGCTGAAAAATTTTATTCATGCGCTAAAGGCTCCTAAGTCTTTTCCTAAAGGTAGGACAAGCTGTGAATGTTCTGAATGTGATACTGTGGAAAACTGAATTACTGATTCCACAAGTGGCTCTTTGTCTTGAGTGAGACGTTCCCAGCAGTGTGTTCGCATACGTTTATGCAGTGTTTCTCCTCCTCTTCACGTCGCTATAGACAGTACCTGGTGGAATCCTGAACAGCTGAGAGAAGACGGCAGAGACTACCTGCGCTTGCTCATTGGGCTCTTCGATATGATTCTCCGTGGTGCTGATGCCGTTCATTTTCGGGTTCTGATGAAACTTCTCATAAAGGTACCAGGCTTGTCTTTTTCAGGCATACTCTCCCCTTGAAGAAGATGTTGTAGATTCTTTTCGTTGTGACAGGTTTTGGTGAAGATGAAAGTAGACCTTTAAGCAGTGAAGAGTGTGTGTGTGGTGGTGGGTGCAGGCCCCGTAAAGCAGTGCTGAATTGTGACACCAGTTGGTAGGTCGGACAGACTGACGTTGCTGCCGGCCTCCTGACGTGTGTGTTAGGCCTGCTTAGGTGTTTGGTAATCACAGCGGCCAGAACTGTTTGGTTGACTGCTGTCTTTACCGACGAGACACTGCGGTTCAGAGAGGCGATTTAGGATATGCAGTCCCTCAGGGAAGAGATTCATCACCGCACCGTGACCGCCCTGCTGCCAGGCCCAGCGGTCAGTTCTTTGTTGGTCTTACTTGCCCTGTCAGCAGCATCTGACACAGCTGACGCAGCTCACTCCACCCTCACGGTACTTGCTTAGTGAGGCCTCCCAGCATCACTCTTGTCTTGGTTTTCTGCGTGGTGACCTCGTTCTTTCTGTTGTCGTTAAATGTGTTCGAGTGCAAAAGTGAATACCACAGACTGTCAGTCCTCTGAATTCTTTTACATCCAGTCGGTTAAAGTACCAAGCAGAGAGTAATTTTAAGTGACTAGATGAAGCAAAACATTGCAGTAAATAATTTGCTTTCTGTAATTGTACACTAGTGGAAAGAGGACTTGGAATCAACTTATTTGAGTAAAGATTAAACTTGACTATCTTTTTTAATTTAGGTACATCTAGAAGATGTTTTCCAGTTATTTAAGTTCTTTTCTGTTTTATGGACCTACGGTTCTAGCCTCTCAAATCCGCTTAACTGCAGGGTGACAGCGGCGCTGCAGACTCAGGCTCTTTACCTGGGCTCGGCAATGCTGTCTTCCCAGAAGGCTGCATGTAAGCACCGGCTGGCGTCCGCATCTTCTCCAGGTACCACAAGTGGCTTGTTCTGTTCTGTTGTGACCCACTCCTAATGCTTTCTCCATGTGTGGTGTATGAAGCTTGTAGTTTGCAGAATTTCTTTTTTTTTTTTTTTATTAATGTGGGTGCACACTCTTTCTGTCTCCGTATGTATGTATATGTGTGTATATATATTTGTGTATATGTAGACTGTTTCTGATTTCTTCTAAGTATTGCTTTTAAGTTCGAAATGTCAACGATAAATCTCACTGTAACAGATAATAAAAAAGGTTGGTGGTTGATCATGGGCTCTTCATATCCCCCTGTTGGGTTTTTGAATAGTGACAGGGCTGTTTTTTGAATAGTGACAGCCAAACCATCATAATACAATTAAGCATTCAGCTGATTAATTATAAACTCGGTCTCCATTCAGGCAGCCCTCCTGGATTTATCTCTTTTATCAGGTATAAAGTAATTTTCAGGTTGGGCGCTCACTAATGAAACACCCAAAAATAAAACTTGTGTTTTTTTAATAAAGTGAAGTTATAAATTTTGCAAAAGATGCAGAATTTCATGAAGTTGGTGAATGTGCTGTTGAGAAGTGGATTGCCTTGACAAAGCTTTTGACAAATGACAGCGTCTGGCAGAATTAGACCCTACAGTGACAGAAGATGAGAGGGTTGGTGAGGATGATGGAATCATTTAAGTACCAGAGGAATGAGTGGCCCATGGGAAATCTGAACATACTCTTTTTTTTTTTTTTTTTTAAATCACATAAATTAACCCATTTATTATAGGCTAGCAACGTATCAAATGGTCGCGCTTCTACTGGTCCTTCAAGTCCTTCAGTCTTCTGATGGCAGACTTTACTGTGACAGCAGAAGTGGTGTTGTAGGTCCAGGCACCACCAGCTACTGTTTTCATGCAGGAACCACAGTGCCAAATGCCCACAGCTCGTCTCTTCATCTTGGTTTTGCCACAGAAGGAGCAAGTGTACTTGGCGTGCTGGCTGATTTCAATTTTCTTCACCATTTTCCTGAGGGAGGCACCATAGCGGGTCCCGTATTTACCCATGACCCCGACCTTCTTGGTGTGTTTAGGCATGTTACCGCAACCTAGGTCCCAGCCCAGAGAGCTGAACATACTCTTGATTAAATTTTTTATTCCGAAATCACTCTTTATAAATGTTCTGTGAAAGCAAAGTGAATGACCATACATTTTTCGCAGAACAGTTTCTCAGTGTTTGTATTTATTAGCTCCTTGAAAGAGCACATAATTATAACTGTAACCAAAATTTTGTTATATGTGAGGTAGGTACAAAATTTTAAGTTTTATTTACACAGTAAAATCCCATGAATATAATTCTTTCTCCACTACTTACCGTAAACTGCAGTCCCTTCTATAGGTGGATTTACTTTTAAGAAGGCATATTCAGGTTTTTTGCATGTGAACTTCCTGGGCATATTTTAATATGGAGATATTTTGTATGGAGATACCCCAATTTATTAAAATAGTTATTTACTGTTAAACTTGTGAGTTTTCAAAAGAAAGTCATAAGTAGTTAGATTTCCTAATTAGGCATGAAATGTGCTATCCTTTGACATTAAAGGCAGTGGCTTCTGAGGAATCTATGTCTCTTTGTAAATAGCATGGCCAAAGAACCTACCTTTTCCGCTGGTATTGCTGCTAGATGGGCTCCCTTCGTACGCCTGCTGCTTTGCCTACTGTCACCTCCTCGCTTCCTAAAGTACATTTGTATTTATGCTGCCTAGACATGTCACAGTACTCCACCGAAAACAGGAGTTCTTCCTAGAAGCTCAAGAATTGCTAGAGTCCCCCGGGGCCTTATCAATATAGTAAAGTTATTTACATGTTTAAAAGCAAAACTCGAGTATTTGTTTCAACTTTTATGTAAAATATGCTATTTCAAATCTAAATAAAATTAGTTGGGAGAATGAAGTCACATAGATTTCTCATGGAAGGACAGGACATTGCTAAAAGCTGATTTCTTAAATAATATAGTTTTGACTTATCATGGTTTCCAGTATCTTACTTGAACATAGTAACTATAGTAGTTAGTACTTTGAATTTGTTTTTGAGTTTGGATTTTTGTGGAAGCTTTGCCCCACTATACTGGGAATTTTAGCAAATAGATATCTTGGCCTGAAGCTGCCCTTTGTGTGAATTCAACTTTTCAGCTACTCATCTCTGGATTTATTTTATAAATTAATTTTCTGGAGACCAGGAGGCATTTCTAGCTATTATATGACCCTCTTGGAAAAGTATGAAAGCTTGTCACACTCTTTCTTAGCATTCCAGAAGTGGTATATATAGAATGGATCATTTCTAGCAAGATAAAAATCACCAAAATTTGCCCCAGTAAATAGTATGGAATAAAACATAAATAACTAATTACCATAAAAGGAATTTAGATGTCTCTATCCCAGAGACTTCTCTTCAAAAAACCCTGATTCAGTTGATTTTGCAGATGCATTCTACCAGGTCCTTGAAACCGGTTATTTCAATGCTGTTGAATTGGCCAGGGCATAGAACAAAGGAAAGCTTCCAGATTCTTTGTCTAAAACCAGCATAACATGCTTATAGACAAAAAGTGATGGTTGCTTTGAATGATAATGAAAAAATTCTAAATAAAATATTTGCTGGATCCAGCAGCATTATTTTAGAAAATAAACATTCCCCAAGATAGAGTTCATTCCAACAATACAAAATTGGTTCAAAACAAGGAACTCTATTATATAATTGGCTAGAGAAAACCTATATAATCATATCTGAAAATCTGGAAAGGTATGAGATAAAAAGCAGTAATCATTCCTAATTAAGTGACAGCAAAATAGAAGTAACATAACATGATGAAAATACTTCTCAAATCAAAAGCTAGTATTTTTGCCACATAATTAGGGAAAGAAAAGCATTCCTGTTAAATTCATCATTTTTATAGAACATGGTTCTAGAAGTACTGGTTGGCAGAAATAGATATCAGTACATTTCAAATACTAATGAGATGTATGAATGATAAAGCTGACATCCCAGATCTGTGGGGGTCTTAGGTTGACTATTAAGCAGGACATCTTGCTAGTCATTTGGAAACATTAAAGAAGTTTGACTCCAACCTTATTCCTTAGACAAAAATTTCACCTCACTAAAGATTGCACATTAAAAAAATTTAGCTTTAGTGTTACAAGGAAATATGGAGTGTGTATGATCTCTTTCTAAATATAAGGCTAGGTACTTTTTAAACTCATTTAGAGTGGGGAGTGCCTTTCTAAGCAACATATAAAACTAGAAGAAAAATTCTTCTCTAAAACTATAAAATTTCCACATCAAAAAGAAAGTGAAAACAAACCAACTCAGGACAAAATATCTGCAAAGCATGACACACAAGTGGATTATTTCCTCTGCACAGTTGTGCAAGGACGTATGTGAAGGGTGTTTGTTGCAGCAGTTTTAATGGCAAAAGACTAGAAACAATCTAAACTTTTACCAGGAAGATACTGGTTTTAAAAAATATGGAAAATACAATGCAGCATTTGTGTACAATTTAAAAAGGATATTTAATGTAGCTATGTATGTACTTCTGTGGAAAACCCTCCCAGTATACACAGAGATGTGACAGAAGCTGGTGCAGAATAGGATATGTATGCCATGGTCTCATCTGTGTATTTTCAAAAGAATGTCCCAGTGTATGTCTAACACTTCTCTAGAGTAGTAAACAAATAATTGAACAGAGACTGGTCTTCGGAGAGGGAGTTTAAGTTGGGAGGAAAAACTTTCATCATGCAGCCTTTGGTACTATTGAAATTTTGTACTGTTTTGGTGTTTTAAACTGTTACTTAAATTTTTTTCCCTTTGGTTTTAGTGGTGACATCTCTACTCATTAATCTGGGAAGCCCCATAAAAGAAGTACGTAGGGCTGCCATCCACTGTCTCCAGGCCCTCAGTGGAGTGGCGTCCCAGTTTCATCTGCTCATAGATCATGTGGTCCCTAAAGCAGAGGAGATCACATCAGATGCCACCTATGTTGTTCAGGTAAACTCAGTAGCAAAGAGGACTGAGTGTGCACATGCCTGGGTGGACACATGAACAGTTTTCTCCTTTCCTGACATGCTGCTTTGCAGGGTTTTTGATCGACTAAGTCATCAAATTTAGAAATTGGTATGTCAAATATCTACACATCTTTAGCCCCCATCTTAAAAAGATAGCAATACCATGTTTCATTTCTGCTCTCTTTTCACTGGCTAAAAAGCCAGCGTTTGGCTTTTGACAGTAAGCTTCCTGATGGGTAATGATACTTTTCCTGTTAAGGTTTCAAGGGGAAATGAAAAACCATGAGTGGTGTCACATCATTTGGGAAAGAATGTTCTGTAAGTAGTACGTGGAACCTTTTTTTTTTTTAAATCTGGTTTCTTTTTTTGTATTGTAGGATTTGGCTACTTTATTTGAGGAACTACAGAGGGAAAGGAAGCTGAAATCTCATCAGAAGTTGTCTGAAACTTTGAAAAACCTACTTTATTGTGTATACAGTTGCCCATCATATATTGCAAAAGATTTGATGAAAGTACTTCAGGAAGTCAACAGTGAGGTGTGTGCAATTTAAGTGGGCTGTCCAGTCCACATGGTGTTACTAAAGGCTATTGTAACTGCTCACGTGTGCGTAAGACTTTGTGAGAGTTACACATATACCCTCAGACGTGAGCGCTGCTTATTATTGTGAGAGGGGGAGGAGTTGAGGTGGAGAAAAAAGATGCAGGTTACAGAAAGCAAATATTAGTGTGTTTCTTTCCATTTTAAAATTGTGTGTTATTCCTGTCTCATCATTGACTTGATTTTGAATGAATTTTAAAACCACACGGAAAAACACTGATGATACACTGCTGAGAAACAGTCTGTGTTTAGGTGAAAATCCTCCACAAAATAATATATTTGAACATAATAGTCTGTGTACGTCCCCAAATCATTTACTCAGTTTTAAAATTATGTGGCTGTACATTTCTCTGGGGGAGAATCCAAAGCTTTGATTGTGTTGTCAGGGAAGCCTGTGGTAAGAAAGAGGTTGTGACACACTTGTTTGTGTGGCGGTTTGTGCCATTAAGCAGAGAAAACCACTCCTCATCCTCATGTTCCAAAACCTCCTGTGGACCTTACTGTTCTTGGACTTGACTAAGCCGTTTATATCGTCCTGGTGCAAGCAAACAGATGGCCTTTATCAGTTCTGTGTCGTCACTGGTATAGTTTAAACTAGGAATTGATGATCTTGTTCTGTAAAGGACCAAATAGTAAATATTTTAGGCTCTGTGGGCCGTATAGACTCTGTTGCAGCCACTTAGCTCTGCCACTGTGCTGCAGAGGCAGCCTCAGACAGTGTAAACAGATGAGCATGCCCATATTTCACGAAACAAAACTTATAAGAACAGGTGGTCCACTGGCTGCTGATTGAGTTATTAAAGACTTTACACATATAATTTGAACTAATATTAATCTTTATTTTTATAGTCTAAAACTTTAGTTTGTATTTCCTGTTTTCAGAAAGTCTCAGGATGTTCACAGATTATTTCTCATCTCTATAGGGTTTAGAACTTTTAGTCATTACAGACTGAACTATCAGAGGGGACCTGGGTGCCTTAGTTGCATTAATAGCTATCCCTGTGCCTGAGAGGTCATTATTACTGGGTTTTTAACTCCAGGCTGAGTTTCTAGTCTTGCAGCATGTCTTTGGATGTCTTTGTACAGCAAGCAAAAGCTTGTGTCGCTATTGATAACTATTTACTAATAAATATTCCAAACTTTAGATGGTGCTTTCTCAGCTGTTGCCTATGATTGAACAACTATTAGAAAAGATCCAGAAGGAGCCCACAGCTGTCCTGAAAGATGAGGTCATTGCTCTGCATCTCACTCTGGGAAAATATAATGAGTATTCAGCTTCCCTTTTGCATAAAGACCCGAAGAGTCTAGATATATTTATAAAAGCTGTGCACACAACAAAAGAACTTTGCACAGGAATGCCAGCCATTCAGATTACAGCTCTCGAAAAGGTCAGTGAGTTCTTTCAGAAACTAAAGCATGTTCAAGCTTTCAAAAATCTGTGATGTTTTACTTTGAGAAGATAAAGTAGACTGGGCGTATCTTAAAGGAGTATGATATATTTGACCCATTTTGTAAAACTGAATGATGTACACGAGTCATTTAAACTGATAGAATGGGGACCAATTTCACATTGTAAAAGAGAATGATAGATCATTTTTGGAATCAAGTTTGTTCATTGATCTCAATTGCCCTTTTTTCTGCCTTTAGATTACGAAGCCATTTTTTGCAGCTGTATCAGATGAAAAAGTTCAGCAGAAGCTTTTGTGCTTGTTGTTTGATTTATTGGTGAACTGTAAAAACTCACATTGCGCCCAGACTGTGAGCAGTGTTTTTAAAGGGGTAAGTTGTATACGTTGTGTTATTTGCTTATTAATGTTTATTCTCTTCCAAGTCACACCATGTTTAAGCATCCTCCCTTTTATAATGCTTTTAGGAAGTCAGATGTTCCCATTAGCCAGGATCATGGAGAATTAGGTCATAGAGAAGTGCAAAATCAACATTATAAGTCTTCACCATTGTTTTTATGGTATGAAGTATTTACAGTTGAACAGGTAGGACGTGTGTGAGTTTGGATCTTATCATATTAGGGAGGACCTCCCTCTTAAGAACAGAAATGAATGGTGCCTTGATGTTCGGCTGGGTCGCAGATTATCCTACTTGATTTAAATAGTTGTTTAGTGACACAGAATGAAGTTGAGAATGTGCTCATTAGTTTATATGTATATTGAAACCTAGCTTTAGATTAGAATAACCACCTAGTTACTTTGTGTTTTGCTTTGCTGTGCTTTCTATTCCACAAAAGTAGATAATAGAATGGTGAAGTCCTAGTATCTAGATTCCACTGTTCTCAGAATTGTAACATATTAGATTCCCAAGATGAGTTAAGTGGAACAAATTAAGGCACAGAGTAGTGTGTATAATGTGCGTGTGTGTATGTGTATTTAATCTTTTTAGAGCTGTTGATATGTGGAAAATTTTCCCAAAGGATGCATAAGAAATTATCGGTAGTGTTTCTTTGCCTTTGGGGACTGGACTGGGCTCGGGGGCCGTAGGGAGACAAAGTAGACAGAAACATTTTCATTGTGTCTCTCTTAATCAACGTTGACTGCTCTAATTTTATCCCATGGAATCCTATCATCACCCATTCTTCCTTCATATTCCAGATTTCTGTTAATGCTGAACAAGTCAGAATAGAACTGGAGCCACCAGATAAAACCAAGTCCTTAGGCACGATTCAGCAAACCAGGAGGCAGAAAATGCAGCAGAAGTAAGAGCTGCATGAGTGCAGTGAGAACATTGTTCCCTAGGCCTCGAATGTTTTGGAACCACTGTGATTTTTTTGATGCCCATCAGTTTGGCACGATCAGGTACAGTAATTTTTACTTAGTGTTGACAGTGTTTGCTCTTCTAATTTGTCTCATCTGTTTCCCAGAAAATCACAAGATCTAGAATCTGTGCAGGAAGTTGGAGGTTCTTATTGGCAAAGAGTAACCCTCATCCTAGAATTACTGCAGCATAAAAAGAAACTCAAAAGTCCTCAGATACTGATACCGACTCTTTTTAACCTGCTCTCAAGGTAATGACACTTGCCTTTGATCTGTGAGACAATGAGATTCTGATTCTTGGCCACTTATTTAACATTCTTTTATCACATTCTCTTTTTGCTTAGCTAGTTTGTAAAATAAAGCAAGTTGAGTACTACAGTTGAAAGATTTAAAGCATGGTTATAGGAACCTGTTGTCAAGGGCCTGAAACTAACTTTCATCCTGTATTACACAGTAAATGAGCACTCACCTTACAACCTACTTTCCTTCTTCATTTTCAATACCATGACCCTGGGAGCATCATTGCTTGTGTTTAAGGATATAGTGTGACACCCACTGTACTCAGGTGTGCATTATTAGATAGCTATAGTGTATGCATTGCATCCTGGATGTGTCCTTTCGCCTGAAAAGAAAGTAATTTTCAAGGTTGTCCTCTAAGATTTAAAATAGGTTGATGAATAGTGCAGTAGAGAGGAGAGGTAATGTGACATAAGCGTCTGCCTGCATTAGAAGAATCAGAGTTAGAAATCTTACACCATATTTATAGACTTGATGTTCAGTGTTAATATTTTAGTTCTTCCTTATTTATCTTTCATTTCCCATCCTCTCTTTCCGGGACCCTGAAGGTGTTTAGAGCCTTTGCCAGCAGAGCAGGGAAGTATGGAATACACCAAACAGTTAATTCTCAGTTGTTTGCTTAACATCTGCCAAAAACTCTCTCCAGATGGCGGCAAAATACCAAAAGGTGTGTACTTTGTTGGAAGGAAAGGGGGGAAAGATTATCTACTCTGAGTTTGCATGTACCTACCACTTGGAGATTTTTTATTTCTTGCCCTGTAGATGTCCTTGATGAGGAGAAGTTCAATGTGGAATTGATAGTCCAGTGCATCCGTGTTTCTGAGATGCCCCAGACGCATCACCATGCCCTCTTGCTTCTGGGTACTGTTGCTGGAATATTTCCTGTAAGTGCTGCTGATCTAAGACTTACGCAGATGTTTTCTTCCATGGACCTGTGCAGGCATGCACTGTTTTGCATTCAGTGGTGTTTTGGATCCTACAGCGCTGCTGGGACGCCCAGCCCTGCATCTTTAATAGCTGAGGCAGTGAGCTGGTTGATCTTGCTGAACTTTGGTCCCCCTTTTTGTAAACTGGAGAACTGTAGTAACCTTCTTCATAGGATTGTTCTGAAAATGGGATTGGACAATTTATTGTTAGCACTTAGCACAGGGCCTGGTGCAGTGTGACTGTCCAATAAGTGGTAGTATTAGCATTAAAATCCAGTGAATCCTCAAGTAATCCTCACACAGCTTTCAGCCAGTGACTTTAAGAAAATTAATGTGACTAGAAACTACCTCAGTTAAAGAAATGGTACTCCTTATAGAAATATATCATTAATAGATTTCTGAAGAGACAAAGTATTTTCATGTAGGGGATTTCGGTCAGATGGGGTTGGTTCTCCATGAGCTTTAGCAGGTCTCTTAATCTCCTGAAGTCATGGGCAAGATTTCATGTGTGTGAGTTTTCTTTATCCCTTAGTATAGAGTCAGCAGCTCTCAAAGGGGTGATAATCTAGAAACAATTAAGAATCATTGATAACTTTTGTTTTTATTGAAATATATACAGTTCATATACCATAAAATCCACCCATTTAAATTGTGCAGTTCACTGATGATAGTATATTCACAGAGTTGTACAGCCATCACTGTTACGTACTTCCAGAACGTTTTCATCAGCCCTTTCCCTTTCCCACCAGCACCCCCAGTCTGCCTTCTCTGTCCTGGACATTTCCTGTACATGGAATCACATAACATGTGGCTGTTCTTGTGTCTGACTTTTTGCATTTCACATAATGTTTCACAAAACGGTTCATTTGTTTTGAAGCTTGAATCAGTATTCTTTTTATGGCTGAGCACTAGGCCATTGTATGTGTATACCACACTGTGTTTATCACTAAGTGATGGACATTTAAGTTGTTTCCACTTTTTAGCTATTAACAGTTACGCTGCCATGAACACTTCAGTAGGAGATTTTGTGTGAACGTGTTTTCAGTATTCTCAGTAGGAGCGGAATTGCTGGGTCATATGCCAACTTAACTTGAGAAACGGGCTGTTTTCCGACGTGTCTGCATCATTTTGCACCTGCCAAGTAGTGTCTGAGTGTTTTGTTTCCCCAATCCCTCACAGCTGGTAGTCTTTCTTATCATGGGCATCCTAATGGATATGGAGTGGTGGCTTCTGATGTGGATTTTGCATTTCCCTCATAACAATAACTGATGTTGGTCATCTTTTCCTGTGCATATTGACCATTTGTTTATTTGTGGAGAAATGTTTTTGCAAATCCTTTGCCCATTTTTAAATTGTGTTATTTCTTTTTATCACTGAGTTATAATGAATCATTGATATTTGATGTGCTTAAAATGGGAATGTTGAAAACTGTGTTTTCTTTCAGGATAAAGTCCTACACAATATCATGTCTATTTTTACATTTATGGGAGCCAATGTGATGCGTCTAGATGATACTTACAGTTTTCAAGTTATTAACAAGACAGTGAAAATGGTTATTCCAGCACTTATTCAGGTAAGCTGTCTTCCCATCGTCATGGGTGTTATTTTCTTTAATTTTTAAGATTTTACATAGCGTGAAATTCAAATAGTGGTAAATAAATGACATTAAAAGCCTTCCTATAAAAAGGGATGAGATGGAGCTATATGTAATGAGGTGGATAGAACTACAGTCTGTCATACAGAGTGAAGTAAGTCAGAAAGAGAAGGACAAATATTGTATGCTAACTCACATATACAGAATCTAAAAATGGTACTGATGAACTCAGTGACAAGAACAAGGACACAGATACAGAGAATGGACTGGAGAACTCGAGGTATGGGAGGGGGCGGGGGGTGAAGGGGAAACTGAGACGAAGCGAGAGAGTAGCACAGACATATATATACTACCAACTGTAAAACAGATAGCCAGTGGGAAGTTGTTGTATAACAAAGGGAGTCCAACTCGAGGATGGAAGATGCCTTAGAGGACTGGGGCAGGGAGGGTGGGGGGGACTCGAGGGTGGGGGAGTCAAGGAAGGGAGGGAATACGGGGATATGTGTATAAAAACAGATGATTGAACTTGGTGTACCCCCAAAAAAATAATTTAAAAAAAAAAACAAAAACAAAAAACCTTCCTGCAATGCTCAGGTGTTTGTCTCCCTTAGGTTTGAGTGGTAAAGCTAAGGAGTAACCTTGGAAATAATGTCTTTTCCAGAAATATCTGTACATATGCCACGCTGGCTCTGCTGTGCTGCAGGGTGTACAGGTGCCTCAGTGCTCCTCTGACAGAGTGAACATATAGTCACTGCAGATCTCAGGACTTTGTATCAGTTTGATAAGACCCTTAAGTAGGTCGGTGAAGATAGGAAGTTTTAGAACAAATGCGTTAACATACAGTTCAACAGACATTTACCAAGCGTTGTCTGAGAGCTCAGGACACAGAGATGAGTAAGACCTAGTAAGACCAGTCTCAGTAAGGAGTAAAGACTTTAAAACTGAAAAGTAGCCTCCAAGATGAACGGGAGTGGTTTTCCACATGCAGTTTCTGTGCACGCCCACTGTTGTTACTGTCTTTCCTCATGTTATCGACCATTTCACCAGTGACCACACCCAGCACCTCCTCCTTTTAACCTTGGTATGAGGTTGGTATTCTCTGTGTCTAGCACGTTAGCCAGTACAGGACACGTATACAGAAACGAGAATAACGACATGATTAACGTGATACATGCCAGGGGAATAGATGAACACTGAAGAGTTCAGAATAGGGGAGGGTCCATGTGGGCCAGGATGACGACGGACTTTCCTAAGAAGTGGAATTTGGACTGGTATGGAGAGGACAGGATTTGCTTCCTGGAACAGCGGGCGGTTCTGGCGCGGGGTATGCACCGTGTGTGTGAGGGGGATGGAGAGCCGAGGTGGGTGGACGTGGGGGCACTGGGTTAGCCGTTCATGCGAATGTCTGTTTCCTCATTCTTGCATTTATTCAGCGGCTAGTTCTGAGCACCCATACCAGACGGTTTGAACTTTATTCTGAAAGCAGAGGGAGCTGGTAGTCTCGCCGTGGTTTTTATTTATTTATTTTTTAATTTTTTATTTTTTAAACTAGAGAAATTTTATTTTATTTTTTATTTTTTTTAATTTTTATTTATTTATTTTATTGGCTGTGTTGGGTCTTTTTTGCTGTGTGCAGGCTTTCTCTAGTTGCGGTGAGTGGGGGCTACTCTTTGTTGTGGTGCGCGGGCTTCTCCTTGCGTGGCTTCTCTTGTGGAGCTCGGGCTCTAGGCGTGTGGGCTTCAGTAGTTGCAGCACATGGGCTTCAGTAGTTGCAGCACATGGGCTCAATAGTTGTGGCGCATGGGCTTAGTTGCTCCATGGCATGTGGGATCTTCCTGGAGCAGGGATTGAACCCGTGTCCCCTGCATTGGCAGGCGGATTCTCAACCACTGCGCCACCTAGGAAGCCCTCGCTGTGGTTTTTAGATTATACTGTTCTTCTAGAGGCACAACTCAGATCCTGCTTGGTTTTTGCAGGATGGCCAAAAGCAGCTTTACATCTAGTGCAAGATGTCTCTGGCATCTGCCATCTAGTGCCTCCTGTGACCTTTTCACAGGCGTATCATGTCTCATGGAGATGATGCGTCTCCTTCGAGGCAGGGCTCACGTCCTGCACTTTGCATTCCCCTCAGGGCCACATGGTGCTGAGGCTGTAACCTGCCCTCCTTGAATATTCACATCTTGGTCTTTGATAACTTTTGGGGGTGCATCTGAAGGCCTTTTCGTGTCTACTTAAAGCTTGTCTCACGGAAGGTTATTTGCTTCTGCTCCCGGTCCCTGCTTGCTGTCCTGCAGTCTGATGGTGGCGACTCTGCAGAAGTCACGAGAAACGTGGAGGACATCGTGGTCAAGATCATTAACGTGTTTGTGGATGCGCTGCCCCACGTGCCCGAGCACAGGCGCCTGCCTGTCCTCGTCCAGCTTGTTGACACGCTGGGCGCAGAGAAATTCCTCTGGGTTCTTCTCGTCCTGCTCTTTGAACAGTACGTCACTAAAACCGTGCTGGTGGCCACCTACGGAGAAAAGGTCAGAGCGCAGGGCACAGTGACAAGAACAAGTGGGTGGTGTTTCACACAGGTTTTGTGTTACTTTCCACTTTAACCATGGGGCTGGTGATGCTACTGTGCACTGCGTAGCAGGCGTCTCAGGACCGCTTTGGAGGTGCCTTCAGCATTCTTCACCGTTGCTTCCCGAGCCCGAGACACTGAGTCCTCAGGAGCAGCCAGACTTCTCCTGAGGGGGGCTTGACTTTTCTAAGAAACAGGGCTGGTGCCGTGCTGGCTGGGTCTCTTTTAAGCCCAACAGAGCCTGGCTGTACGGGAGTTAAACTGTGCCTCTCGAACATGGTTTTGAAGGCATTTCTGGGGGCAGGGGAGGAGGACCATTGAGGTCACTGAGACGCAGGTGACTGTTTTGAGGAGCCCTGTTGACAGAGGTGAGGGCAGAATGTACATGTTCAAGGCCGTTTTTAAATGACTTCTTAGACATGAGATCCAGGATAGATCTAGAACCTACTCTAAGTGGTATGTTCAGTTCTGCCAGAAATCATAAAGCAGTTTATCCTGGAATTATGCCTCATAATTCTCATAAATTGGCTTTTTTATGTAAGGAGCTCAGTAACTGATTCCTCTGGTCACACACGTGACCATAAGGAACAGTGTGGGGTGGCTTTGTGTGCTAAGAAGTAAAACGTTTCCCTTATTTGTACTTATTAACATAAGTGGAAAGGTACAGTTTTATCACTTAATTTTTCTCCTCTACACAGGATGCTATCTTAGAGGCAGACACTGAATTCTGGATTTCAGTCTGCTGTGAATTTAGTGTCCAGTGTCAGATCCAAGGCTTGATGAATATCCTTGACTACTTACTGAAGCTGCCAGAGGAAAAAGAAGGTAGGCGTACCTCAGATGTTAACTACTGTTTCATCTGGAAGCTTGAGAGAGCAGAAGACAGCGCAGCTTAACCTCAGAACCCATGGTGTGTCTTGAGAGGGATTTTTACAGTAAGCTAGTAATTTTTATTCAAGTATATGGTTGTTACCTTCTCCAATCTTTATGGAAGGTGGTAAGTAGGATTCCTGCTTGCCGTTCCTCACACATTGGCTTTTATGCCTCTGTGCTGGTGTGTGGGCCTGTGGAGTGTTCCGAGTGTCTGGGATGAATTACAGTAAAATGATAGCAAGTTAGCAGGATCTTATTAGCTACAGCTTAGTCTCCCATTAAAACGTGAAGATGTTTTTTTCGGCCATGCGGCTTGCAAGATCTTAGTTCCTCAACCAGCGACTGAACCCCGGCCATGGCAGTGAAAGCACCAATTCCTAATCACTGGACCACCAGGGAATTGCCATGAAGACATTTATAAGAAGAAAGAAATAGATACCACAGCAGTGGTAACTAAATATTAAAGTTTTACCATGTAGGGGTCTTGAAGAAAATTCCACTAATGGCAGCACCAGTGAGGCTGGCTTTAGAAAGGGCTGACGTGCTGACTGTTCTTAGTTCTCTGCCCTTCGGAGCAGAACAGTGAGGTACGTTAGACTCCACAGGGACTGGTGTCTGGGCAGCTGGCTGTTTGCCCATCTGCCCTGCTTGGCCAGGTTTGGGAGGGACAGAGCTGGGAGGCACCTGCGAGCTGTGCGTGGTGACGTGCTGAGGACAGAGCCTTCATTTTGAGCCTGTCTCTGGGATGGTGGTTTTTAAGGGGCCCACCACGAACCCCAGCCACAGCGCCCCAACCTCTTTTATATTTGATACATTTGAACGTGGGATTCTACAGAATTTTACAACAGACAGCTTCAACTCTTAGAATTGAATGTTGAAGGCAGGGGATGACCTTCCTGTAGTCTGTTGTGTAAATGCCTCCGCAGCGTCAAAAATGGGGCATGGAGCCAGTTTAGACTCCTTTTGTAATATATCTGTCTTCCATTTGTTGGTCTCAGTTACCTTGTTTTTAGTTTGGTTAGTTTTGTCTTATGTACTCTATTTTCAGGGCTGTTGGGTACTTTCTTGGTAAGAAAGATACTCATATCTTTCACTAGTTTAGAAGAGGAAGACCTGGGTATAGCGAATTATATATACACATGTATGTGTATAATAATATACATATTATATATTATACGTATAACAGAGTAACGAATCTCTCTCTAACACTTGTATGCATTTACCCTGCTCGTTGTATCTGTGTCTGTGCGGTAAAGAGTCAGGTTGAAGATGAGTGAAGCACTTGTTTGGCTGCTCTTTTTCAGAAGCCGGTCCCAAATCAGTGTCTAACAAAAGCGAATCACAGGAAGAAACGCTACAGATTTTTAACGTAGACGCTCACACTAGCAAGCAACTGCGGCATTTTAAATTTTTGTCAGTGTCCTTCATGTCTCAGCTCCTGGCTTCCAATAATTTTATCAGAAAGGTGATGTGTTCTTTAAATGTGTTTATGATATGAGTTTGCTTTTTCTGAAGGAGTTGTGTTTTAGGCTAGTAAAAATAGCTCGGCAAGTCTCTCATGAAAACGTGAGGCATGCCTGTCATAGAAAACAAATAGTGCCGTTCACCTCAACATGGACACCCGCTGGGCGCGATCTGCTAAGGTTGTATATACATAAACCCTGCGGCTCAGCAGTTCTGTCCTCAGGTGGTATAAAACCTGCAGAAGTGAACGAAGATGTGCACCAGAGGTATCAGCAATGGAGGGGAAGAGCGTCTGTCGTCATGGCTGGACGTGGGCGAACATCAGCGGCACGCAGTCACCTGGTGACTCGTCAGCATAACATCAGAGGGGAGAAGACAGGCACAGGGTGCATCCTGCGGTTCCAGTTCTATGGAGTTCACAGACAGGCAAAAAACACAGCTGTGGTTTTAGAAGTAATGACAGTGTCTACCTTGGGGAAGGAGGAGAGAGCAGGAGTGGGCGTCAGGTAGGACAGGGATTCTGATGATGTGTTGTTTCTTTACGACATAGAGCGAGCTCTACACACACGATTTGCGCACCATTCTGTTTGTGTGCTAAACTTTAAACCCAGAGAGAAAGAAGGCAATACAGAAACAAAATGAAGAAGTAAAGAAACAGAAAGAAGGACCCAGGGTCATGACCAGGAACACAGGAGTGGCTGAGCATGCGAGTGTCTATGTTCTGTCTCTGTTATAATGCACGAACGGATCCGGGGGACCTGTGATCACTGAAATATTGAGAGAAAGAATTTCGTGAATTCAGTACTTACTCATGATTTCAGAAAGATAATCCTCAGCATGGCGAGAGGGACGGAACTCCTCGGCCTGATAAAAACATCCATCAGAAGCCTGTGGTCTGCAGCACACTTCACAATGAGGCTGTAGCGTGTTTCTGTTAAAGTCTGAATGAGGGTGCCCTCTGTCACTGTTCCCACTTCTTTTCCCACAGCAAAAGAAGTAAAGTGTAAGAGTCAGAAAAAAAGAATTGACGGACACGTAGAGCCAGTAATTAGCTCAGCAAGCTCGCTTGAGAGTGACCAGTGTAGACGCTGCTCTGCGTCGTGTCACGCAGGCTTGCTGGGGACAGGGATGCTGCCCGAGCACGCAGGTGGGTCAGGGTGGCTGGACCTCAGCCAGACACACCCATGTGACTTAAGAAACGTGCTCTGTGGTTGGTGGCACCACACGGCAGTGAGGAGAGAAAAATGTCCAAGAGCTAGAGCCGGCACAGTTTGTTCTCCCAGTGGGGGGAGAAAACTGATTTCACATATAAACAAAGGACAGTTTTAGGTAGATTAAAAACTTCAGTGTGAAAATGAGTACTTAGCACTTTGAGAAGAAAATCAAGGGAAACATCATTGTAACCAGAGGGTGGAAAAGAATTTCTTAAGAACATCAACCAAAAGCCACCATAAACAAAATGAAAAGACAGCCACAGACTAAGAGGTCATTGCTGTTTACACATCAGGAAGCATCCGGTTCCATTAGAACAACTGGCAACGAATATAAACTCACTGAAGAGGAATCACAAATGGCCAATGTGACAAAACAACCTCCCCAGTGAGAAGGAGAGTGCAGGTTAAAGATGCCACTGTGATGTTATCAAACCAGCAGAAACTTTAAACTTGCTAATACAAGAAGTGGCAAGGCTGTGGGGACATGGTCATTTTTGTACAGTGATGGGTAGTGGGAGTTGGTACAGCCACTTCAGAAAGCGCTGGGCAGTGCCCAGTCAAGGAGAAGATGCTCGTTCCCTGTGAGCTAGCAGTTCCCTTTCTCTACAAAAACTCGCCTAGATGCTCAAGGAGAAAGGTTCTTATTTTAGCACTGTTACTAGAAGGGGGGGAAATGGCCATAAACTAAATATCTACGAAGAGAGGTAAATGAATAAACAAGTTGTGGCCCATCGAGAGGAATACTCTGCAGTTAAAACGAATGAACCAGAATAATGTAAGTCGCCATAGATCTCAAAAGTCTAATATAATCAGGAAAGCATGTTGCTGCCTGACGTGTACTCTTTGATAACATTTAACACCTGATTCAAGTTTGTGGGGCTAGGGGTGGGAAGACACTCGGATTGGGGAATAGAACAGAGGGGACTACAGCTGTATCTTTAACATCTTAAAATTAGATATGGGCTAACAAAAGATTAGCACTTCACAAAATTAATACCCGAGTGAGTGATAATCGTTTGCTATATTTTTCTGAATCTTTGTAGTACTTTACAGATATTGTGAATATCAAATGTAATCAAAATAAGTGAAAAGACTAATTAAATTAAGGGAAATGGAGTTATTACAGGATGACAGGGATGACCTGGACCTGATTAAATTGTAATGTCAGAGAACACCTGGGAGCGAGTTCAGTGGTCTCCAGTGTTTCATTGTACTTACGTCAAATGATTTTTCATCATTGGCAGTCGTAACTGTTCTAATGACACCGTCTTTAAAACGTAGGTAGTTGAAAGTGGCGGTCCTCAGGTGCTGACAGGCCTTGAGCAGAGGTATGTTCCCTGTTTTAAGTTTTTATTTGGAAATTGTTTCAAACCTGTAATCAAAAAGCTGGAAGAATAGCACACAAGATGCTCAGATGAGTCTCCTGTGCTGCAGGTTGCTAGAAACGGTTCTTGGCTACATTAATGCTGTAGCACAGTCCATGGAGAGGAACGCAGACAAGCTCACTGGGAAGTTTTGGCGAGCGCTCCTCAGTAAAGCTTATGACATGCTGGACAAGGTGGGTGTTTGTTTTTCCCCATCTTCTGTGTTTTGTTGCTGTCCTGTATCATTGTAAAGATTATTTAACAGAAATCTTTAAGAATAAACTTAGCAATAATTTCTCTTATTAGAATGCAGTTCAGATTTTTTTGGAAAAGAATCTCTTGATGACTAGAGGTCATTTTATCTGAAAAACGGTTGTCTCCCTACTGTTATGAGAACACGTGCCTCAATCAATATGATGCTTTAAATATTGAGTCGTGTCCCACTATATAATGTTCTGCTTTATTCAAGTGGAATAACAGACAGATACCTATCAGGTGAAGTGTATAGTTCATCAGTAAAACACTGGCCAAGACCACTGTTTAAATCCTTTCCTCCCTCCCTCCCTCCCTCCCTTTGTTTTCCTCCGTCCTTTAAGCAAGCTCGTTTCTAAAGAAATGCCTGATTTGTTTTCCTTTAACTTACAAACTCTTGTAAATCTGGTTTTCTCTAACCTCTCTTTGATAGCTTCTAAATCCCAGGGAGTTAGTTTCCTTGGTGGAATGATTTTTAATTGCAAGTTCTCTGTTGATATTCAGTGGGTTCTTTGGTAGTTGACAGTGGAGTCTGATGGTTTTGGCATTGGCCAGTTCTTTCTTCCAGGTACCAACGAAACAAGTCTATGTATATCACAAAAGAATATAGTTCATATTTACATGCAACTTTTTAGGAAAAAACATACTGCAATCCCCAAAAAAAAGACCACTGTTTCAAATCCAGCTGAATTCCTGAGCAGCACAGCATTCAGCCATTTGCTTAGCGTGAGCGTCCTTTTTGTTGTTTGTTTAATAAACGTGGTTAGTAATGGCTCCCTGAGAGGTTACTGTAAGAACTGGATAAGAACAGCTGAGTGAAAATGCCTTGCACCTAGAAGGTGTGCAGCAAATGGAAGTCTGTATTAAATGAGTCATTTTCCCTTTTGTATTTTTATTTTCCTTTTTTGTTAAACGTAAAACTGCCGTGCAGGTCAATGCCTTGCTGCCCACAGAAACCTTCATCCCTGTGATCAGAGGGCTGCTGGAGAACCCGCTGCCGGCTGTCCGCCGGAAAGCTTTGGATCTTCTGAACAACAAGCTACAGCAGAAAACCTCCTGGAAGAAGAAAATTGTAAGTGAAGACTGCCACAGACCCATTTCCCATTCTTTGCTTTATCAGAGCTGCAGTTAACTCCTTGAAGTTGCTCCAGTGGTACAATTTAAACAAGTATATTATCATCCAGATACAATGCTGTGCTGCGTGTGTGTTTAACATGTGATGCTAATTCTGATAGGAGCACATATTCACGTGTTATAAGAGCTCTTAGGGTGGAACTGCACCCTAATAGTATTCTTGCTTAATGTGGACTATGCTCTGCCTTAACTTTAGCATGAGTCTAATCCTCTTCCACTCCAGATGAGTAGGGCACTTTGTATAAATACAGAATTGGTCGCAGGCACACACGTCCATTTATTGGTAAATGAAGCAGATGGAGAAACAGTCGCTGTGTGTAATTGTGTAGCTTAGGACGTCTTGGTCTGACCTCCACTTAGGCAATCTCAAGCAGTAAAAATGGAGAAAAGGATTAGCATTATGTTTGCAGCTTTAATTATTTGGGAATTTTGGCTGTCTCCTTCAGGTTTACCATTTCCTTGAACTGGTCCCAGTCCTTGTGGCCATGGTGAAGCATAAGAGAAAGACGTTAGAAGAACAACCAATAAACAGACAGACAGCTTTATACACCTTAAAGCTTTTATGCAAGAATTTTGGTGCAGAAAACCCAGAGCCTTTTGTCCCGGTGCTGAACACCGCTGTGAGGCTGATTGCTCTGGGAACGAAGGAGGAGAGGAATGTCCTGGGGGGTGCCCTGCTGTGTGTAGCCGAGGTCATCTCCACGCTGGAGGCCCTGGCCATCCCTCAGCTCCCCAGGTATGTCGAGGGGACCTGGCGCAGGACCACTGCGCGAGGTTTCTGGTATCAACTGGAAAATAAAACCTTAGTGACTTTTTTCCCAACTGTTAGAAGTTTCATGAAATAAGATCAAGTGATCTTTTATTCAGACTGGAAAAGACAATGTTCCCATTCACCTTTATGGTATGTACTGTCCCCCAGTTTTTGCTCCCCTTTGAGCAGCATTCCTGGGAAGCAGTAGGTGACAAGGCTGCTTCACAGAGGCGCCCACCCGGTGCGACCACAGCTGCCTCATGCTGGCCTCACTGGCAGTGGCCGCTCCCGGCTCTGGCATTTTCTGGCTCAGCAGCCTTGCCAGGGTTACTTAGCCTGTAAGCACTTTGCCCTCTACAAACCCGAGACAGCGCCAACTTCACGGGTTTCCCCTGGGGCAGTGTGTACAACGCTTTTTTGCCTGACACATAGCAAGTGTTAAATTGAAAGATGTTATTATTTAAGGTGATGTGTCCGTACTGTGGGCACTGGGAGACCTCTTGCTCTTGGCCACATAAACTGTGTAGACGTTTTATAGGCTGTGATGTCCAAGATGTAACAGGCACAGTTGCTTGGATTTTTTCATAGTGACTTCTGCCCCGATCTCCATTCTGTTTCTGCTTAAAGTTCCTCTGAAACTTGTGTCCTTTCTTTCCAGTCTGATGCCGCCATTGCTGGCAACCATGAGAAGCACCCATGAGCTGGTCTCGGGCGAGGTCTACCTGCTCAGTGCCCTGGCAGCCCTGCAGAAGGTGGTGGAGACCCTGCCGCACTTCATCAGCCCCTACCTGGAAGGGGTCCTGTCGCAGGTGACCACGGTGGGGGAAGGGGAAAGGGTATAGATTTGATCATTTTATTTGTGCTGGAAGTTTTTCCTTTGGCAGGAAGATTCTTATTTCTGAAAAGATGTGCTTGTTTTTAGTAAATGTGTGCCTTTTTCACTGCCATCATCCTTCCTGTTCAGTCGTGACGTTGGTGTGGGCATACCTTTGTCATGAGGCTCTCCTCTTTTTTGATTTTGCAGGATGTATTGTATTGCTTTTTCCCCCCATGAGGTCCTTGGAGTTGGGCTGGCAGAGCTTCTTGTAGAAATAGGCACGTCTGCTCTGTTCCTCACGTGAAGGTTCCTTCACCCTACGGCGTCTCTTAGAGCAGACTGCCTGTGAAGTAGTGCAGACGGTGGGCTAGTGGCATCTCCAGTGGGATGAAAATGCCCAAGAGCGCCTCCCCCCGCCCCCCATCCTGTTGCGTTGGTCATTGGCCGTTTGTGAGGTTAGCAGCCTGAACTGCCGTGATGCAGATGACCTAACCGATTCACATACTCTCCAGCCAGGCCTTGACGTAGACTTCTTATAGAAAGGGACCTCTGCATCTGAGGAGCTTTCTAGATTGTTTAGCAAAGGAGAACGTGACTCTCCTCACGGTCTCTGGATTCCTGTCCTCTGAGACCATCGTCCTGAGTCTGCGTCCTGCCTTCTGCCACCTACCTGCATCCCTGACTCCCCCTTGGAAAGAGGCATCTCTCCATTTTTATCTGTATTTTAACATTTGGGGTTGGCATTAAAGGACTGCTTTGTGGACACTGCGTGTGCTGAGCTTGCCAGGACTGCCAGCTTCGTCCTCACCACGACAGAGTGTGAGGACAGGCACTCTCAGCGAGGACCGCAGTGGCCTTGAGCGTGGTTGTGTTCCTGCAGGTGATTCACTTGGAGAAAATCACTAGTGGAATGGGTGCTGCCTCCCAGGCTAACGTCCGCCTCACATCCCTTAAAAAGACACTGGCTACCACGCTGTCACCCCGAGTCTTACTGCCAGCCGTCAACAAGACGTACAAGCAGATCAAGAAGAACTGGAAGGTTAGACCCTGCTGGGTATTACTTTGGAGGAGGGAGATGTGGTGCTGAAATGTTTAGACTTTCACTTAAAGAAGAATATGGTTGTTTAATTCTATTGTAAATGCATCAGTGAACTGCAGGAGTATTAAAACTTGGCACATCTCTCGACTGTGTTTTCAGAATCTCATGGGTCCGTTTATGAGCGTCCTGCATGAGCACATTGGGGTGATGAGGAAGGAGGAGCTCACCTCCCACCAGCCCCAGCTCACCACGTTCTTCCTGGAGGCCCTGGACTTCCGTGCCCAGCACTCTGAGGTAGACGTGTTTCTGCCCCCACCCCCATCCTAAACTTGTCACCTAGCTCAGAACCGGAGAAAAATCTAGCTGTGTAACGTGTTGAACTTGATGTCAGTACGCTGGCTAATAAATCAGCTCTTCTGTCCTCAGAATGATCTGGAGGAAATTGGAAAAACAGAAAATTACATCATTGACTGTCTCGTAGCCATGGTTGTAAAACTTTCTGAGGTCACGTTCAGACCCCTGTTCTTCAAGGTGAGCTCTTTTCCTCCACTTCTTTTACTCACACATCAGCTACAAGATCTGAAGAAGAAACTAATGTTACTTTACCCTTTCAGCTGTTTGACTGGGCTAAAACAGAGGATGCCCCGAAGGACAGACTGTTGACATTTTACAACCTGGCAGATTGCATTGCTGAGAAGCTGAAGGGGCTCTTTACCCTGTTTGCCGGCCACTTAGTGAAGCCTTTCGCTGACACCTTGAACCAGGTGAACATCTCCAAAACAGGTAGGTGGTTGGCTCCAGGTCAGCTGGCACGCTTGCTCTGCGTGCCTCACAAAGATACAGTAAGTTCAGGGAAGGTGAATTTTGTACTTTATAGTCAGTTGTCAGACACCGAAGTGTTTTAGCATGTTATTAACTGACTCACTTGGGAGAAAGAATCAGTGGACATTTCTGTGTTATTGGAAGTAACTCTAAAACATTTAGTTTATTCTTTAATGGTAATAAACAGCCCACTTGCCAAACTAAACAATCTTAATAACTGAGAATTTTAACAACTCTAAAAGAACAAATCACTCCCCCAAGAGACCGTCCATTGTGTTTGTGCTCTGCCTTCATCCTGATTATGATTTCTAGATGGTATTAGAAATACCCTTCTGGTGACAGTTCTTTTAATAGTGATTTGACTGGAGATTAAATTGTGAAATTCAGCTTTTTTTTTTTTTGTTTTCATTTTTACTCTCCCGTATCTACAGATGAAGCGTTTTTTGACTCTGAAAACGACCCTGAAAAGTGCTGCTTGCTCCTGCAGTTTATTCTGAACTGTTTATATAAAATCTTCCTTTTTGACACCCAGCATTTTCTAAGTAAAGAGAGAGCAGAAGCTTTGATGACGCCCCTGGTGGATCAGGTAACCAATGGAGCCACCTTCTGTTAAGAGTAGGAAGCCATCCGTGTTACACGCCTGCAGAACTACTGTTTGCTGGTGTCTTTTTTCCTTTCTATGAAATTTTTATTCAGAATTGATGTCTCATTTTTCATGGAAGTATCAATTAGCTTATCTTGATAGTGGCATTTACTGAGTTTTACTTTTAAATTTTTCAGATAAGAGAGAGGATACATGGTGTTTAATTTTAACTCTTAAAACCTGGGATCACTGAGAATGTGTCAGGGTTTGGCCGCTCTCCTCTCAGAGGTTTGCAGAGCAAAAGGGGTGATGCTCAGGGCTGTGATTCCATTTGTGTTCTTACAAGGTAGTGAATTTGCTCTCGAGGGAGTAATAAAGAGTACCTGGTTTTTGAGCCTGCTGATATCAGGAGGGATAGTAAAGTATTATATACGTTGAGTATTTTTTCAAAGAGCAGTGAGGCCTGTTGCTCAGCCCTCGTCTCACTGTTCACAGCTGGAAAACAGGCTTGGCGGAGAAGAGAAGTTCCAGGAACGGGTGACGAAGCACCTGATTCCGTGCCTTGCACAGTTCTCAGTGGCCATGGCAGACGACTCGCTCTGGAAACCACTCAACTACCAGATCCTGCTGAAGACGAGGGACTCCTCACCCAAGGTTAGGAGGAGCCGTGGCCGGGACTCCGCGCACTGTGGCCTCACCCGTCGTGGGGGCGGGGCCTGCTCTGCTGCGCGTCTCCCAGCACCAGGGCTCAGCTGTGTCAGGCAGCGGGTTGAGCCTGAGAGACTTGGTTTTCACTTACAGACCATTTACAGATAACGGCCGTCCTCCCCTTTCCCCATGGTGTGTTAGACACGAGCACTAAAATACTTTATACTTTTAAATATTGAAAAGACTTGAATTCCTCGTTTCTTAAGCACCACTTCAGTATCAGTGTAGAGACACAGCTTTGTCCAGAAAACACTGCTTTGAGTCAGAGCAGAGCATTGTCCCTGTTGTGTACCTGTCTCAGGCTTAGGACTTCGTGGAGTCACGCACGCAGTGAAGGGGGAGTGGTTGACACCATTAACATCGGGGAGGACGATCACAGTTTGGAAGTTTCCAAACTGTTCTAGTGACAAATCGCCATTTCTCAAGTTAATTATCATGGTAGAACCTCAGTGGATAAAACAGACCAAAGCAGAATTTTATTAATAGATTTATTAGTTGAAATTCACATTTGTTCATTAGGAAGTAATGAAAACAATGAGGCCGTTTCAGTGAACCCCCAAATTTTAAATTGTAGCATCTTACAAAGTTGCAGCATTAAATTTATTGTAATGTTATTTTGACTGTACAATATCAATTGCTGTATCCAAATATTCTTTACCAGAATTACCCCAAACCAGCAAGAGGACTAACACAGCTTTTGTTTCAAAGTGACTCACTAGCAAAGCAAACAGCTAGCTGTGCTCCTTGCTGTAGACAAGTCCTGTGAGCAACACGCACCTTTTATTTTTTGAGATCCCACACCAGGACACTGATGACAGGCAGAGGCGAGGGTGCGGCCAGAGCCAGCGCTGCCCCTCCCACAAGCACACGGTGACCCCAGTTGGGGCCCCGAGGGGAGTCCCTCCCGCAGCCCCAGGGCATGCTGCTGCCACGCAGGCAGGTGTGGTGGCACACTGTGGCATTTTTATTGTTTGTTTTGTTTTTTAAAGGAAAATGTTACAGAGACATTCACATGAAAGGCTTACAGTACTGGAACACAGGTTGAAAAGCACTGATTTATAAGGCTGCCCATATTATAAACAGACCCCAAACTGTTACACCTGTGAAATAAACTCATGCAAAGTAACTTCCAGTTTAAAATTCAGAGCTCCTCTCAAGTTAGATCATAATACAGCAATACGAGGTGGGTTTGTTGGTTTTTTTAAAATCATTCTTCACCTTTTTCCCCTCTCTTAGGTTCGATTTGCTGCTCTGATTGCTGTGCTAGCACTGGCTGAAAAACTGAGAGAGAATTACATCGTCTTGTTACCAGAATCCATTCCTTTCTTAGCTGAACTGATGGAAGGTAATTCCCAGACTACTGGTGAGAATGCACATTTGCAGAGCCTGTAACAAGCGCCTGGCCCCAGCCCTCTGCACGGACGCAGGCGGGGCTCCTGGTTTGTGTGGGCTGCAGGCAGCGGGCTGGAAAGCAAACCCCCTCACTGTCACTGGAGACTTGTTTATAGCGTAGTCTCGCTGTCCTTAGCTTTGTGGGTTTTGCTGACAGTGCAGACTGTAATATTGTTTTTCTTTAACCTCATACATGTCTCTGATTGAATATTTTGGTCCACAGACGTAGGGTTATTATACCAAGACATCCGGTGCCAGGAAGGCTGCCGTGGGGTGGCTGCCTGTCACTGGCCAGCAGTGTCTCTGTGCTCTGTGGACCATCTCAGTGATCCTCACAAGACATACACCGTCATCCCCATTTTATAAAGGCAATAACTAGAGGCTTTAAGAGGATTAAGTAATCTATCTGATAAAATGTGTGACAGGTGGAACTGAGGTCAAGTCCAGGTTTGTGTGGTTCTGGGCGCACAGCAGAGGGAGTCCTGTGCCACCACACACCCTGAGAAATAACAGGGCGGCTTGTTATGAGCAGGGGCGATGGAGGCGAGGGGACAGGTACTTTCACGTTAGCGACTCTCTGCTGATCCACCACCAGGTGCCTCTGTCTCCTCCCTTCTGGAGAGGGGCTGTGTGAACTACTAAAGAGAGTGGCATCGCCGGGCATCTAGAATTTTCATTTGTGCACCACTCTTTTGTGGTCTGTCCTATTCCGCTTCCCAAGTCTAAGTCCGCAGGAAGGGAATGAAGGCAGGCAGGAGGAAGGCAGAGGAGGGAGTTCCAGGGTGGCTCCTGCTTCAGTACCGTGCTCCGTTTCTTTCCCCTGACTGACTGACTACAGCAAGTGCGCGATGACAAGTGTGGCAGGAAGACTGACTTTTGATTTTGTTTTCAGATGAATGTGAAGAGGTAGAGCATCAGTGCCAGAAGACTATTCAGCAGCTGGAAACTATCCTGGGAGAGCCGCTCCAGAGCTACTTCTAAAACCTTGGTTTTTGGTACTTCATACTCTGTTCAGAGGTCAGACTTATTTTGCGTATTTTTATTTTGGGTGTTTAGGACCATATTACTTTTGGTGCCTTACCACCTACTTGGACTTCTTTACAAACTTCACAGAATTCCCCTGGTTTGTGCTACCACATAAGCCTCTCCTGTCAATTGTACAGAATGACAAAAAGAGTAAATGGTACCTGGTATTTTTATACAGGCTGCTGTGTTCGTTTACGCATCGATTATAGTCTTTTCTGGTTGATGTTACTATCATTACATACGTGTTTAATTTTAGCATCCAAAGCTCACCCTCATTTAGACTGTAAAGCCTTAACTTTCCTAGTAAAGGAGTATCTTTTGTGCATGGTATCCATGTCAGAGAGCTCACTCGGAGCAGCTCTTTACTGCAAGCAAAGGATAGTTACTCAGCGCCCAACAAGAATGCTTTCAACTGGAAAGCCATTTGGATTTTTATTTTTCATTCTGGGTAGACAGCACTACAGGCTTACTTTCTGTGTGTGCCCAGAGGGGAGTAGTTCTGCGATACATTTTCCACTCTGAACTATGATTGTCTCTGCTTTATCCTTCGGTCTTTTCGGGGGCTGGGGTGGAGGCAGCAGGCTGTTTATAAAGCTACCACACCTGACTGATCCCACAAATAGCGAGGGCCCAGAAACACCAGGTGGTAAGAAGCCCTTCCAGGGTTAGAAATGCTCACATTTCCACTGGTAGTTAACCAAGAATTACTTTTATGAGGAATAAAGTAAATAATAGATTTTTTTCAAAGCTTTGAAGTTCTCTAACCTCTATACTATGTCATGGTGAAGCTGGAAAGTGACGACTCAAATAAAATTCAAATCTGCCTTTATTTTGTTTCAGGCATTTTATTGATGCCTTTTTGAAATGTAAGGCATCTAAGAACTGTTCCATAGATGTTCAAATCAAGTCTGAAAGCCCTTGATCTAATTTAATATAGAAATTTAGTGTGGAATTGTGACAAGCAAAAGGCTGATTTGCAGTTTGGAGACAGAGCTTGCTAGGAATGCATATTTCTCTCTAAGAAATGTCTCAACAGGATTCATTAATAAATGTGAATAGCTTCTTTTCAAAAAAAAAAAATCTTAAGATTTTGTATTTATTCTATCAAAGAACGGCCTGACTTAGAGGAAACAAGGTAAGTGGACTTTTTCTTTTAGTCTCCTAAGTGGTCCATGGTTTCCACCATCTGCCAAGGTCCTCTGATGTTCTTTTCCAAAGAAAGAAAATAACTCTGGGGGATTCTAGACCCTTTCTGCCTTCTACAGCTTTCCCAACATCCCCTCCTCTACCAATGTTGTTTTTTGTTTTTGGGGGGAGTTTTTTTTGAGCTCGGCAAGACTTAGCATAATAAATTAACATGAAAAGATGGAAAAGAATTAAGTGCTAGAAGTTTCTACATTGAGTACTTTTTAAAAGTAAGATAGGTAATAACATAGGGATACAAATAATACCTAACCAAAAGCCGTTATGAAAATATTCCCAAATCCTGGGAGAATTCAGCCTAGCAATTTAATATGATAAAATGATCTGTTTTTACCTCCCCACTCCCAAGCCTTTGAAATTTCCGATAACAAGATCTGACCTGTAAGAATTCTACAAAGAACTTCTAACAACTTGCTTCAAAGAACAGAAAAAATTATAGAAATGCAACAGTTTAACTTGCTGATACAGGTTTGATTTTAATCACTGAAAGCAGAACAATGTTTTGATCTCGGTCACTAACGATGACGGCCTCATCTTCAGAAGAGCAGAGACAGTGCTGGTCTGCACACAACGCGGAACAGATGCACACTGCCTCTCTACTTCACTGGTCCCAGTTGGTGTATTGTACTTTCTGATACTGCCTGTTTTATAAACGGTCATTAAATCTAATCTTGACATTCCTTTGTTACCCACATTTTACACAATGAATCCATCTCTTGTCTACCTTAAACTTTCTACAGAGTATGTGCAGAGGTGACCTCTGACTCACCTTAAATTCCAATATTCTAAAATAAGCATTTACTGGTACAGAAATCAGTGGCCTTGAGACTGACATCAAGTTAATTTCAACACCATTTGATTTTGTTTTGCTTTGGTTTTTGCCTTTATCTTTGTGCTGTATTCAGATTTCATATATCTTGGTAATGCTTACAGCTAGTAGAGCTAGATTTAATGCTAAAGCAAATCTCCAGATATAAGTCAACATCAGTCCTCTCCATTAGGGGATACGCTCAAACTGGGTATGAGAGCAAGCACTGGAGGAGGAGTGATGTTGCCTATAAATTAGTGTCCTTAGGTGATTTAATAGAGTAATTATTTTAAGTCCCTAGTGAGTTCATGTAGTGCATGAGGGAGAAACAGTGGCAAAGCACGGAGGCTCAGAGCGCAACAGACCGGGGAACGTACGTGCCCCACTGTGTGTCCCCAGTTCCCAGCACAGTGCTGGCGAGATGAGCGCTCAGTGCAGAGTGGCTGCGGTGGTTCAGCAGGCACTTAATAAATACCTGTTGAATGTGAAGTGGGTTTCAAAGAGAGGCGGCCAGGATGCGGGAGAGGGAGCAGAAAGGCCTGTTATAAAGATGGCTGTAGACTGTTGTTGCCTCAGATTTCCTCATTCTGTGCTCAACAAGGCCACGCTGTGTGGCACAGACTGAGGGCACCCGGTAGGACTCCAGCTCATTTTAACAATATCTATAAACCATATCACGGTAGTGAGATGCATTTTAACAAGGCCAGTGTTACAGAAGTCATTCTGTATTTTGGTTTCTGTAGCACTCGCGTCCGCTACCAGCTCCTTACTTCCAGTAAGTGGATATCGCCATCGATTCCCAGCGTGTCGATGTGACTCAGCTCTTTAAATCTGTGTCTGTACTCCAGGCTGTGCACACCATTTACTGCAACCTTGAATTCTCTAACATCACAGTAAATTATCATCTGGAAGGCAAGTTATACATGACATCAGTGGTTCCCCTGGGCTTAAGGGTTTTTGTTTCTTGCACACCAACAGTGTCAAAAAGTAAACCGTGTGGTTTCCTCTCCCTGCCGTGATTTCTGAGATCTGACTAAAGTGTATCTATAGTGGCACTTTCTGCCTTGTCCCACTCATGGAAGTGACTCCCGCGTGCCTGGACCCTCACGCTGGCCCCAGGGCCTGCTGCCTTCCTGTCCTCAGCTCGCGCCCTCGCCTGCCCCTCACTCCTGGGGAAGTGGGAGAGAGTGGCTGACATCCTCACGCTCGTTCACAGAAGCGCCAGGTCCCCTCATAGGTTGGGAACCAAGGGGCTCGGCTCCTCACTTTGCTGCATCGAACTCTTAAGGTCTTGGGCGCCTCAGACAACATGGACTCTCAGAAGTGCGGGGCATGTGCTAGGGCTCACACGGCTGCTTGGGGACCCTGATTCCCATCCCAGCTCAGCACATCTTGCCCGTCACTCAGAAGCTCTTGAAAGCTCAGTGTTCTATGAATCTATGAGTTTTGGCAGAGATTCAGCTCAGAGTCATCACTGGTGTCAGCCCTTCAGAGTTAACAAAAGAAACTGCCACCCTTTTAAATCGCTTGTACACCTAAGCCTCTTACTTCTGCTACCACGTTCCCTGTGCCAGTCTGACCACTGACTGTACCATGTGTTTCCCACTCACACTGCACAGGCCACTTGGGGGAACCTGCACTGTGTTCTACCCACGCTCCCTGCCTCCATCCCCAGAGGACAGACTGAGGCACAAAATCTGAATCCGCAAAGCAGCCAACTGAGTGTCTTTTCTTTTGCTAGGACTAGTGGAGATGCCTGTCGGGGGAGATTAGGAAGAGGGGGAAATTCCATGGATAACACCAGTAACGGACACAGATGAAGGTGGTGGGGCTACACAGAGAACTGGGGAAACCAGCCATAGCTGGGGAGTATGTGCCCACAACAGTGGTGGAAATCCCAGTTTCAACTAGGTGGAAGTGACGTACATTTAACAACATCTCAAGAAAACACAACACACAGCCTCAAGCTGGTATTAGACAGATGCAGTAGAAAGAGTTCCCTACACAACATCAGAGCAAGGGCAGAGCTAGCTCATTACAAACAGAAGAGAAATGGCACGCAGCCTGGTGGGTACACCACTACAAAACAGAAAAGGCAAGTACGTAACGTGCAAACATGGAACAACAAAATCCCTCACAACCATCTGCACAGGCTGTAAGGAAAGGAATCTGATAAAAAGAAGAGCTCACAGATGAAATTACATAACCAAAAGTTATTGTTAAATGATTACAGCTGGAACTAATAAGTGACTTTGAAATGCCACGGAACAGAAGGTACTGTTTAAAATCAAAGTAATGGCTTGGGACCCCCTGGTGGCGCAGTGGTTAAGAATCCGCCTGCCAATGCAGGGGACACGGGTTTGATCCCTGGTCTGGGAAGATCCCACATGCCGCGCAGCAGCTAAGCCTGTGCGCCACAACTACTGAAGCCCGTGCCCCTAGAGCCCGTGTTCCACAAAATAAGCCACCAAAACGAGAAGCCCGTGTGCAGCAACAAAGACCCAACACAGCCAAAAATAAATGAAAATTTTAAAAAAGTAATGGGTTAATGGACAGATCTGAGAATCTCAACAAAAGCCTACTAAAGGGGCAGGAGTTTAAAGCTGCTGCAGAAACTCTATCACTACAACAAACTGACGATGATCCAACGTAAGGACAACCCCTCTTTCTGGAGTAGAAAACTAACAAAAGGAAAAGATTATTTAAGAGATATATTTTTGTCCTCTTATTTTAATTCAGTAGTTCTAAACTTGGGGCTCAGGTGAGGTCTAAAAACAAGTCACGAGTCTCCAGCCACCAACCACAAGGGTCAGCTTCCTTCCCGAGCATCCGCCTGCCTCCCTCCAGGGAGCCCAGGCCAGCCTGCACACACCCCGCCTGCTGCCAGGCCCGCAGCCCCTGTGCTGCCCTTCCACCTCCAGCCACTTGTCCAGGTCACACCCTAAATCTGGAAAACCCAGGTTACCTTCAGCCCCCCACATCCTTCGGAATTCCAAACCAGTATCCACCACTTCCAGGAAAACTATGCTTAGCTCACTTCTGTCACTCCATATACCAGGGCAACGCATCAGACAGGAACTTACGAATAAATATTAATGTCAAATCACCACCTTCTACTCAGCCTGATGTTCATGCTTTCCAGCAACTTGGAGGAGTCTCACAAGCTCAAATTGTCCAGAGCATGTGACGGTTTAAAATGCTACAGAAGCATGACCGAGAGCAGTGACCCTAAATGACCACATGAGGAGTGAGTGACTAAGCTAGCGAGGCCACCCAGCCGGCCACACAGCATCCACGTGTCAAGGAGACTACACCTGGCAGCCAGCATTCACATCTCTGGGGGCTCAGGACGACATGCCTTCAAGTCCTGCTGGTCTAAGTCTATCTTTCTTTGGAAGAGAGTACTGCCACCTAAGCTGTGTGTCACCAAGACATGGACAGTGCAGGCAGTCTCGTGGCTCCTACGTCCCCCTGTTCACTTAGGATTAAACATGTTACTCCCGCCCTGAGACAAGGTTCCTGTTAAAATTCCTATTAACTAATATGGGGCCACACAGAAATCGTCACTATGAAGATGAATGTCAGACAATGCCCACGTGGACAGCATGGTGCCTGGCCGGCTCAGCTGTGCGTGCTGTTACCTGCACTACGAGGGTGTTCACACTGCAATCTCCAAATAAACAAAAACCACACACCGCCTCCACATGTTAAGCTGGACTCAATTTAAATGGACCATCTATCTTACATCTTACCCTTCCCCAGGATTCTTTTTCCTGTCCCGTTTTCAAAAAAGATGATCATCTCACCTCAAAGTACATCCCAGGACTAAAAGGGAAGCAGGTAATATCTCTCTCTTCTTCTCCCCAGGACTCCTGAAGAAAAGAATTTCTTACGAATGCTTTCACATTCAGCCGTGGGTTCAAGTGCAGAGCAATATCCTTGGATTTTCCTGACAGTAGATCAACACTAAAGCTGTTGAGAGAATTTAACAAAACTAATTAGCCAAGTAGAAGAGTGCAGTTTCTAAAACTTTAACATCAGAATTAAATTCTGATTACACCAAACATGTATGCACGAGGACCCAGGAATGCCGATGGAGGTGACATTTAAAATTGAGTTAGCATACCATTGGTATAAGTATGTTATTTGCAAAATAAACACATGAAAAGCTTTAAAACCCATGTTTAAGGCTATGGGAAGAAATTAAAGGCTTAGATCAAGGGACCCAAAGGATCGCGTGAGTCTGCCGCAGGAACAGGGTCCTTCCATGCAGGCACTCTGTGAACATTTACAAGTGTCCTGTTCTTCAAAGTGTACTACCTGCTAGGAAATAACTCTCATTTCAAGCTTTCAGAACTCTGAACACCTCTGGAGAAAGTTCTAAAAGCAGATTTTTTAGAAGTCCCACGACAAGAGGAACGAGCCCTAACGAAAGTGATTGGCTCTTGCAGGGCTGCCCTGCAGTTCTACAAGGCGGGGTGGGTCTCGCAGACAAAAATGCCACCCTCCTGTCTGGCCAGAAAAAGCCCTAGGTTCTAACACCTACTAGTTGTTAGCAGTCCAACTACCTCTGGCTCTAACAGTCTCACTATTCAAATGACGCTTATGACACTAGTCCGACCTACATGTCACCAGGTTGTTGACAGGGTCACAGAGATGAGAGACACACACGGCAGCAGCTGCACTATTACAGTCACTTAAGGATACTGACCCTTTGGCATTTGTATTCACTTCTCCTTTTATGACAACGGTCCGTCCAGGGCCCATTGAAGAGTTCAACCTCGCTACAAACGGCAGAGCCTGCAAAGACACCCCAGTCAGCACCAGGAAGCCTGCAGAGAGGGATCTGGTGGGAAGACTGCTAAAGACACTGGGAAATGTTTAAAGGCTGTGAACCCCCTGAAGGGACAGACTCAGTCTGCCTTCGTCCCAGGTGGGTCCCCGGCTCACAGCAAATACTCCATGAGTATGTTTTAGACAAGGAAATGAATGGATGTGGGGAGGGACCTGACATCCTCTGTCTGAAACGCCTCTGAGAAAGTCACCTCAGCTGGCCTGAAGCCTGGAGGGGGTCGTGGCCCGGGTGGGGGAGTTATGGAAACACACACTAACGGCTCAGCGACCTGATGTCCAGCTGACTGGTATCTGTCCAGCACACCAATGCAAACGCAGAGTGGCTGCTGTGGGCTTGTACTGAGGGTAGAGGTTACACATACCAGCTAACTAAAACTTAACTTGTTAGAATTAAGAAAATTTTCACTCTTCAAACCTTTGACAAACAGTTGGTAGGTAGTATTTTGGCGCAAGTCAAAGTGTGATTGGCTGGCGACCTTTTGCTCTTGGTGTAGACAGTTCTGGGGACGACTGTAGAAATGTCTCCTCTATTACTAGGCTGCAGGGAGACAGTTCTGCAATAAGCTATGGAAGGAATGAAGCTGTCTTCCAAGGTTTAAACTATTCATCTCCTGTGCAATCTTATAAAACGTTCCACACGTTATAGCAAAAATACTTACAAACTGTGACACGCCAGACTTCTGTACCTATTGGAAGAGAAAGATAAAATACGGATGTTTGACAGCAAAGAAATAAATTTTATAACATGAGCAGCTGGATCTGACTGTACCACCCAGAGCCTGGGACGGCAGTGCCTGTTCCACCCCGGTGGGGAGGACCACGCAGGCGGTCAGTGCTTTCTGACCGAGTGCTATGGGGCCACAAAGTGCCACCGGCCAGGGAACAGTCTGGCTGGCCTATTCATCTGAATCCTGTAACCTCCACCAGAAGCTAAGCGTTTCCCAAAGGCCACACGTGGGTGTCAGAGACGTTTTCCTTGTTCTTTCCAGGGTGCTCCCCAAATGCTGAGGTTATAGTCTATCTATGAACGTGCTGAGATCAGAAAGACCTCACTCAGTCCACTAATAACAGCAAAAAGTGTCTGAACTGCACTTGCTTCCACAGGGGGAGAAGATACATGTGGAAGTTCACTTGCCGACACACTGGTTGTGCTCACTGTGTATAAATAGCTCCTGGCAGCCGTTTTCAGCAGTTAAAGAGAGTTCTTTGTACATAAGATGGGTGGGTAGTGGTCAGATCCACTGAGTCTAAACAGCAAAACTTATAGCACCCAGCACCCTGAAGTATAGCCCTCAATTTTCAAATAATTACTTGCAGCCAGTTAATTATTAAAAACATAAGTTTTGATATTAAAGATATTTTTTAAAACTCAGCCTGCCTGCCACCTAACTTACATGGCAACTAAAGAACATTTTTAAACTGGTGGTCCATTAAGAAATTTAACATTTACATTTTCTTTACTTATCTCTGTCCATTCCAGAGTAGATGCTTGGGTACTTCTTAAATCCTGCAGAAAAGTTCAGATTAGTATTTAACGTCCATTAGAATTCTAAATATAACCTGCTTGACATATCAAAAAAATTATAAAGGTATGAAGCATGAAAATAGGCTCAAAAAGTATGAGCCAGAAATGCATGCACAGTGGCACCCTTCTCCCCTCTACCCAACGGGCAAAGGTTCAAGAGGATCAGAACGAATGTCAAGAAGAACGTGAGCAAATGAACACAGATCTTGAGACTGTAATTTGTGTTACTCTTTTTGGAGGTCAGGTTAGCAATGTCAATCCTAACTTAAAACGCAAATACCCCTTGACGGACAGCCCACTTCTGGACAACAATCTTAGAGACCTACTCCACTCTGCTTCTACATCAAGGAAACATCCCCTCTCCAGCTGAAAGGGGTATTTGTTTTGTGGTTACTGGTTTGGGTTTTTTGTTAGAACCATGCTCTTTTTGAGATCCTACAGAGAAGCAAGTACTGGTCAAGGATTAGCATCTGACTAAGGTGAAAGATTTACTTCCAAGTAACTAACACACTAATGGGGGACATACTTACACTGTTTTCATCTCAAAAGATGTTCTTTAAAGATGTATCCTACCACTTCATCAGAAAGCATTACTGAAGGCCATGCCCCCGCCCCCCACTGTGGAAGGGCACTGACCGAGCCAAAGCTGAAACCCACGGAATGAATCATCACTTTGCCATAAATGCCCAGCGTGTCGATCTTCTCTAGGCTGATCCTGTGGCCATAGATCAGGGTGTGTTTTCCATTGACAGCCACCTGGACAAACAGAAGACAGCCCCCCACCAATAGAAGTTAATAAATGCATTGTATTAATGTATCCAGATTTAACTTGGATGTAGTTTGGGGCCTTTCCCCACAGGGCTCCCCATGACATGTCTGACCACGCTGTGACGGAAACACCACAATGAGCAGCGCTGCGTGACTCCCTCTCAGTTCTTCACGGCACTCAATGCCACGGACCCTCCCTCCAGACCCATCACGCACCCACAAACACACGTCCCCATGCACGTGTGCGCCAGGCATGCACGTGAGACACCCAGGATCTGGAGAGCACCCTGCTCAGGGCAGGTGCTCCATACACCTGCTGACTTTGCTCGATGAAGGAACGTGGGCCAACAGCCCAACGGCCCAGATTCCTATCTGTAAGCAGGAAGCGCACTCCCCCCAAGGGCTGCTGTTGGGAGGAGCTGACCCCGTCCCCCCGTCCCTCCTGTGCGACTCCAGCAGAGGGTACCAGTGCTCGGGTTCCTTCTCCCTCCCGCCCAGATGCCACTACGTGTAGGGAGTGTGGGCAAGACACACCGAACACAATACACTCTCTGACCTCGAGGCGCTGAAAATCCCATCCGCAGACAAAAGAAACACAGGAAAAAACCAAAGCGCAACAGCACAGACAAGCGTTGAAAAGAATGAGACAGACACAAGGGCACCAAGGGCCAGAGGAGGGAGGGCTGAGGGGAGAGTGGAGGTTTAGGGGAGACGTGCTGGTGGGAACGGGCTCTGAAGGTCAGAGGGCTCTGCACCTCGGGTGGGCAGTCTCCACCCGAGCCGTCAGGTCCTCCACAGGCTGGCAGGCCGGGTGGGGGGGCGCCTCCAGGACCACCTCCCCCCTGCACACACACGGGGAACAGTGCTCCAGGGAGCAGCACTAGCACTGACCACACGCAGGGCTTTCTGGGATGTCCTCGGGGTCTGGAATGTCAGGATCCTACAGGACGAGGCTGCAGCAGGACGGAACTTTACAACCCCCCCCCGCCCCGCCCCCAAACCTCCTACACCAGGACCCCATCTCTCTGTCAGTTCAGACTCCCCCACTCTCGGGGTCCTGGTGCCTATCGCCTACTTTCCCATCGTGAATACAAAGGCTGTGAGTGAATACGCCAGTGCAATGAAGCTGAGCCCTGCCAGCAGAAACACCCTCCAGCAGAAAGATCCGCGGCACAGGCCCCGCCCCCCACCCGCACCAAACCTCAGCGGGGGCAGTGGCTGTGCCCACCTCACAGGAGGCTCCCTGCTGGGCCCTACTCTAGAGGAAAACTATAAAGCCAAACTCTTCCTCTGGACTCAGGAGACCCCAGGGTGAGTTCCCTCATGGGAAAAGCGGCCCTCGCGCTTCTTCTCACAAATGAGGATTCCACCTCCACCCTCCAAAACCTGCCTGGAATTTGTCATTCAGGACCATGATCACAATCTCAAAAGATTTTTCTTTCTTGAAAGGCATCTCATAGGTGATCTCTTCTCGGCCCCACTTTTCATTTTTCAGAGTGTTGCAAACAATGCAGTTGGCCCTTTTGAACCGTGGGTTGAAATGAAAGGCCACGTCTGCCCGAGGAGTCACGCTGCTGCCGCACTGAAAGTCCACCTGAAACCTGCGGGGGAGGAACACGGGCCACGTGAGGACTCAGAGAGGAAGGCGGCCTCGCAGGTCCCACCGTGCAGACACCCAGGCCGAGTGACACCGGACGGATCCCCGACTCACTCATCCACCAGGCCTGAATCCCGACTCGCCTCGTCTCCCCTCCCTCCTCCTCAGGAACACACCCCTGAGCTGCAGCCAGTCCCTATTGTCCAGAAGTACCTACACTGCCCAGGCTCCCTGCAGGTGGCATCCCCAGGTGGCCCAAGGTCTGCTGAGGGGGGGAAGGGAAGTGTTCAAGGAAAACTGCTGGAAATGCTGGAAACGGCCTCCAAAGTCAGTTGACATCTGCCTTCTCTCCACCCCCTGCCCCACCCCACCCCCAAACACCACCCGGACCCATGCAGCTACCCCAACATGACATGAGGACCAGAGTCCTAGCGTCCAGGAACCCTGAGAAACAGGACGTCACCCTGCGACGGCAGGTGTGAGCGTGAAGACGTCCTCTCCTCTGACGACTTCATGGCGAGGCCTTAAGCCATCTGGGCGGTCCCCACAGGCGTCCCACTCACATCTTATTTAAGCCACATAGAGCCGAGCCCGACTCTAGCAGATACAGCTTTGTCCAGAGTTTGTGCCCAAAGCAAGCATTAGACAAGACCACCCGGAACAGGTGTTAAGAGATGCTGTGGGGATGTTATACGTAACTAGACCATGGCCCTCTCATCCGGACACAATTCCCTGCATTAACTACATGCCAAACTCTTTACACTAACATCAGACTCATAGCAATAAAAATCCAAAGAACCTGTATTTCAGTTTTTCATTCCAATTTCCTCAACACCTTGGCCAGGGCTGCTATAAAAGCAAAATCAGGCATCCGAGTACCCACACATCAGTCCCACGTTATTTTTTGTTGTCCCACATTGCAAAGAGGTTTTTCTTGTTCTTGTCTCATATAACATAATGACTTTACCTGTCCGCGTCACTAGGAACATGCCCACGTAGTACAATCAAACTTCCAGGCTCCAACTGCTCAGAAATGGTCCCAACATAGGGAATTATCTAGGAAAAATAATTTTAACAAATGTTCATTTCCAAACTCAAAGGACTACATTCTTAAAGGCTGCACAGAAATCAGCTCAGACCCTAGCATTCTCCAAGTCCCCCTCACCAAACAGCTACACGGGAACAACATGCCTAGGAGACACACAACACCTGCAAACCACTCCGAGTTCTTTAGGAAAAGACCCACAGTATTCACAGGAATCTTTTATGTGGCTGGGGTCCTGTGGAATGCCATGCCCTGCTCCTGCATCTTTCCTAAAGTTCCACTTATGATCCCAACAAAAGGAGCCAGACCAGGCCAGGCCCCAGGCCAGCGCTGATGCAGCCAATCTCCCTCTCCCTCCCTCCCGCCCTCCCTCCCCTCCCCCACCCCCCACACACAACGTGCAGGGGGCACTCCAAACCCAGCCACTGGGCTGCAGCTGGGAGTGGGTGCCTCGCCTTCCCCGCTGGGCTTCCAGGCTGCACCCCACAGGGCACTGGCGGGAACCAGAGGTCCACATGATCTGAAGGGTGCGCTCTGCTTGTCTGTGGGTCTCTCGAGACGCAGCACCTACATACCCTACCTGGTCCAGAGTGCAGGTGCGCCCAACAGGTGGTCCCACACAGGACTGTGGTCTCCACCTGCCCCCCCACCCCACCCCCAACCCAGCCTTCTGTCTGGGGCTGACACACAATCAGATCTTGTCACGCCCCATCCCCGACCTGGGAGCCCCTGACCGAGCCATGCAGGCCAGACACCAGCATGCCTTCTGCCAGGCTCACCCGGGTGATGACACCTGTGCTCACATGGATCCAAGGTCGCTCTGGCTGCCAAGGAGAAAGAAATCAAACAAGAGAGGCCGCATACAAGTAGCTGTAAATCAGTGGCTCATAAGCTGAAAATCTCAGCTCAAGCACCATCTCCTCTGTGGAGCCTTCTTCAGCCTCCCTGGGCCAACTGAGCTGGCCGCCCGCGCAGGGTCACCACGGCCCTCTGTCCTCCGTGCGTTTGCAAACATATGCCCAGACTGTGAGCTGCCCGGGGCAGGACTGGGCCCTCGCCTTTACACCCCCAGGACAGGGGTCAAGAGGTGATCAATAATCACTTGGTGAATGAAGGAGCTCTCACCGGCCCGGAGACCAGGCTCTGGCAGGCCTCACACGTGCACAGGCACAGCAACTAAGCAGCTGCTGGACAGAGTGTTGCTGCCTTAAGCAATAAGGCAAGAAACCACCAAAGCCAGCTGTCACCTGGTGTCACGGCAACTGCTGGCGGCAGGGGGTGAACAGAGCTCATCAGACCAGGAAATGAGAAACACGACTGATGTACAGAGCACGGCTCAGCTACACATCACAGTGGGTGCTTTCTGTGTACAGAGAATGTGGAAGGAATCACTCCTCTGGGCCACAGCCCAAGAATAAATAGCAGCTTCTTCCAGCTGTAAATTACTAAAATGAGAACAGTTTTCGTAATTTCAGTTTTTGTAACCTGTATGTTCAACCGTATTTATGCAGAACATTTAATAACACAAAAATGTTAGTGATATAACATTTCTCATTGTTATCAGTGAGAAAGTGACCTACAAAACTCCATACAGGGGACTTCCCTGGTGGCACTGTGGTTAAGAAGCCACCGGCCAAGGCAGGGGACACGGGCTCAGGCCCTGGTCCAAGAGGATCCCACATGCCACGGAGAAACTCAGCCCGTGCGCGCCGAGAGTCCACGCTCTGCCACAAGAGAAGCCACTGTGAAGAGAAGCCCGCGCACCACAACAGAGCAGCCTCCACTCGCCACAACCAGAGAAAGCCCTCACAGCAACCAAGAACCAAAGCAGCCAACAAATAAATAAGCAAATCTATTAAAAAAATAAAAAACAAAACTCCGTACAGTATGGTCTTAATCAAGTTAACAATAAACATCGAAAGGGAAAAAGAAACTACTGTAAAGAAATAAGCCAAAAATGCTGCAACACTTTTCTTGAGGGACAAGATTTTTATTTTTTTCTTCATGTATTTGAATATTTTGCAGATTTATATGATTAGCATTTATAATGCTCATACCCACAGATTTTCTTAAATTACACATTAAATTTTAGGCTTGGAAAGAGCTTTTTGAGACCACCCATCTATTCCCATCCCTGCTGAAAGGATGTTACAGCTGTTAAGAGCTGCTCCAGTCTGAGGAGCAACTGCGCTGCACACGTGGGCCATGTGCTAAGTTGTCCCTATCAACGCTTTCTACTGAGGAGAACACCCTAATTCACATCCACAAGAAGCAACTTTTGGGACCACGTGAAGGACACAAATGCCCCGCAGCCCACCCACTCACTCACCAACACTGCTCCTGAGGAAAGGGAGAAGGGCGCTGTTTTCTAGGCAACTGCAAGCTTTGAGGCTTTCTTGTTTCACAAATAATTGATGTAAGACAACAGAACACACCTCTGAGCACACTGGAGACAATGCCACAAGCTCACACCCTAGTTGGGTCTGCTGTTGGCTGCCCGAACGTCCCAGCGGATTCACAAGGCTCTGCCTTTTCTCCCACCACTTACGAGATGTCTGCTCTACGCCAGGGTCGAGGTAGGCAGCCTGCAGCTGGAAGGAAGTGTGAGGCCCGTCCACCCGGGAGGTTATGATACAGCTGGGAAGACGTCAGACGCCCACGGAAAGATGGTCAGAGTGGAAATGTGACACTCTGTGTAGCTGTGCAAATCGGAATCTCCTTCCACAGCTGGACAGTCCTCTACCGGGTGGACAGACGACCTCATCTGAGCTGCGGCAAGAGCATGCGACGAATATCTGTCCATCAGGACCCCCAGCTCAGGCTTTAGGTCAGGACGCGGGACAAGGAGCAGCCAGAGCTATGCGGTGTTCGCTCTGGCCGGGGCGGGGGCGGGGGGGGCGGGGCAGCAGCTACGTCCAGGGGCAGAGGCAGCAGTGGCGCCAGGGGTGCTGCCAGTGCAAAGGGGGGCGACAGGCGTCTCTTAGAGAGACCAGCCCGGCAGCCCGATTCTGGCTGTTGTCCGTGATGATTGTCAGTCCTGTCTGCTGATATCACTTAATAAATCCCTTTGCTGCTTACATTAGGGTTAGGCTTCTGTGTGTACAACTACAAACCCTGACTGATTCAACATCTAAAACAACGGGACAGGAACGAAGCGTCAAATAAATGCTTCAGAAGAACCTGTGAAGACTTCTAACTGAGGTGGCCTAAGTGTGTGAAGGAGGTACGACCTGAGTTGGGAAGAACATGATTAGGTAGAGGCAGAAGGCAGGCAGTTCAGGTAGAAATGTCCGATTACAAAAGCACACAGGCAGGAGAACACAAGACGCACGTGGGAGACAGCGAACGGTACAGGAGCCGTTAAAGACGCGCAGAGCTGGGGGCAGATGTGAGAAGGGCACAAGGAGAGTGGGGTTTGGGAACGACAACCCAGTGGGGGTGCAGTACCCTGGAGGGCAGGGGACTGTCGGGGAGACTGATGACTCCAGTGAGCCCGGCCCGAGGAGACCAGGACGTGATCCAGGCTGAGGGCGGCAGACGCGGGGGTGGGGTGGGGGCAGAGCTATTCCACGGAAGCTGTCTATATGGGGCCGCCGCCTCACACGCTGACACGGGGGAAGGCACAGCTTCAGAAGGAAGAAGGTGAGTTTCGTGCGAAGGTCGGCAGGGCATCTACGAGGACATACACGACAGCAGTGGGAGACTCAGGGCCAACACGAAGTGAACGGCAAGACGCACACGTAGCAGCCAGAGGAGAGGGGACTCTGTGCAATGAGGGCTCCTGGACAGACCGAGAGAGGAGGAGCCGGGAGCAGAGCCTCAAGGGCGCTCAGGGTAGCGGGGTGCGCAGCACGTCAACCCGGCAGGCCTGCCTGCTCTCTCTGAAAGGCCTCCGTCCAAGGCCGGCCCGTGCCTGCTGTCTAGGAACTGGGACCTGCAGACAGCACCCACCCCCCTCGCTGAGGAGCGTGGCTACCCGCCTAACCTGTCTCTGCCACCTCGAGGGTTTATGCTAAACACCTGCTTTCCTGTGGGGCGTCTGGAGGTGCGGTACCTGCGAGGCAGACGCTGTCTATGCGCCAGGCCCTCAGTAAAAGCCCTGGGCCCTGGCTCTCTAGTGAGCTTCGCTGGTAGAGAACATCTCACACACGCTGTCACAACGACTTGCTGGCAGACGGAAGTCCATCGTGTGTGACTGCACCGGCAGAACACCCTGGCAATGCTGCACTCGGTCCCCCGGTCTCCGCCCCATGTGCCTTTTCCCTTTGTGACTTTACATCCTTTCACTGGGATCTATCACAGCCAAGGATGTGCACCACCGCACTGGATACCAGCATAAAAGGAAAGAGCTCGTTAACAGGGCACCAGTTTATGAGTTCCAGGACATCCACACAGCGGACCAAGTACACAGCCATGAAAATCAGTGAGTAAACTATGAACATGCTCATGTCTCCAAAATGTGTTAAACGGAAAAAAGCAGGGTGTAGCACAGCTCATACACTATGATACATGCATGTAAAGAAACAGGATGTACAAAAGGTGAAACACACCACACATGCATACTCTTGGATATTCACACATATTCTCAGGAAGGATACACAGAAATCTGGCAGGAAATGATTGTCTTTAGGGAGGGGGACTGAGCACCAAGGTAGAAGGGAAGCATGTTTTGATGACACCCTTAAATACTGCTTGAATTTTTAAAAATGATTCACACATATTTCCTATATACTTTTAAAATAACAATTTTTTAAAAGTCACTTAGTTTGACATCAATGAATTTAAAATTTTGATGACAGATTATTTTCAAACTCTTGGGGGTTTGATAGCATGGAAGGACACTGAGAGAAATGGAAAATCACAAAATGGAAGGAAGCTGGTTTGGGAAGGAAGCTGGGAGTTTCATTTTCAATTCATAGCCTTTTTTATTTTTAATAAATTCATTTATTTATTTATTTTATTTATTGGCTGTGTTGGGTCTTCATTGCCGCACATGGGCTTTCTCTAGTTGCAGCAAGCGGGGTCTACTCTTCATTGTGGTGCACAGGCTCCTCATTGTAGTGGCTTCTCTTGTTGCAGAGCACAGGCCCTAGGTGCCTGGGCTTCAACAGTTGCGGCACATGGGCTCAGTAGTTGTGGCTCACGGGCTCTAGAGCACAGGCTCAATAGTTGTGGCGCACGGGCTTAGTTGCTATGTGGCATGTGGAATCTTCCCAGGGCAGGGCTCAAACCCGTGTCCCCTGCATTGGCAGGCGGATTCTTTACCACTGCGCCACCTAGGAAGTCCTCAACTCATAGTCTTGCAGGGCTGGCAGGGCACCTAAGAGAGCTGGAGATTCACCCTGGGTGAAAGGGCAGAACTGTATACAAACTGTATACACAGTCAAAAGCTGATCAGTAAAGACATCAAAGAAAGAGAGACACTGAAGACAAGATCAGTAAAGACAAGAAAGAAATTAAGACAGTAAAAAAAATCAGAGGGCAGAGAGGGATAAATTAGGAGCTTGGGATTAACAGATACACACTACTATATATAAAACAGACAATCAACAAGGACCTACTGTAGAGCACAGGGAACTCTACTCAATATCCTCTAATAACCTATATGGGAAAAGAAGCTGAAAAAGAATGAATATACATGTATGTATAACTGACTTATTGTGCTGTACACCTGAAACTAACAGAACACTGTAAATCAACTACTCTCCAATATAACATCAGAATTAAAAAAAAAAAAGAATTAGGATTCAGAAAAAAAAATCAGAGGGCAGAGCCATGGTGAATGAAGACAGCAGAAATCTACTCTCTTAGGAAGGAAGTCAGCAAAATAAGAACAAGGCAACAAAGACAGGAAGGACCTTCAGAGATTAAAAAGAAAAGATTTCATTGTTCTGTGTTAAGGTTAAGCTGCAAGGTAGAAAGGGAGGTACTTAGAATATTAAGGAAAAAAGGGTCAATGTGGAAATAAGGTTCCAAAAGAAATTGGAAGCATGAGCTTTTCAGGGCCCGGTGGGATTAACATTAATAGTGGTTTGTTAACTAGGAGTGACAGCCAATCAGTTTAATTTCTAAATAACTTCTCAACTAACCATCACATCTTAAGAATTCTATAAACAACCGTAATAAAACATTTAAGCAGATATTGAGTTGCCAAACAACAGATTTCACTGAGGGCATTTATGGTATGAAGAGATCGTCTTCTAAATTATTTACTCAATTTGAATGCAAAGAAAAGTAAGTCGGACTTTTTTAAGTCTTGGAATTCTATCTGCTGAACTAGTCAGTGAAACATACTAAATAGGGAAAGACTATACAGGACAGTTATACAATTTCCTTTATATTTTCCAAGAGTAACTATGGACAGAATTTGTCTACCACAATTTTTAGATTATATTTTAAAGTCATTTTTATTGAACTAATTTTAATAACACTGTTAGCTGGTGGCAGCTGCCCCAAAGCAAAACAAGGCCACTGTGAGTGCTATTCAACATCCTCGGGGGAATCCAGTTTCGTTTCTGTATGTGGAATGTGCTGTTACACTAGTTACCCTTTTCACATCACATAATCAAGCAAATAGTGCACAACATATCCTTCAAAAAGACCTCATGCATTTCATTTAAAAAATCATTTTGCATGAGGCATCAGCTTTATCAACGTTCTCGGGCTTCCCTGGTGACACGGTGGTCAAGAATCCGCCTGCCACTGCAGGGGACACAGGTTCCATCCATGGTCCAGGAAGATCCCACATGCCGCAGAGCAACTAAGCCTGAGCACCACAACTACTGAGCCTGTGCTATAGCACCTGTGCTCCACAATAAGAGAAGCCACTGCAATGAGAAGCCCACACACTACAACGAAGAATAGCCCCTGCTCTCCGCAACTAGAGAAAGACCACACGCAGCAACAAAGACCCAATACAGACAAAAAATAAATCAATCAATTTATAAAACAAACAAACAAAAAACATTCTCATTGTCACATTCTATATATACTTCATGCTCTCAAAATAAGAAGTGCCCTAAAACTAACTCTAAGTTTTTCACTGATATTAATGACTAGTATTCAGAGTTATAGGAACTGAAATTTAACATTTTACAGTATAAAAGGCAATAAATGCGGACCAAAACTTTAGAAACATTAAGAAATAAAAACAGGTGGCAGTTCTGTGTTTTCACAAGGCTCAATGAAGAGTACAATAGACACTCAATAAACACTTTGCTTGTGAACTGATTACAAGAAAGAAAATATTCCAGAACACAAGGAAATATTCACTTTCGAAACGTGTTATGAAATATCCTCAGAGCTGCACAAGGCCACCGGAAGCCCTGAAGGCAGCTGCTGCTCGAAAGGGCAGTACTTCTGCAGGCCCCGGCCTCAGGGAATGAAACATGAGCTGACTTTTGTTTCAACTCTGTAATCGAGGTTGCTAACCCCAGAAATTACAGGAATCATCACTACCCTCTATGACCAAGACATGCAGGGATTTTAAACTATAAAATTATTCTCTACATAACATTCAAATAAGGTGTCTCTGTGATCAAGGGCTGAGCTGAACAGCATTAACCCGACCATCTATCCCTCCTGGCTTCACCCAAGGTTACTTCAGTCCCCTTAGCAGGCAGCATTTTTTTTTTCCATGTTTGCAGAAAGTCAGTCTACAACTCTTGAGATGTTCTGAACTCTTAAGAAGCACAAAATCCTGTTAAATCTCTAGCTGAGTTTAAATTCAGCCAGTCTTCCTTTTTAAACCTACTACGACTGAAGGCTATTTCCTCTAGCACTGCCTTTGCTTTTTATGGTGGTTATACCTCATTCCCTCACAATGACAGTAAACCTCAGTGCGAAAAAAAGAGTTACAGCTACAAAGTAAATAACAAAAAATTGAATCCTCTTAAACTAATAAGACTGGTTTAAAGGCCTCACTTGAAGGACTCTTACCAAGTCTCCTATAAAGGGTTAAAAAAAAAAAAGACAGCAACTCTTTCAGACACATGGAAACTAGACATCTCTAAAGATTCTGAGACTGCATGAAACTGAAACAGATTCCTTACTTCCCAGGAGGTACACTGCAATTTCCAGCAATCACATTCAGGGGTTCCTGGACTGGCCTGAGGCTGGGACAAGACCACTCGTTTTTCTCATTTTCCATCTCACCACTGGCTTCTGACATGCCCCCTGCTCAAGGGCCCAAGCAGGATTTGAAAGGCACAGAGAAAAGCTGAGAAATTAACTTCTCGTGAACAGGTCTAATGAAAAAAGAAAATTAAAACGTGTGGAGAAAGAAACCCATTTTCCTCTGAAAATTATGTCTTATGATGATCTGAGCCTTCTTCCCACCATGACCAGGGCTGGCCTTCCCTCCACTGTCCTCCCATTTGCTTCGTTCATAACACGAATCATCGCCTTATACAGTTGACCCTTGAACAGAGGTTTGAACTGTGAGGGCTGGAATCCACTCACACTCGGATTTTTTTCAATAAACACGTACTACCTACCCGATGGGCGGTTGGCTGAATCCCCAGATGCAGAACCTCGGGTACCCAGGAGGGCTGACGAGCGGACTGAAGCATCTGCGGAGCTCCAAGGGCTGGATCTGGGTTTAGTCTGGGCCCACCACAGTCCCATCACATAGCAGGTGCTTTATGTATCTTTACTCAATTTGACTTCTGCCCCCACCCCCCCCCCCCCAGCAAAGGATAATTACTATACAACTGGACTTGCTCTCAGCCCTGCCACAGGCAAAAAGTGTATTTATAGAAAACACTGACCGGATTATAGACGACATTCTGTAGGTTGTTTAAGGACAACATCATCCTTTTCCACCTTTTTGTTGACTGGGGTCTCTCTTCCGGGTATAGTCTAAGATTTTAATCAAGTTTCATTTAAAGAATTTCCAAATTGAGGCACTTGCCTGTGTAAAATCAAAATAGAGGGAAAGAAAAATAAACATACAGCATTTTTCTTCATATCATAACTATTTTTAAAGATATGTTATTGTACTAATATTTACCAAATAATAGGATGCTATTACAATCAAAGATCTGACTCCAATTCTTATCTAATGTACTTTACTAAATAATTTTGGATTCTGAGTACAGGAAATAATGATTTAAAAAATACATCAGGAGAAAATTTCTAACTTGGAAAACATTAAAAATAGTCATTATTGGCAGTTCCCTGGTAGCCCAGGTTCAATCCCTGGTTGGGGAACTGGGATCCTGCAAGCTGTTCAGTGAGGGCAAAAAAACCAAACCAAATCAAACCAAAAACTTCTTATTAAAATACTAAACCAAATAACAGCAAATACTCCTATACAACTATCAGAGATGTTCATTTAACTTTTCTCATCTGTCTAATGAAAACATTAGTATTCACCTCAGAGGTTTGTTCTGCTCATTAAATGAATTAATGAAACAATGCAGTAGTATGTGCTTTATAAGTTTTATCTATTATTATTAGTAGAAGGGATTGCTCATCTTCCTCCAAATTAAACAAGTCAAATGGAAAAAATCCAATGCCTCAAATATTAATTTCCCTGTGGCTAAAACAAGATAAAAGATAAAAGTACCCATCAGTACTACATTTAACAGCTCCAGGGAAGACTTGAAGACTAAACAAACTAAAAGAGAAACGAAACTCAAGCTTCCTACATTTTACTTCCGCCAATTCTGTCATTATATCAAAAGGCAACATGCACTGATCACATCTATTACTTTGTCTCTATTAAGAAAAAAACTGCATCTCCAACCCTGGATGTATCATACATTGAGTCGCTGTGTTAAGTTACAGCAAGAGGTGTTCACAGAAGTATTAACAAAGGAAGAAAAGAAAGTTTCTATTCACTTTCCAAGGGAAGAAAGGGGACAGGCGCATAGGGCAGTATTGGCTCCAAAGGCTGGCGGTTTGAGTCTTTCATTAGCTTTCAAAGGTCAAGGTGCAGGAAAGAGGGAGTGGGTTCACATCTGTTTTGGTTCACAGTTGTATTCTGGCTGGCTGTGTTTCTACACAGGATGTGGTTTTTCTGAGAATCTGTAAGTTTTGTCTTCATTAATTTTTCAGCCCTTAGGTGTCTGAAAGAGACTTGATAGCGGCCTTTATTTTGAACTACGTCAGATGGGCTTACAAGAGGGATTAAGGTTCTGAATCAGCTGATGTCAAGATAGGGAGATTGTCCTAGATTGCCTGCTGGGCCCTTAATAAAGAAGCCAGAAAGATGCGGTAGAAAAAGAAACCAGAGATTTGAAGCATGAGAAGAATTTAACACATTCTTGCTCGCATTTCCATGGAGTGCAGGTGGCACATATGGAACATGTAGGAGAGAAACAAACTTGGAAAACAAACTAAAGTATCCTGGAAGTGGATTCCTCCCCAGAGAAGAGAGCCCAAACTGGATAACACCTGAACTTCAGTTTGTGACACCCTAATCAGAGTACTCAGCCTGGTCCCCCAATTCGTGATCTAAGGTCTGTAAGAAAATAAGTGGGTGGAATCAAAACATCAAGTTGTATGCCCTAAATATATGCAATTTCTATCTGTCACATATACCTCAGTAAAGCTGGCAAAACAAAAACCCCCCCATTCCTCTTGGTTTATCAAATGTAACCCCAAAGCTATTAACTTACACATCAGTCACAACCTCAAAACGTTTTCTTTCGCTCCATCAAACTCGAGAAGCAGCAGCAAGAGCAAAAACACAGGATACAGAGAGGCCATAGCCACATTCGTAATTTACATCGTGACCAGACAGTGACCCAACTTAAGTCACAGGCCCGCGTGAAGCCAACCATTCCCGAAACATCCACAGGCACGGGTCCTGCGGTTACTAACACTTCCTTCGCTTCCCAGGAGGCCATCACGAAGCCATAGCAGTTCAGGGGACCTGGTGTCCTAACGTTTAACACCGCAGTTAAGTGACTCTACATCTCAAAAAAGGGTGTTCAGGGTCCGGGAGGGCCACGGAGCTCTGTCATTAAATTTACAGAACCCGTCACTGAAAACACGGGGAAGGAAACGTCTCCGGATTCCACCGCGCGCAGGCGGAGCCCGTCCCGGGCGGGGAGGGCGCAGGGGCGAGGGCAGCCCCGGCAGAGGGGGCGGTGGGCAGCCGGGCTCCCCCGGGGACAGTGCCGGGTGCCCGGGCACCGCGACTCCAGAGCAGCGCTCAGACCCCGGGAGCCGCGCGAGGGGCGCTGCCCGCCGCCCAGCCCGACCCTCCGCGGTGAGGACCCGCGCGACGGGGCTCCCGCAGCCCGTCCCACCCGTCTGACGGTGATACGGGGCCAGAGACGCCCGAACCCCCTTGTCGGCCGGCGCGCCCGCGGCGGCCCAGGCCCCCGACTCACCGCGCGACCGGCGTCGCAGGCGCTCGGCGGGGGAGGCTGTGCGCGCGCGGGGGCGCGTCGTCCGCGTTCCCGGCGGGGCGCGCGCGGGCGGCGACGGGAAGCGTGAGGCGTCAGTCCGCCGCCATTTCCGGGTTCGCGCGCCCGGCCGTCGCCGGCGGCCCTGCGTCTGCGTCGGGGGCGCGCTCGCGGCTCCGCTGGGCTGGGGGCCCGGCCCGGCGCTCGCGGCCTCACGGCTGGGTCTCCTGCGCGGCCTCGGAGACTCGGACCGCGACCGGCTCGCTGCGGGACAAGCAGAGAGGGAGGGGGGCACAGTGGGTGTTTCCAAGATTCTCCGGGGGATCCGGCCGCCTATGCCCGCCGTCGGGCTGGGGGGCGGGGGAATGGGGAAGAGAGCGGGGAGACCGTCTGCTGCCTCGGCCCGCGTGTCCCCGGCCTGCAGGGCGGGTGTGGACGCTGCACGGCCCCGCCTTGACCCGGCAGAGGCCGAGAGGGTCCCACGCGGCCAGGGGGCCCGTCACTGACCTTCCCTGGTCGCCCGGGTCAACGGGGTCAGTGCCAGGTGCTTCTCTAGGTCAGCTTCCCTGTCTGCCTTGGGGCAGAGTCCAGACACCCCAAAGGGTGCAATGAAGGAGAACCTGGCCTAGGGGCACCCCGTTGTTTTGTTTGGTTTTTTGCCACACCTTCGGGTGTCAATAAAATGACGGGCAAATGGCTTCAGTATGAGCTGGACTGAGTCCAGCCCGGAGCCCCCGAGTGGTTAGTCGAACTTGGCCTTCAGCCACTGGGGCTTATCCACCAATTTTGTGTGTGGCTGTTTCCTAAGTTACGTACTTCCCTGGGGGAAATGTCAGCAGTATAGAGCAGAACTCAGAGCACGGTAGATGTTCAGAAACAACCAACTTTTCAGTCCAGTGCCCACGCTGACTGCCAGTTTGACCTGTTGGCTGTAACAAACAAACAAACGTTAGCGAGAAATACAAATAAAATTACCTAAGCTGTCTTGATCAGTTGGTATGGTTTGTTTCTTTTCTGATAGGGGCCACAAAGTTCTCATCTTCCTCCTTGTCTCTACTTGATTTTTATCCACCTTTCCTTTGAAAGACATGTTTTGGTGTCCCTGCTCTGTGCTTTCTCCCCAGTAGCTATGGGTTTTATTATTTTTTATTTAAATCGAGGAATTCATTACACACTCAATACCATCAAACTCACATTCTGATTCCCTATTACTTTCCTCTCCTATTCATTTTCCAAGTTTGCTTCACTCTTTAGGATCCAACTTCAATAGCTGTACTTAACCCTTAACATACACTGCCTGGGATTTGCACTTATCTTTCTGTGCATTGTGGGTTGTTTTTTTTTTATAAATTTATTTATTTATTTTATTGGCTGTGTTGGGTCTTTTTTGCTGTGCGTGGGCTTTCTTTTTAGTTGTGGTGAGTGGGGGCTACTCTTTGTTTTGGTGCACGGGCTCCTCATTGCCATGGCTTCTCCTGTTGTGGAGCATGGCCTCTAGGCGCATGGGCTTCAGTAGTTGCAGCACATGGGTTCAATAGTTGTGGCTCAAAAGCTCAGGCTCAATAGTTGTGGCGCCCGGGCTTAGTTGTTCTGCAGCATGTGGGATCTTCCTGGAGCAGGGCTCGAACCCGTGTCCCCTGCATTGGCAGGCGGATTCTCAACCACTGCGCTACCTAGGAAGCCCCTGTGCGTTGTGTTTTATCCATCTAACTGGAATTTAAATTGAGAAGAGGAAATTGTCTTGTACATTCCCCAATGCTTAGTGGAATGCTTCCCATGAAGTAGACACTCTGTAAATATTAGGCTGAAATGATAAGTTATTGAGAAAGTGAGGAGCAACCGCATGTCTTCATAGCTTGGCCTGGGATGATTACCTCTCCTCTACAAAGTAAGCTGAAATAAATACACATCAGTGCTCCACTTCTTTGGTAAGTAGAATTTAGGTATAAATGGGATGGTGCAAAAGGGCCAGAAATCCTATATTGATGCAGTAATTCTGCATTAAAAGATCACAAACCAGGAGAATTGATCTTAGAAAAACCCCTTCATAGGTCTGGGTTTGTTCAATGAGCTCAGAATTTTTTTTCTATCTTTTAAAATCAACAAGTATGTGCACAGTGCGCACCATGACAAGGCAAAGAGACACATATACAAGGGACTTTGTAGTGTCTGCCTTACAGAGCCCATCTAGACGCAGAGAGGAGACAGAACTATACGGAAGTTCCAGGTCTCTTCCTTGGATTGTCACAATAGCCTCTTCATTCATCTCCATGCTTCCCTTCCCCCCTGCAGTCTATTCTCAACACAACAGTCAGATCATAACAAAACACAATGCAAACAAGGTTACTCCTCTGCTCAAACCTTCCGCTAGCCTTTGCTCATTCTCTGAGTAAAGAGCCAAGCCTTTACACTTCATGAGCCGCCACATGCTCTGACTTCATTCCCTACTAGGTTCCCCCTCCCTTATTCTGGACCAACCTCGCTGGCCTTTGTGGTGTTCTTAAGGCAGGCTCTTCACACTCCCAGTCAGAACCTCCACATGTGATGTTTCCTTTACCTCCTTAAAGTTGAGTAATGACATCGCCTAATGTCAGTCCTCACTGAGGCCCTTCCAGACTACCATATTTAAAACTGTAAACACCCCCCCAAAACACATACACACAATCCCTATCACTCTTTCTTGCTTTATTTTTCTCCCACGTGTCCCATATTCTATATGCTATATTATTTACCATTTTATTTTATTTCATCCACCAGACTACAAACTCCATGAGGACAGGGAGCTTTGACTGTTCTTGTTTCAATGGCACTTCATCCAGTGGGGGACACAGATAGTGCTGCATTTGGAGAAGATTAAGATAGGATAACAGAATTGGGAGCGCCTGGGTGGCTACTTTAGTTGCGTGCCTGGGAAAGCCTCTCCGAAAAGGTAAAGTTTAAGCTGCTGGTGAATGAAAGAAAGGATGCAGCTAACCAAAACAAAAAGACAACTAATGGAGTGGGAGAAATATTTGCAAACAATGGAACCAATAAGGGCTTAATTTCCAAAATATATAAACAGCTCATACAGCTCAATATCAAAAAAAACCCAACCAACCAACAAACAAAAATCCCAACAACCCAATCAAAAAATTGGCAGAAGACTTAAATCAACATTTCTCTAAAGACACAGATGGCCAACAGGCACATGAAAAGATGCCCAACACTGCTAATTATTAGAGAAATGCAAATCAAAACTACAATGGGGTACCACCTCACACCAGTCAAAATGGCCATCATCACAAAGTCCACAAATAACAAATGCTGGAGAGGGTGTGGACCAAAAAGGAACCCTCCTACACTGTCGGTGGTAATGTTATTGGTGTAGCTGCTAGGGACAGAACAGGATAAACAGGTAGTTGTAGAAGTCCCAGTAGGGGACTATAGAGAGGGAAACCTAGGAAATTTTGGGAGACCACTGTAAGTTAATGATCTCTCAAGAAAGCTATTGGAACATCGCGAAACGAAGCTGGCTTGCATAGTTATAAAACCATAAATAAAAGCACGAGATATGCCCCAGGCCATTAGGTGTTAGAAATATGTCACCACCCTTCTACTTATTTGAATAAGCACTATGATAATCCTAGTTTGATCTCATAGGGTCAGACACTCTCCTGGCTGATACAGAGGAGGAGCTAGTGACATAAGCCCGACGTCTGCTAAAGAAGGCGGCCTTTCCCCTCCCCTTTCCTTTGACTATAAAATTGTAGCCCACTTAATCCTCAGGGCGGAGCCCCCTCCACTACCCACTTGAATCTCTTACAAGCGTCCTATATTAATAAATCTACTTTTTGCTTATCACTTTGCCTCTCGCTGAATTCCTTCTGCGCTGAGACACAAAGAACCTGAGCCTCAGTAAGTCCAGACACCAGGTGAGTGATTCTAATTAAAATACTGTGGGTTCAAGTCCCAAGCAGGGTTTAGGCTGGTTTCAAGTCCTGGCACGTAGGTTCAAGTCCCAATCTGAGGCGCACAGTTTCATAGCCACTATGGAAAACAGTAAGCAGTTTCCTCATTAAAGTAAAAATAGAGTTACCATACGACCCAGCAATCCCACTCCTGGGCATATATCCAGAAAAGACAAATATTCTAATTTGAAAAGATACATGCACTCCAATGTTCATAGCAGCACTATTTACAATAGCCAAGACATAGAAGCAACTGTCTATCAACAGATGAATGGATAAAGAAGATGCGGTACATATATACAATGAAATATCACTCCACCATAAAAAAACAATGAAATAATGCCATTTGCAGCAACATGGGTGGACCCAGAGATTATCATACTAAGAGAAGTAAGTCAGACAGAGAAAACACAGATACCTATGCTATCACTTCTATGTGGAATCTTACAAAAATGATACAAATGAGCTTATTTACACAACAGAAACAGACAGACATAGAAAACAATTTTATGCTTACCAAAGGGGGAAAGGGGAGGAGGGATAAATTAGGAGTTTGGGATTAACAGATACAGAGTACTATATATAAAATGGATAAACAACAAGGACCTACTGTATAGCACAGGGAACTATACTCAATATTTTTTTTCTCAATATTTTATAATAACCTATAATGGAAAAGAATCTGAAAAAGAATATATATACACACACACACTATATATATCACTTTGCTGTACACCTGAAACTAACACAACATTGTAAATCAGCTATACTTCACTATAAAAAAAGGAAAGAAAAGAAAGGAGGCAGCTACGTGAAGGTCCTGGGGGAGCGCATTCTCAGCTGAAGGAACAGCTAATGCACAGTCTCTAAGGCTCTTGAGAATACCTGGAGTGTGTCCAGGCACAGACGGGCCACCAGCATGGCTGCGGAGGGGAAATGAGGGGGAAATGATATGAGGTGAAGTTATGGAATGTGATGAGGTCACCTGGGAGAGTCGACAGATGGAGAAGTTGACCCAGGACGAGCCTTAGGGAGATTAAAAGAAAAAAAAAAAAAAAGGCTGAGAAGAGGCAGCCTTGGAGACCTGCTGATAATGTCATGGCAGCCAAAGAAAGGAAGTGCTTCAAAAGAGCAGAACCACCCGCTGTGCTGCTAGGAGGTTTAGGAACACAGACGTGACCAGTGGATTTAGCAGCAGGGAGGTCATTGGTCACTGAGTCTGAAGTGGGTGGAGACACGAGAGGTAAAGGAGTGGTGGAAATAGTGACAAACATCTCAAGAAGTTTTGCTGTGAAGAGGAACTAAGAAACAGTGCTGAGGCTAAGGAAGGAGTGGGGTAAAGGGAACGTTTTGATTTCTTTTGTTTTGTTTTTATTTTTGTTTGTTTTGTAAAAGAGAAGATACTGCAATGATGTCTTTTAGACTTTTATCAAGTAAGCCACAATAAGAAATACATTTTGGTAACTCCCTGGCCGTCCAGTGGTTAGGTCTCCGTGCCTTCACAGAGAGGGCCTGGGTTTGATCCCTGGTCAGGGAACTAAGATCCCACATGTCCAGATCCCACATGTGGTGTGGGGAAGCAAGAAAAAATAAAAATAAATACATTTACATTGTATTGACTTGTTACATATGTACTTAAAATCATGGAAACAAAATTTCACAAAATGATACTCTTGTTATGCATGAAGCATTCTAATTTTTCATTTTAAAAAATACTGTTTCAGAACTCATTAAATGTTCCCACAGCTAGATGTTACAAATTGTAGACAATTGCCTTAGACTTCCAAAGATGAAGGGAGCATTTCTGGTTGGATCAATTTCTTTTTCATCTATTTTTATTGTCCTCTTTCCTTACCCAAGAAGCCACAAAGTATAAATTTAGAAATAGCGTGATATAAAAATATTAAATACACACAAACTACTATATATAAAATAAACAATAAAGACCTACTGTATAGCATAGAGAACTATACTCAATATCCTACAATCACCTATAATGGAAAAGAATATGAAAAAGAATAATATATGTGTGTGTGTGTATATATATATATATATAAAACACCAAATCACCTTGATGTAAACCTGAAACTAAGACAACACTGTAAATCAACTATACTTCAATTTTAAAAAATTACAATGTGAAGTAATATACATTGCCCCAATTTTAAAAACACGCTAAAAAAATAAACCACATGATTTTAGACTGATGAATTGAAACTATATATACTCTTGCTACTTGGCAGGATTAACTGACTAATCACATACCTACCATAAGTTGTCAATGAGGTGAACTATGTCATTTCAAGCTAAGAAAGACTTCTGAGAGTGATTTTGCTTATTATTGTGTTGCTGTGTTATTTTAGTTATTATAATTATAATAATTTTTTTTAATAGCCCTCCAAACATTCGTTAAATGATAGTTCCATTGATGGGAAAATACGCTCCCAAATCAATAATTTTGTACACAAGTTAGATGTGATAAAACACTGTAAAGAATTTTAAATAATTTGGGGTTTTTCACTATGAATTTAGAAGCCAGAATTCTAGAACCTTTAGCAATAATAATGATAATTAAAAGCACTATTAAAGCAAAAATTTGCCACTAAAGTGATAGACTTCTGAACTCTAAGAACACATTTATTCCTGTGAGAAAATTAGTCTTCCATTATGCAGGTGTTAAATTATGCAGTCTTTAGGAGTGCACTCTTTACAAAAATCACAGCACTCGTATTTCTTACACGTATGTCTGCTTCCCAGGGAAGTTTTCATGGTTGGTGTCATCTTCCTCTTCGATCCTCCCCCTTCTAAATAGACTCATTTCCTCTTGGAATTCTCCGGCTGTGAACGAACCCCTCCCACACTCCAATACTAGTACCACCCATGAGGACTCAACCTCTTTTCTCACCCTCCAGACCCACAGTATTCAGACTGATCCCGCTTACCTCTTACGTTCTACAGGATCATGTCCCAAACCTAATCTTTTCAGGTGTGAGAAACAAGCTTCTAGAACTATGGCTTTGTCATAAAATAAAAGAATCTTGGAGAGGGGAGAGATCTTCAGAGGAGTGTGCATTAATTTATCCCAGCAGCTCAAACAATGAGATGCTGTCCCATTTGTAAAATACTTTTCTGGAATGTCTTGGCAGACTACGACATGTTAACCAGAAAATGCTGTATTGTTATTTGACATGAAAATATATCTGAAATTATTTACAAGTCAAAACAAAATAGAATCCTTTAAATGTGTGTGTGTGTGTGTGTGTGTGTGTGTGTGTGTATGAACTGGGCAACATGTTAGGCTCTAGAGATACGTTGGGTAGAACGTATAGCTTTCCTGCAGCTTCAATGCAGTGGGAGTCAGACCTCCAGTGAGCACAGATATGGGTTTTTAGAAGCGGGAAGAGCGCTGTTAGTAACTCTTAACGTTCACTGTGGTCTTTGTTCCTGCAAAGTTACTGCGACTCATAAAACCATTAGAAGGCCTCCCTCATCCTCACTCTCTCGATATTTAACCAACCTGTCTTGCACGTAGCTCATCTCCTTCCAGCTTGTATTTACACAGCTCATTAGAAACTACAGTGACAAGCAAAACCTCAAGGGAAGAACTGCCGTGACAGGTTGGAGCAAGTAAGAAATCCAGGTGGTTTTCCCAAATGTTATTTAGAAAAATGTTATTGAGTCTAAATACTTCCAATGTTTTGTTTTTTGTTTATTTTTGAAGGGTTTACACAGTTTATTCCATGTTACATAGCTAGTAAGTGATAGAACCACAGTTCAAATTTACTTCTCTCTTTAAAACCTGAGCTCTTGGGCTTCCTAGGTGGCGCAGTGGTTAAGAATCCACCTGCCAATGCAGAGGTCACGGGTTCGATCCCAGCTGCAGGAAGATCCCACATGCCGCAGAGCAACTAAGCTCGTGTGCCAAAAAAAAAAAAAAAAAACCTGAGCTCTTCATTTTCCACGTTGTCTCTGCTGGGTGCTTTTGTTTTAAATCATAGAAATTGCAACAAACAGGTGTAAATTATAAGAGGAATTTATTAGGGCTGGGAATTGAAAGAGGGAAATGTGACTTAAGCGTCATTCAATCAGAGCCCTGTGACTCCTGGGTCTGCCTTCCCTGGCTTGTTGGGTAAGATCTCAGGTGCTTTCACATGGGCCACCTGTGTCCTCATGCACATCCAGTGAGGGCAACAGTGAAACTGAATCATCTATGGAGCAGACATCCCGATCCTGGGGCTCTGCCATAGGCTGAGGAAAAAATTAATCCTCAGAGCTCATCACTGGCACTCGAGGTGAGGTTAATCCACCCAAAATGTGCTGCTACTTACAATGTTGTTTTTTTGTTTGTTTATTTTGGAAATTTCAAAGCACACACATAAGAGATAGTGTGATGAATTCCTATCCACTCACGGTCCAGCTCCAGTAGGGGCATATCTTACCAGCATGTTCTATCTTGGTTCATCTATTCCTCACCCACTCTCTCCCTGGCCCACTTTGAAGCAAATCTCAGCCTTCGTTTAATCTGTAAAACTTCAAAACTGATTGTTAGACTTTAAGGTTAGTAAGACTCAGGTTCAGGTTTTTGGCCAGAACAATTCACAGGTGATGTCTTTCCAACTGCAAGTCAGCAGGAGAAACTTAAGGTCTGGTTGTTTTTCTATTAGCAATAATTATGCCTCAGATAAACCTCACTGGCAACAATACTGCAACTGCACAATACTGGTTCTTTCTCTTTGGATGATTTCAAGACTGCTCAGTGGTTTCAGACGTTCTCAGCCTGATTTGTCCATCTATTACAAAGTTCCCATCAGTTTTTGATCAAATGGTTTGAGCAGATGGCTATTGATGTTCACTGCCTAGAGCCATTATTTTCATTAGAAACTGAAAAGTGGGGGAATGAATTGGGAGACTGGGATACCAAATTGTACACTCTAAATACATGCAGTTTATTGTAAAAAATTAAAAAATTAAAAAATTTAACAAAAAAACAAGAAAGGCACACAAAAAAAAAACTGAAAAGTAGTGATCAATTCCTCATGCATTTATCAGTTAGAGTTCTTCTATAAGGAAATATTATTTCCTATTTGGTGACCCAAAGGTGAAGTTTTTGCCAGAAAAGCAGGCCAAATGCTTGATTCCTTCCCTTTACTTAGGAGTTTTTTTAATAATAAGTTGGTAACCAATGAACTGGTTTTTAAAAATCTCACTATGGATTCATGAATATTAATATATTTGATGTGTTCCTTTTTCTCCTGATACTTAAATTATCTCATCTATAACCAAAGGGGACCCCTTTGAGTTGGCTTCTATCTTCTTTTGAAACAACATAGTAATCTTAGTTTCCTTGTTTCTGGTATGACAAGATATCTCAAGATATCATTTTTGTTTCCTGGCAAACCTGGACTTAGCAGTTTCTCCAAGGAAAGTTTTAGTGGGAAATGGTATATAGAGACTACAGTTTTGACAAGTGGTGCTCATGGCAGCTGGATTGGTTTCTAGACTTCCTCAGTGGGTGGAGCTAGGAAAAAAGTTTTTTTTGTTTTTTTTTTTAATATCTGAATTTATGCTGATTTCACTCAATTTAGGATTATAATGTCTTCGTTTTGCTTTATGTTATACTTCATTTTTCTTATGAAAATCTTGGTTTCTAACAAAATTAACATAACTGCTTATTTGCTTTATCCTATCATATACAATACTTTCAGGATAAAAAGATAAATATTATCATAACATTATCATAACAATTACAAAATCAAACATAGGTTTCTTTGCAGTCTTTTTCTGTCCTGAGGCTATATGTCCTAAGATATGTATAATCAAATTTCCGTTTTAAAGTAATCTGACAGTATTACCCAAAGTAATCTATAGATTCACTGCAATCATTATCAAAATCCCAATAGCATTTTTGCAGAAATAGAAAAAAAATCCAAAAATTTATATGGAATCTCAAGAGACCCTGAAAAACCAAAACAGCTTTGAGGAAGAACAAAAAAGCTGGGGGTCTCAAGCTTCCTGACTTCAAAACATGTTATAAAGTTAGTAAGCAAAGTAGGGTAGTACCAGCATAGAGACCGACACATAGACCAACATAACAGCATAGAGAATCTTGAAATGAACCCTCGTGTATATGGTCAAATGATCTCCAACAGGGGTGCCAAGACCACTCAGTGCGGGAAAGACAGTCTCTGCAACAAATGATACTGGGAAAATTGGATATCCACATGCTAAAGAATGAATCTGGATCCTTACCACGCCATCTACAAAAATTAACTCAAAATGGATTGAAGAACTAAACATAAAACCTAAAACTATAAAATTCCTAGAAGAAAATAGGCAGAAAACTTCATGACATTTGAATTTGGCAATGCTTTGTTAAATATGACACCAAAAGTCAAATAATAAATTAAAGAATAGACAAAACTACCTCAAAGCTAAAAATACTATGCATAGAGGACACTACCAATAGAGTGAAAAAGCAATCTGTGGAATGGGAGAAAATATTTGTAAATTATATATCTGATAAGGGGTTAATACCCAGAATATATAAAGAACTCCTACAAGTCAACAACATAAAGACAAATAACCCAATTCAAAAAGGTGCATAGGACTTTAAGAGACATTCCTCCAAAGATGATATACAAATGACCAAAAAGCATAAGAAAAGATGCTCAACATCACTAATAATTAGAGAAATGCAAATCAAAACCACAATGAGATACACCTCACACTCATTAGGATGGCTGTTCACAAAAAATAATAAGAGTAATACTAACAAGTGTTGGCAAGGATGTGGAAAATCGGAATCCCTTTGCACTGTTGGGAATACAAAGTTGTGCAGACGCTACGGAAACCAGTATGGAGGCTCCTCAATATCTTAAAAATAGAATTACCCTATGATCCAGCAATCCCACATCTGGGTATAAATCCAGAAGAACTGAAAGCACCATCTCACAGAAATATTTGTAGACCCATGTTCAGAGCAGCATTCTTTGCAATAGCCAAAGGGCGGAAGCAACGCACATGTCCACTGACAGATGAATGGTAAACCAAATGTCATATATTCACCCAGTAGGATATTACTCAGCCTTAAGAAGGAAGCAAATTCTGTTACATGCTACAACATGGATGAATCTGGAGGCAATTAGGCTAAGTGAAATAACTCAGTCACAAAAAGACAAATACTGTGTGATTCTACTTATATGAGGCATCTAAAGTAATCAACTTCCTAGAAACAGACAGTAGGACGGTAGTTGCCGTTGGCTGGGGGAAGAGGAAACGGGACGTTGTTTAATGGGTAGAGAGTTTCAGTTCTGAAAGCTCTGGGGATTTGCTGAGTGAATGTACTTAACATTACTGAACTGTACACTTTAAAGTGGTTAAGACAGTAAATCTTATGCTATGTGTTCAACATGATTTTTTTAAAAAGTAATTTGAAATCATGCATCTCTGTGAGTAGGCCACCATCTCAATACACCATAAGACTCATGGGTTTCATTTTACTTTCAATTCTTGGGCCTTGCTTTTCTTTTATTTCATTTGGCTTTAATTTTGGTTTATAATTTTGTGAGGTATTTACAAGGTTTCAAAGCCAAATTTACAAACAAGGCACATTCAAGGAATCCCAACATCCACCCCTGTCCTCTCCACCTTAGTCCCTCCCTCTTTCTACAGGTAACATATGTTGATGGCTACCTCCATCTCCATCTCTATCCATATTCTCACCTTAGACAAAAGGTAGCACACCATGAATAGTTTTGCACTTGGCTCTTTTTACTTCACATACAGCTTGAAGAGCACTCCACAGTAGTACACCACAGGCATATTCCTCATTTCTTTTTATACCTGCATATTACTCATTGTGTCAACATACCATAGTTTACTTAACCTGTGAACACTTGGATTCTTTATTTACTGTAAGTAATGCTTCAGCACAAACTTTGTGTGTATGTCCTTGTATATTTGCCACACTGTCTCTCTGGGATTCCTAGAAGGGGCATTTTTTTAAGTCAAAGGTTAAATGCTATGTCATTCTGCTACATTTAAGTCCAAGCACTTTTCTGAGAATTCATTCAAATTCTCTGTCCCCACTCGACTATAGAAGATCCAGGCTACACTGATGGGAAAGGGGTGTTGGAGGTGAGGCCTGAGAGCCTGTCCTGGGGAACCTCTTGCCTGAGATGAGAGAGGAACCAAAACCAGAGGAGGCAGGACCAGGAAACACATGGAAGTGAAAAGTCAAGAAGCCAGGAAGGAAAAAAAAAAAAAACAAACACAAAAAAAACAAGACTGTGGTATATCCGTAAAAAAAAAAAAAAAAAGACTCTACCTCAGTTCTGAATTTCATTGATGAAGTCCCCTGTGGTATCAAAAACTTTCAGTCAAGACAGACTGTTCCAATCCTGGCCTTACCAGGTATTAGCTATAGGAACTTTGGCTAGTGCTTTATTTCCTAATGTGAAAATGGAGATAATAGTCTTTACTTCATTTTTCTGTTATTATGATAATTTATAACTTAGAATTTCTATGAAAGTGCTGTGGAAAAACTATGCAAAAAGAAAGTATCTTTGAATAATTGAATATTAGAAAGCTCAACATTGTGTTTATATCTCCTGGATAATATGGAAATAATAATTTTAGAGCCAGGACTATATCTTAAATTCTCATATTATTCTTCATTTAGCAGAGTATTTATTAAATCACCAGAGCAACTTTCTAATAAACCCATGTTATGGGACCCACTGGATGGAAGGAAAAGAATACTTGAGTGTATAACAATGCACACATTTTGATCAAGACAAAAACAAATAGAGAGTCATTAAGACAATAAAAATGAGCAAGCTTAGAGAGCATAGCAGAAGATTTGAATCTTCAGAGCAAAGGCATCAGTGGTAATTAACAAATTATGAAACTCACACAGTTTTAAAGATAATTTTATGACACCTATTTCTTGTTATAAGAATATTGCTATCAACAGTTCCTGTTACCAAATACTAATTAAAACTTTCTCCATCCCCTTCTACAAAGTAAAGTCAACAGCAAAAACAAAAAACAAAAACAACAAACAAAAACGTTGTGACTGTAAGGATTTTATTTGGAATGTCAAAACAGTGAAATTTGCATAAATTCTAATAAAGCAAAATTAAAATCCAAAAAAAAAAAAAAGAAGAAGAAGCCAGGAAAGACATCTAGGGGATTTCAAATAGGGACCAGGAGGAGATATGGAAGCTTCAATGCAGGAACAGAAGTGTGGGAATCAGGAACACACAAAGGTTTGGAGCAAACTGGGAAGTATCCAAGGTCATTACCCAGAACAGCAGCTGCTCTTCTCCATTCTCTCCTGGGCTGGCTGGAGCATAACGCAGAGTCACAGAGTCACTGCATTTGTTGATACCATGCACAAGGGCAATCAGCAGAAGGAAGACATGGTAGCTGAAACCCAGTCTGTACTTTACTCATGAAACCAATAAAGTGATCCATCTTCAGGTGCAAAGGAATAGAGGTAGGGTGTAGACCACCTTCTTCTAACTTGTACAAAGGTGCCATGTGGTCTAGTCATGGCCTTGTTCAACTTAGCTGGGCTTAAGGGCCATGTAGAATGGGCAACAATCCCTCAAAACCTCCTTCCCACTTAGTAGTATTCATTTTTCTTCTATAAGTTAGCTATAATATTGCACTTTTAAAGTGCAAGGAACTGGGGGAGAGAAAGATGGCAGTGACGTAGAGGAACGTGGAATGCATGCCTCTCCACAGATGCATTGGGAATGCACCAAAAGACGCAATAATTCCCACAGAGAACCAACTGAACACCAGCAGATGACCTCGGACACCAGAAAGGATGGCAAGGACCCCAACATAACCATGCCTGCAACGGACAGAGGAAGGACCCCTGTGGGCCAAGCTAAGGCACTCAGGGATAACAAAGGCCCCCGGGCGGGGCTGGCTTAGAGTGCCTGCAGCCGAGAGCAAAAAACCCGCAGAGACCCAACTCTGAGACTTTCTGTTTACACCTGAGCCGCCAGCGTCCCTCTGCAACAGGCACCTCCACGCCCGACTGAACCTCCGCGACGCAGACAGGGCACCACTGCTCACTCACTCCCAGGGGAAGGAGCCACTATTGTACCCTCTCTCTCCCCACACACCAGCACTTACAGACGAACAATAAAGGAAGCTCTGCTAGTCGCAGAATAATACAAAAAACCCAAAGCAGGTAGAAGGACACTTACAGCTGAGACCCCAAGGAAACAAATATTAGTATTAATTCTATTGAACTAGTCCATTCTGGGGTCAGTTCTAGTTTTTTGTTTTTTTTATAAATTACGATCTTAGTCCTAAGGGGTCTACAAGTTTCATATTTTTTTATTCTATTTTTTATCCTATTTTTATTTTTAGCCTTTTATATATTTCTATTTCTAGCTAAGATTTTTGTAGTGCAGACTATATATCTCTCCTACCTTCTTTTCATCGTTATCTTTTATATATTTCTATTTCTTTCTTTTTATTTTCATATTTCCAGTCACACTACACTCTTCTGCTGCCCTGTCTTCTATCCTTTTTTAGTTTATTTTATCTTAATATACTTATAAGCAACATTATCGGTCTGCTCAGTCTCCTTGCTTTATTATCCAGATCACACACTGCCTTGGTATTTATCATTAGGTTTTTGTCTTTATCTTGGTTCTTAGTATAATTGTCTAATTTCATCCTGAGGCTCTTCAGTCTGTCTGGTGGTACTCTAGCTCTTTATTATATTTGATCCTAGCTTTCAATATCTCCCTGGATTTGTATTTGTGTGTGGTGTTATTTGTTCGTTTGTTCTTGCTTTTGTTTCTGTTTTGTTCTGTTTTAGTTTTGAATTTCTGTTGGTTTTCTCTTTGAATGTCTGATAGCATACTGGGGTTCTTCTGTCAGGTCTTTCTAATGCCTTATGTTCTACTGGATTCAGTATTTGTGTGTCTTATACATGTATGAGTTTCCTTGACTTAGTATTTGTTTGACTCAACACTCTGCCATTAGTCTGGGGCCTGGACAGTCTTCTTTAAACCCCTTTAGTTGCTGGGACAAGCAACCTCTGAAGTTTGAACTACCATGAGAAAACAAAGAAACACCATGCAGGCAAAGGAGCAGGAAAAAACCCCACAAGACCAAATAAACGAAGAGGAAATAGGAAAATTGCCTGAAAAAGAATTCAGGGTAATGATAGTAAAAATGATCCAAAATTTCAATAACAAAATACAGAAAATACAAGAAACAGTTAATAAAGAATCAGAACTAAAGAACAAACAAACAACAATGGACAACAAAATAACTGAAATTAAAAATACTCTCAATGGTATAAACAGCAGAATAACTGAGGCAGAAGAACAAATAAGTGCGTTGGAAGATAGAATGGGGGCAATAACTGCCACAGAGCAGGAAAAAGAAAAAAGAATAAAAAGAATAGAAGACAGTCTCAGAAACCTTGGTGACAACATTAAGCGCACCTACATTGGAATCATAGGCATCCCAGAAGAAGGAGAAAAAAGGAAAGGGTCTGAGAAAATATGTGAAGAGGTTATAGTGGAAAACTTCCCCAACATGGGAAAGGAAATAATTAACCAAGTCCAAGAAGCACAGAGAGTTCCATATAAAATAAACCCAAGGAGAAATACACCAAGGCACATATTAACCAAACTAACAAAAATTAAACACAAAGAAAAAATATTAAAAGCAGAAAGAGAAAAGCAACAAATAACATATAAGGGAAAACCCATAAGGATAACAGCTGACCTTTCTACAGAAACTCTGCAGGCCAGAAGGGAATGGCAGGATATACTGAAAGTCCTGAAAGAGAAAAACCTACAGCCAAGAATACTCTACCCAGCAAGAATCTCATTCAGATTTGACGGAGAAATCAAAAGCTTTCCAGACAAGAAAAAGTTAAGAGAATTCAGCACCACCAAACCAGCCTTACAACAAGTGCTAAAGGAACTTCTCTAAGTAGGAAACACAAGAGAAGGAAAACACCTACAAATACAAACCCAAAACAATTCAGAAAATGGTAATTGGAACACACATGTCAATAATCACCTTACATGTAAATGGATTAAATGCTCCAACCAAAAGACACAGACTGGCTGAATGGATACAAAAACAAGACCCTTCTATATGCTGCCTACAAGAAACTCACTTCAGACCAAGGGATACATATAGACTGAAAGTCAAGGGATGGAAAAAGATATTCCATGCAAATGGAAGTCAAAAGAAAGCTGGAGTAGCAATACTCATATCAGACAAATTAGACTTGAAAGTAAAGACTATTACAAGAGACAAGGAAGGACACTACATAATGATCAAGGGATCCATCCAAGAAGAACATATAACAATTGTAAATAGCTATGCACCCAACATAGGAACACCTCAATACATAAGGCAAATACTAACAGCCATAAAAGGGGACATCGACAGTAACACAATAATAGTGGGAGACTTGAACACCCCACTTACATCAATGGAAAGATCATCCAAACAGATAATAAATAAGGACACACAAGCTTTAAATGACACATTAGACCATCTCGACTTAATTGATATTTATAGGACATTCCATCCAAAAATGACAGAATACACTTTCTTCTCAAGTGCACATGGAACATTTTCCAGGATAGATCACATCTTGGGTGACAAATCAAACCTCAGTAAATTCAAGAAAACTGAAATCATATCAAGCATCTTCTCTGACCACAATGCCATGAGACTAGATATCAATTACAGGAAAAAAACTGCAAAAAATACAAACACATGGAGGCTAAACAATACACTATTAAACAACCAAGAAATCATTAAACAAATCAAAGAGGAAATCAAAAAATATCTATAAACAAATGACAATGAAAACACAGCAACCCAAAACCTATGGGACACAGCAAAAGCAGTTCTAAGAAGGAAGTTTATAGCAATACAGTCCTACCTTAAGAAACAAGAAAATTATCGAATAAACAACCTAATCTTACACCTGAAACAATCAGAGAAAGAAGAACAAAGAAACCCCAAAGTGAGCAGAAAGAAAGAAATCATAAAGATCAGATCAGAAATAAATGAAAAAGAAAGGAAGGAAACAATAGCAAAAATTGAGAAGATAAACAAAATTGATAAACCATTAGCCAGACTCATCAGGAAAAAAAGGGAGAAGATGCAAATCAACAGAATTAGCACTGAGAAAGGAGAAGTAACAACGGACACCACAGAAATACAAAAGATCATGAGACCACTACAAGCAACTATATGCCAATAAATTGGATAACCTAGAAGAAATGCATAAATTCTTAGAAAAATACAGTCTTCCAAGACTGAACCAGGAAGAAATAGAAAATATGAACAGACCAATCACAAGTACAGAAATTGAGGCGGTGATTAAAAATCTCCCAGCAAACAAAAGCCCAGGGCCAGATGGATTCACAGGTGAATTCTATCAAACATTTCAAGAAGAGCTAACACCTATCCTTCTCAAACTCTTCCAAAATATTGCAGAAGGAGGAACACTCCAAAACTCATTCTACAAGGCCACCATCACCCTGATACCCAAACCAGGCAAAGATGTCACAAAAAAAGAACATTACAGGCCAATATCACTGATGAATATGGATGCAAAAATCCTCAACAAAATACTAGCTAACAGCATCCAACAGCACATTAAAAAAAATCATACACCATGATCAAGTGGGGTTTATCCCTGGGATGCAAGGATTCTTCAATATATACAAATCAATCAATGTGATACATCATATCAACAAATTGAAGGATAAAAACCATGATAATCTCAATAGATGCAGAAAAAGCTTTTGACAAAATTCAACATTCATTTATGATACAAACTCTCCAGAAAATGGGCATAGAAGGAAATTACCTCAACATAATAAAAGCCATATATGACAAACCAAAAGCCAACATCATTCTAAATGGTGAAAAACCAAAGGAATTCCCCCTAAGAACAGGAACAAGACAAGGGTGTCCATTCTCACCATTATTATTCAACATAGTTTTGGAAGTTTTAGCCACAGCAATCAGAGAAGAAAATGAAATAAAAGGAATCCAAATTGGAAAAGAAGAAGTAAAATTGTCACTCTTTGCAGATGACATATTATACACAGAAAACCCTAAAGATTCTACCAGAAAACTGCTAGCACTAATTGATGAATTTAGTAAAGTAGCAGGATACAAAATTAATGCAGAGAAATCTCTTGCATTCCTAAATACTAACAAGAAAAAAAGCAGAAAAAGAAATTAAGGAAACTCTCCCATTTACCACTGCAACAAAAAGAATAAAATACCTAGGAATAAACCTGCCTAAGGAGGCAAAAGATCTGTATGCAGAAAACTTTAAGACTGATGAAAGAAACCAAAGATGACACAAACAGATGGAGGGATATATCATGTTCTTGGATTGGAAGAATGAACATTTTGAAAATGGCTGTACTACCCAAAGCAATTTACAGATTCAACGCAATCTGTATCAAATTACCAATAGCATTTTTCACAGAACTAGAACAAGAAATCTTACGATTTGTATGGAAATGCAAAAGATCCTGAATAGCCAAAGCAATCTTGAGAAGGAAAAATGGAGTTGGTGGAATTAGGCTTCCTGACTTCAAATGATACTACAAGTCCACAGTGATCAAGACAGTATGGTACTGGCACAAAAACAGAAATACAGATCAATGGAACAGGATAGAAAGCCCAGAGATAAACTATGGTCAACTAATCTACACAAAGGAGGCAAGGATATACAGTGGAAAAAAGACAGCCTCTTCAATAAGTGGTGCTGGGAAAATTGGACAGCTACATGTAAAAGAATGAAATTGGAACACTTCCTAACACCATACACAAAAATAAACTCAAAATGGATTAAAGACCTAAATCTATGGCTAGACACTATAAAACTCCTAGAGGAAAACCTAGGCAGAACACTCTATGACATACATCAAAGCAAGATCCTTTTGGCCCACCTCCTACAATCATGGAAATAAAATCAAGAATAAACACATGGGACCTCATGAAACTTAAAAGCTTTTGCACAGCGAAAGAAACCATAAACAGGACAAGAAGGCAACCCTCAAAATGGGAAAAAATACTTGCCAATGAAGCAACGGACAAAGGATTAATCTTCAAAATATACAAGCAGCTCATGCAGCTTAGTACCAAAAAAGCAAATAACCCAATCCACAAATGGACGGAGACCTAAATAGACATTTCTCCAAAGAAGACATACAGATGGCCAACAAACACATGAAAAGATGCTCAACATCACTCGTCATCAGAGAAATGCAAGTCAAAGCCACAATGAGGTATCACCTCACACCGGTCAGAATGGCCATCATCACAAAATCTAGAAACAACAAATGTTGGAGAGGGTGTGGAGAAAAGGGAACTCTTCCTGCACTGTTGGTGGGAATGTAATTTGGTACAGCCACTATGGAAAACAGTTTGGAGGTTCCTTAAAAAACTAAAAACAGAACTACCATATGACCCAGTAATCCCACTCCTGGGCATATACCCAGAGAAAACCATAATTCAAAAAGAAACATGTACCATAATGTTTATTGCAGCACTATTTACAATAGCCAGGACATGGAAGCAACCTAGATGCCCATCAACAGATGAATGGATAAAGAAGATGTGGCATATATATACAATGGAATATTACTCAGCTATAAAAAGGAATGAGATGGAGCTATATGTAATTAGGTGGATAGACCTGGAGTCTGTCATACAGAATGAAGTAAGCCAGAAAGAGAAAAACAAATACTGTATGCTAACTCATATATATGGAATCTAAAATTAAAAAAAAATGGTAGTGATGAATCCAGTGACAAGACAAGAATAAGGATGCAGATGTAGAGAATGGACTGGAGGACACGGGGTTGAGGGGGGCGGCGGGTGAAGGGGAAGCTGGGACGAAGTGAGAGAGTAGCATAGACATACATATACTACCAACTGTAAAATAGATAGCTAGTGGGAAGTTGCTGTATAACAAAGGGAGATCAACTCGATGATGGATGATGCCTTAGAGGGCCAGGACGGGGAGGGTGGGAGGGAGTCGGGGGAGGGAGGGATTATGGGGATATGTGTATAAATACAGCTGATTGACTTTGGTGTGTCTCAAAAACTGGTACAAGAGTGTAAAGCAATTATATTCCAAAAAAAAAAAGTGCAAGGAACTTTAGGAAAGTGAGGCTAAAGTTTACAGTCTTCTGTATTCAAGCTATATGTAGCATTATTTCAATGAAATGGTTCATTTTAATAAATAAAATGGCTTGTTTTAATAAACACGGGCAGTTTCCAGGTTAAATTGCCAGCAGGTTAAACCGTAGGGTGGTGTGAGGTGAGGCATGTTAGTACTTCGTGTATTTGGAGATGGGAGAAGCAGGAAAAAAGCAGCAAACCATGAAATACCTGGAGATGATAGAGATCTTTGTGTTGAAGTTCTTGAGCTTTGGAGTTGAGAGAGACAAGGAACTTAATCCTAGCTCGACCATATACTAGTTCAGGTAAGTAGTCTTTAAACACGTCTGCTCACATAACCTCTAATGGAATTCTGAAAGACTATGTAACCTCCCCTTTAACATTGTGCTGGAAACCCTTCCTTATGCAGTAAGGCAAGAAAGGGAAATCAAAAATCAAAAGAATACAGATGGGGAAGGAAGACACAAAACTGTCTGTTCAGAGATGACATGATCATCTATGGGGAAAATCTGAAAGAACTGACAAAAAAATTTCCTAGAACTAATAAGTGATTGTTTCAAGGGTGCAGGATACAAGGTTAACGTATAAAAGTTATTGCTTTACTATATACCAACAATAAACATGTGGAATTTGAAATTAAAAACACAATATCACTTAAATGTTAGCACCCCTGAAAAGGAAATACTTAGGTATAAATCTAATAAAATATATATGAGGAAAAGTATAAAACTCTGCTGAACAAAATCAAAGAACTAAATAAATGGAGAGAGATTCCATGTTTATGGAGAGGAAGACTCAATGATATCCAGATTTCAGTTTTTCTCTACTAGACCTATAGATTCAATGCAATCCCAATCAAAATTCCAGCTAGCTATTTCATGGATATCAACAAACTGACTGTAAAGTTTATATGGAGAGGTAAATGACCCAGAAGAGCCAACACCATATTGAAGGAGAGAACAAAACTGATCGACTGACACTATGCAACTTCAAGACTTACTATAGAGCTACAGGAGCCAAGAATACTATGGTATTGGTGAAAGAACAGACGCATACATCAATGGAACAGAACAGAGAGCCCAGAGATACAGCCATAAAAATACAGTCACCTGGTTTTTGACAAAGTAGCAAATAGAATAATATGGAGTAAAGATAGTCTTTTCAGCAAATGGTGCTGGAACAACTGGACATCCACACGCAAAAAAATGAATCTAGATACAGACCTTATACCCATCACAAAAATCAGCTCAACATATATCTTAGACCTAAATGTTTAATGCAAAAGTGTAAAACTCCTAGAAGATAACACAGGAGAAAACCTAGGTGACCCTGGGTATGGTAATGCCTTTTCAGATCCAACACCAAAGACACAATTCATGAAATAGATAACTGATAATCTGGACTTCAATAAAATTAAAGACTTCTGCTAGCAAGAGGCAAAGTCAAGAGAATGAGAGGACAAACCTCACACTGGGAGAAAATGTTGGCAAAGTTCACCTCTGATAAAGGACTGTTATCCAAAATCTATAAAGAACTCTTAAATCGTAAAAACAACAAAAACCTACCCAATTTAAAAATGAGTCAAAGACCTCAACAGACTCCAAAATATACAAAGAACTAATAAAAGTCAACAATAAGAAAATGAACAGCCTGATTTTAAGATAGGCAAAAGACTTGAGCAGATACCTCACGGAAGACAGGCAGATGGCAAATAGATAGAAACAAATACACAGAAAATAAATAAATAGATTGCATTAGAATCTGCATAAAAGCACAAGTTAGAGATACACCTGACATCAATTTAATCTGTAGCACCGATTATTACAGTTTAAAATAATTTCTATTCATAAAATATAAAATCATGCAGGACATCAAAATGAAGGTAGCTTCAGAAGTACAGCACAAAGATACAGAAAGGATCACAAAAGCTCAGTAGTTTAAAAGCACTGCTGAAGATGCATGCTCCATGGAGCTTCCGAGTGCACGCCTCAAAGGGAAATGATCCCTGGCGGTCACATCCAACAGAGGAGCACAGCTCAGCTCAGGAAGCTGTGAGAAGCTACCAAGAGGGTTGATACACTCAACCATTTCTTGACGAGTTGCACCGTTGACTGCTTTGATCGCTGATTCAGCTGTGGAGTGATTTCCGGGAGGCATCCTCAGCTAAACATGGCCACGGGGAGAGACAGAACAGCCTCTCCTCCTCTGCTGTGGGTCTTCCTCTCTGTGATGGGGGCCCCCAGGTGTGGCCCACTAGCCCGGCACTTGAGTCAGCATCACGGCCGCCACTCTCTAAACACAAGGGAAGCAAGATTTGCCCTTGTCTGTTTACACCCAAGTGCATACGGTTCAAAAGGTGAAGTGAGAATTCCCAGGTAGGAAATCATACAACACAGGAGACTGTTTCTGTCACTTCCTTGGGTGCACGCAGTTACGCATGTTTTAGTTACAAGGGCAGAAAACAGGTTCAGCATTCTTAGGTCCAAAGTGTCATCAAACATGAAAGACAATCCAACAAATTGCTTCTGCGTGTGTAAGTGATAAAAGGAAGCCGATGTTAGCCCGTAGCCGGGGGGAGAGAAGGCCGCAGGCATGTGGAAGAAATCTGATTCAAGGAGTGAGAAAGTGGCCCTGAAACAGGCAACACTCAGAGCAGAAACATGGACCCCGAGGAGAGGAAAATTCTAGAACAGGGAGGGCAGAAGTGGGAAATAAGGAGAAATATCTTGGCTCAAAACTAAATGAAACGTATTCATTCATCTGAAAACGAGAAAGAAAAGTTGCTAGACCTTAGTTATTAGGACTGTATTGAAACTAATGTTGTTTTCCTATCACGTATCATAGAGGAAGAGGAAGGGCTATTGCTCCTGGTTTGAAGTCCACTGTAACTGAGGGAGACTGACCCCTTTGCCTTTTTACATGGAAGCCACTGTTCTCATGTCAAAGACAGAGCATCACTAAACTGAAAATCAAAGAAACCAACTATCCACAGACAGCTAACCTTAAATCTCCACGGACGAAAAGTCCTACTGAGTGTTTAAGGAGAATTCCCAGAGTCAGGAACTGTTATTAGAGTTGACCGTTACACATTTCATCCAAGTGATGGGTGATGTCATGATGGGGACCTTCAGGGGACTGGAATCCTCTTAATTCAATCCGCTTATATTCACTAACTTGTAAAATATAATAACTGCACTCTTTCTTTTAGTGGGACTACTTCTAAGGGTTCTAATGTACCGCCAATAAACAATAGAAGGTTGGTTCTAGGCTGCTCTTAACCAAGAGCGAAAAGATACGAATAGATTTCATCCTCCAGCAGAGGGCAGTATCATATAAAAATGACTATTCAGGAAAATAACAGAGGTACAGCATCTTCTGTCTATTATCACTTTTTCTATGTTACTGAAGAATCAGTGTCACATAAATGGAAGACTTGTTCATACAGTTATCTTGAATATCGCTGGGCAATCCTGGCAAACAACTGAAGCCCTAACAATTTTAAATCTTTTCATTTTAAATCGCTCTGTGCTTTATTTGCATCTTCCTTCCACGCGAGTCTTCCTCTGTGTGTATATGTCCTGCGTGTGTGCGGTGTCTAACACAGCTTTGCTTTCCATTCCTTTATAAGTAGCAATTTTCTACTGTAACCAAATAAAATGCTTATTACACAGAGCATCATCACATAACATCAGAACACTGCAGATGGGAGTTTTGTTTATTTAAAAGAGTGTCGCTTGGAACTTAGCTAAAGAGATTTCACCCTTCTAATAGCAAAAGGGCTTCATCACAAGCTGCTTAGTTCATAGTGTGGTCAATTTAACATGGGCCTTAGAGAACGAAGCTCGTAAGTATTAATGAATAAATCTTAAAAATTATTTGATCAGTCATAATTTCCTTCCTTTCCACGTCCAACTTTATAAAGTGTCAGCATATTTATGCTTTTACAGCATTTTATGTATGTATGTATGTATTTATTTATTTTTGGCTCCATTGGGTCTTCATTGCTGCACACAGACTTCCTCTAGTTGCAGCGAGCAGGAGCTACTCTTCATTGTGGTGTGCACGCTTCTCATTGCCGTGGCTTCTCTTGTTGCGGAGCACAGCTCTAGGCGTGTCGGCTTCAGTAGTTGTGGCCCACGGGCTTAGCTGCTCCAAAGCATGTGGGATCTTCCCGGACCAGGGATTGAACCCGTGTCCCCTGCACTGGCAGGTGGATTCTTAACCACTGAGCCACCAGGAAAGTCCCTACAGTATTTATTTGCTAACAATGAACTTCAAAGAAAATTATTTTGGGTTATTACACAATTGAGTTACAGTTCTACTTCAGTTGAGATCTACTTTTGATATTTCTGTATGTAACAGATAAAAGTCATCCTGCATTTGGTCAAAGTCTAGAATCCGAATGAACTTTAATTAAAAAAAAAATTTGGGTTAAATCTCTCTCTGCTAATGTCATTCTCAATAATGAAAACTTTTCATAAGGTAAATGCAAAGAGATGTCAATATATGCAAATACTGACAGAGTAAAATTAAAACAACACATTTCTATCAACTCCTGTATTTAAAAAAAAATCCCTTCTACCTTGGGACCACGCCTATGCAATTATAGGAGAAATTTAAGCTTTCATAGCCAGTGATGGAAATTATTAGCCATCAGGGCTTCAGAACTAATGCTGCCAAATGGAGAGATGAGTGGGTGGTGCTCTGTGGTCTCACGGTTTTCCTGTAATTCCTAAATATAAAGATAAAGGAGCGTACTTACCTCTGTCCACAGCTGATCCACCTGAATTCTATGTTTTAACATTTCTGATCCAACTCAAAGGGAAGTTCAGGGACACTCATGAACAAGAGCCATGTTCAAGAAATCTATGAGGATAAATTCTTCTAAAGTGAGTTCTGAGGTTGAAATCTGAAGTTTGGAATTTAGGAAGCATGTCCCACAGAAGCAGGGCCAGCAGGGACCAGTGTTCCCAAGTCAGCCCACAGAAAGCTGTTAACTTGGGAATTTGTGAAGTCTTGTACAGAAAAACCTACTCACCAACAGTGTTTCCATGGGAAAATTTTCATCATGTTCCAGATTTCACCTCTGGGATGTTAGGAGCTGGTTCTTCGTTTTTATTTGCAGCTGTGGCCCTCCTGGAGGGAGTTTGAAGCCCACCTCCCAAAGCTGCTGCTCTGACGACCAAGAGTGTGGCTGCTGTGGCTCCCAGTGGAGCTGGGCCTCCATTGAGTGAGGAACGGGGAGACCATGGAAGGGCTGGGGCAGGGTGGGGGGTGGTGTTCCTTCCATCCCCTCCTCCCAGGCTGCCCTTCACCCTTGGAGGTGGAGGCAGTCTGTGGAAACAAGGGAAACCTTCCCACCCACCCTCCCTCCACGGGATATGCTAGGGGTGGGGGGGTGGAGGTACCACCTGGAGGAGGTCAAGGCCTGGAGTGGGGAGCAGCAAGGGGCAGGCTGCAGGAAGGAGCCGAAAGGGGTTTTCCACTCCCACCGGCCGCCCTCTCCCCTCCCCCACGGCCTCTAAGGTGGGCATGGACCCCGCAGACTGGGGGTGAGCTGAGGTGACAAGTCGCCTGGGTGGAGGGGACTGTGAAAGAAGGAGTGCAGGGAGTCCCCCGCAGCAGGGGGAGGGGACTTGCTGGTGGCACCAGGCCAGGCGGCCGCGAGCAGGACGATGATCAGCCTGGGACCCGCTCCTCCCATCCCAAGGTGGCATCAGGACAGAAGGAGCAGTGAGCCTCCTGCTGCCAGGGGTTTGGCACCACAAAGCACTAAACAATCCATTTTCCTAAGATGCCCATGAGAAATGCCAAAGGCTCCTCTTTACTCGCCCACAGTGTGTTCCGGGCTAACACACGAGACCATGTCACATGGGCCTAATGAGAACACGGCACATCAGCTCAGACTCCCAGAAGGTACGAGCCCCCTTACGAGTTCTGCACGGTGCCTGCAGCACGGCTGACCATCAATATGAAACAACCACCTCACTGCACGTCAAGTTGCAAAAGACTCCATTTTTTAAAATCTCTGCGTTTCATTCCTGGCTGTTACTTTGACTACCTCTTTTGATAAACCTGACATTTACCTGCTAAATCTGACAAGAGGAGCTAGGTGTGACTAGTACTGACTGAATCAGAAGAGATGAGGAGGTCTCTCTAGAAACTTTGTTAGTTTAGAGTTTACATCTGATGGTGAGGCTGACTACATACCAGCAACCTCATAAAAACCACTGTAAGAGTTAGTGGGAAAAAATGTCAGTGGTTTAGACAATAAATTTGACTTCATCCTAATCTCTCTTGTACTCTGATCAATGTTACTCATCATTTTGGCTTCTTTTAGTCAGGGATTATACAGAATCCTCCCAAAGTAGATAAAGTGCACTACTTTTCTAAACCAACAGCCAAAACCCAAATAGCATTTTATGAAATTGTCAGGTAAACCAAGGCTTCTCTCTCCCCGGTCCCCACCCCGAAACCCTAGAAAATCCAATCTCTCCAATAACAAACCTTCCCATCCCCCACATTTTCCATAGTAAACCTTCAAACAAGAACACTGGCTATTCTTTGGACCCAATTTTTCATTTGGCTTAAAATCCTTTAAAATTTAGATTTTAATGCATCCCTTCCTTCCCAGTATCACCAGTAATATTTCTCTTTCTTGGCTAAAGCACTGTGTACTATTCTTGGGCCCTATTTTAAGCTGGGGTGGCAGGTACTAGATGGGGTTGCATTTCACCTCCAGGCCAGGTAATTTTTATTTCTTAACAGAGTTTTCTCTCAGGGATGAAACATTCAGGCTGATATAAAAGATGTAAAAGTAAACATTAAATTGATTTTTAAAAAGCCAAAAGTACCAAAAGGACCTACTCTTTGTCAACACCTTTCCCATGGTCCTTAATTACCCTGCTAATTCCTGACTCTGTCCTCCTATTAAGCATCAGTTCTTGTATTTCTTTAAAAAATACTCAAGCAAAGACCTCTTTGAGAGTGCACAGATTATACAAGTGTTTGAATAAGAAGGATGTCACATGTGTCCTGAAGGGTATCACCACGCAATGCCAGTAGCCTGTGAATTCACCTAAGTACTTTATAACAAAAAGAGTAACAGACTAAAGGGTCACTTCTTTCTGTGGTTTTCGTCAAAGCCGTGGGAGTGTCATTGATCATAAAGGACCCTGTGGATGATGACTTTTGGGGGCCATCAACAATCGTACTTCCAATTTCAATCCTCAGTATTTAACGGAGAGGGTGCTTTTATTTTTATCACGGCATGAATCCAGTCTGATTGTAGCTTTGGCCCTGGTCCCTGCAGACGCCTATAACACATTCTCCCCAATTCCAGATTCAAATATTCAATTAAAACAGATGTGCAAAACTAAGGAAAATCCACCACCAGAAACATACTCTACCCCTCCACAAAACCACCAGCTCTGGGGAAAACCAGTGTCCGCTGTTCCACATCCGGCTCCTCCGCTTAGGAGGTCCTTAAAAATTCACGTCGCTCCTTAACCCGGGCGCGTCTCAATGTCCAAAGAGGCCGATGAGGAGGAGCCGGGGTCTAGAAGCTCCTGGGGTGCTCGCCACGCCCCCGCGTGGGCCACTCCTCGTCCACCCACCTGCGCAGGACCCTCTCCACGTCCGCCCTGTGGTAGAGCCGACAGAGCTCCATCAGCTGGCCCACCGTCCTCTGACTGTTGCGCAGTAAGAACTCCAGGGTGGGGCTCTGGGGCCGCTGCTCCAGGAAGCACAGCTCGTCGTAGGGCATGCCCCACTTGCTGGCAAAATTCCTCCAGTTTTTCACGGTTGGGTGACAGGGGTCCAGCTTTATCCTGATCACGTCCAGTAAGTCCTGGTCATTGAGCAAGTCGCTGATGGTGGGGGCCCGGAGGGAGAAGGAGGAACAGGTACGGTTCTCCGCGCAGGACGCCTCCTTGCTCACACCTGCGGGCACAAACCACACGGCCCACGGGTCAGCAAGAGGCCCAGGAGGCGCGCTCCCCTCTTCCAGCCTCTCTTCTGCTGACTTGTTCCCAGCGTCAGCGTGAGTACCACAGCGCGTCTTACACACAGGCGTCAGGAGACTCACTGCTACATACTCACCAGCAACGTGTTGTTCCTCGTGGCCAAGGACGGCTGCTTTGCCAGAACAGAGGCAAGATTTTACAAAGCCAGCTTTCCTTGCTTTCTGAGACCCTCCGTCCCACAGGCCGTGCCCTGGTGACCCTGCGGGCCAGGACGAGGGCTCCGAGGAGCAGTCCTCTCTCCACGGGCAGATCACCAGCCCAGGGGGTGGACTCAGGCATCCCACAAGAGACCAGCCTGTCTGCACCCACACCTCAACTCTCACCACTTCCAAGAGACGAGTCAGCCCTGGCAGCCTTGTGGTGCCAAGCACAGCCTGTGCGCGTGTAAAGGACTGCACAATTCTTTAAAAAGTCTTAAAAAAAAAAAGAGATTCACACACACCCCAAACTGGAATATCCACTCCATGTGCATATTTGAAAATGAGTGATAACTGATAATGCCAGAAAACTGACTTTTTAGATTTACAGCACCGTATCATGCCTTTGCCTTTATCTGTGTTTTCTTCACCCACGGGGCTGCCTTTGAAGTGGAGCCAACACCCCGAGGTACGCAGTGGGCGGGGCGAGCGGGCGACTCTGAGCTCAGCCTCACCACGAAGAGCAGCCCCAGCGTGGAGGAAGGGCAGCCTTCCCCATCAGCCATCCTTGGCCTCACCGCAGTGCTCAGCAGCATGTCAGCAGGAGGGTGGAGGCAGCAGGTAAGCGGAGAGTAGCCCAGAGGTGAGAGCTCAGTAGGTAAGAGGACGCAAGGCAGTTACAGTAGCGCTGGAAGCGGGGTCTGCACAGCAGGGCAACCCAAGCGACTTACATCCTGCAACAGCACTGGGTCTCCTGACGCCGCTGACCAGGGACAGGACCAGCCAAAGGCGACACAGAGCGCACTGGCTTGGAAAATTCTAGGAGCTTATGAGCCGCGTGGACTTCCCAATTTAGGAAAGTAAAGAATTCGGAAAGAGGGAGTCACTGTGGTGACTGTAATACTGAGAACCAGCAATTCTGAGGCAAATACAAACTAAAGGATAACAAGAGCCACGAAAATTACACTCATAATCCATGACCTACTAATATAACTTCTGAGAATCCAGCCAAAGGAGATCATCTAGAATATGTATATACGTGACCATTTTTATTACAGTGTATTCATATGACCCATTTTTCAAAAAAACAATTTAAAAATCAAAGGTAGGGGACTAGTGAAATAACTATACTACTCCACTGCATATTATTTAAGTCATTACGAAGACTGTGCTGCAACCTAGAAAATGCTTGTGCCATCATGTTAAGTGAAAAATGCAAGATGTAAGGCATTTATTTATCTGATTAAAACCATAGGAAAAGTCTCTGTTAATAGTACCAAGGAAGGAAATGTACAAAAATGACAATAGCAACTGAGGTTAATGGGTGAGGATTATGTTTCTGTTTTCCAAACTCTCTCCAGTGGTGGTGTATTTCTATGACAGCGAAACAACATATTACATAACAAATACATTGTTTAACGCAGAGAAGACTTATCAGCAGAGCTGCCCTCCTCTTTGCACAGGGCTCCTCTATCATAAAAAATAAGAACCTCAAACGGCTCTCCTCTGGTTTCATAACTCACTGAAGCGACGGACGTTCTCTTACTCTTCTTTTATATACTGTTTTTCAAAACTGTATTTCCTTATCATTATTTTTTTGGCCACACGACACGGCATGCGGAATCTTATGTCCCCAAGCAGAGATGCAACCTGTGCCCACTGCAAGGGAAGCGCAGAGTCTTAACCACTGGACCACCAGGGAAGTCCCAATTTACTATGAAACTTCTAGAAGGAGAATTCCAAATCTGTTGCCCCCCAATGCCACCTCATGTTCTTAACCTTCACCTTCTCTAGCTGTGTGCAGCATCTGACCCAGCCGAGTTCTTGCCACACCCGGCAGAGACCAGACCCAGCTCCCTGCACCCCAACTGCGAGCCACAGTCCAATTCTGACGGGGTAGAAAAATCCAGAGAGGCAGATCCCCAGCTGCCTTTGAGGATCCCCCGGGCCTCCTGCTGCTCCTAACACCCCATCACCCCGGCTCCCCTCACATCTGGAACCGGGCCCAGGACTCTTGTGCCCCTTTGGACACTGTCTACTGCACTGTGGTGTGTTTTCCCTGAAGGTTCCTTCTGATGGCCAAGCCCACATCCCCAGGCACATCCTACCATGTCCCAGTCACATCCCTATCCTGTCTCCCTGACACGCTGAGATCCCAGCCTGTCTCACTGCCGTGTCCTTGGGACTTCCAAGGGCACGCTCTGGTCCTGCTCTTAGCCCGAACCTTTCCCCTCCTGCATTCTCTCCCTTTGCTCATCGTCTCCACTCCCAACAACCTCGACAAACCTCTCCCACTAGAATGGAAGACCCTTTCTTTTTGCAACTGCAGGACCCAGTATATCCCTTGGCATATAGTAAATGCTTAACCAACCTGGACTGAACGAGTGAGTGAAGAAATGAATGGTCAGCTCTGCCTGCTCGCCTGGGCTCCAGAACCGACTGCTGGAAAGCTCCTCTTGATGTTCAGATGACACCTCCAACTCACAGGACCCGACACAGTGCTTACACTTCTCCCGCTGTGCACCCAAAGCACCTCAAGTCCCCTAGGGACACTTGCAGTCCCCCAGCACCGTACATTCTCTCTCTATCCAGCCAGTGACCAGCGCCCCAGCCTCCCCCGAAAGCTCTCCTCCACGCCACTCCTCCTGTCTTATGTCCCATGACTTCCTTGGATACAATCTGGGCTATAGAGAAGAGGACGGGACTCAGATCCCTGAATAGAAAACCTGTATTTTCTTTGTTTCAAAGTTTAATTAAATGAAAAGAAAAAAAATGAATATAAGCTCAGGGTAGAACATTTAAAAATTATATACAATTATGAATTTTGTATACACTTGAACATTTAGAGTTTTCCCGTATTTTCATGACTATGAGTAAGAATTAGATGCAGATCCTTACACATAAAATTTTTGGCCACTTCTTTAGTCATCTCACCAGTAATGGGATGATCAGGCCAAAAGGAATGAGCATTTTAAGGCTATCAATGCATATACCCTAAATTCCTTTCCAATTTACACTCCAGACAGAGTACAGTGAGGGTGCTTGTCTCACTCCACCTTTGTCAGCACCTAGTTAAAAAAAAATCTGTCAATTGCCTACCTGGAAATTAACAAGGCTTTCCTCCATGCCCTTCCTGGTGTTTTCTCTCTGATCAGTTACATCTCTCTGTTTCTCTCTCCTTTTGCCTGAACTTCCTCTAAGTGGACTGGACTTCCCTTCAGCTACTGAACTTCTCCCATTCTATAAATCCCACCTCAGATACAGCCCTTCATGAAATCCCCAGCTCCTGCCTGCAGGGCCGGCTCACCCGGAGTCCCATCACTGTGCTGGCGTCACCCGACTCTGCCGCACAGCGAGCTACTCTGCACACTTTTATGGCTGCTGTTCCTCATTTACCTTAAATGCCCTGAGAGCAGATTCGGAGCCTCCTGCAGTGTGCTCCACATCTTAGAGTCTTAAAATGTTGAATTATATTTCTATTAATACAGTGAGAGTTATTCTTCAGCTCTATTAATAATGGGGTAGAAAGAAGTAAGACTTTAGCTGCATGGTGGGACAGAAGTTTCTTAAAAAAAAAGAAGTGCCTAATGGTGAAGGTGGTTTTGCACTAAAAGGAGGAAACTGTGTAATTTTCTTTGCCCTTATTTAAACGTAGGGTCAACAAAACACTCTGTCAAGTGGAAAAGAAAGCAGTTTACCAAAGGGTATGTATAATTCAGTTTTTATAAAAACAAAATAATGTAGTCACTTATACCCACATAAAGCATATGTTATATACACACTCACAGGCATAGAAAAAAGTCTGGAAGTATGTATAACAACGTTAACAATGGGTATTTCCTAATTTTCTACAGTTACTGTGTTTATTTGGGTACTTAAAAATATTTTTTAAATGTCACTGAAAAATAAAGTAGGATTTACACCTCTAAGTCCAGAATTAAACCTATTGGTGTCTGAAGGTCTACTCTGTATTACCTTTGTAAGACTCAGGGTTGGCAAAGTTTTCTCCTTTAGTGTCAAGAAGAAGAATGAAAACATCAGTAGGGTTTCTGTGGAGCTCCTCTAAGCCTTCTAGTGCGTGAGAAGCTTCTCTTTCTTTGAACAACTACATTGACCATTTATCAGTTTGTTTTAAAATACGTGATGTGCCAAAAAGTCTAGTGATGTTTTCCTTTTGCATTTTCAACAACAAATGCTAGGCCATTTATCAAACTGGAATGTACACAAACTGCCAACAGTCATGAATTTAAAGTTGCCTTTTAGAACCACAAACTATAATTAGCTCTGGGAGGACTTAGCAGAGAAACATGTTTCTTTTCCTATGAGATACATCTTGTCCTGCCCTGCTGTAAACACCTATCATGTAAAAGTGCATGTGAAAGGAAGACTCGGTGATGCCTTGGGGAAGAAACAATCGTGGCAAGAGAGAGACTTAGGACCCAAGAAGTTTTCATGGGAAATGGGGACAATGGGATTATTATTTGATGCTTCTCAAGGACAAGCACAGGGTGACTGCACAGCAGAAACTCAAAAACTGTTTACTAAATGAATGAATGGATGAGACTGTGCTCTCTCCTCAGGAGACAAGGTAGGTTTCTTATTACTGTTTGATAAATTTTAAGACCTGAAAAGAATCACTAGTAGAGGGAAGAGACTGTTGCTTGTGTCTGTTGGCAGTTAACAGGTATGGTGGAAAAATAGAACAGAAATGGCCTTCAAATACAAAAAGAGGGATTAAGTCTACTCGTAGATTTGGGGGAAGAAAAGAGAGTGTTACTGACGAATGAAAAGTGAATTATGTTAAAAATTCACTTAGATTCTCTAACAAGTAGGGTCCTCACTTGCCACTTGAATTGTGTACATTTCACTGATGCAAAACAAGAATGGATCACACCTTTATGATGACTTCTTATTGTAGAGGCCAACACCCTGGAAGGACTTGACCTCTGTAAGTTTAGTTTGAGTACTGGCTTAACCTAAGAATTTATCAGCAGAGGGAGGCCAAATTTCTCTGCAGTTTTCATCAACACAGTAACTGTCATTTATCACATGCCTGATGAACAACCAGCCCTGCACAGAGCCCTTTCCTTGCACGACCCTGAAGCATCCGACTCTGCATGGGTACCAGATGGGGCGCGTCAAACCCCAGTGCTCCGGCTTCCCAGAGCTTGAGTGCTCATGGCGTGTACCATCCACGGGCTCCAGATCCCTCATCTCTCAAATGGAGATGATCACCATTCCCACATCCTATGAATGAGGTGAGATACACGATGCGAAAGCATTGTTGTCAAGTCTTATGCAAATGTTATTTAATGAGGCTAGGTTTACAATTATTTCTTAAGTAGATGGAAAGAAGAGTCCCCGTGTCGTCTGGCCTCTGCTGACACCTCCCAGCTCACCCCCTTCCCTACTGCTCCTCACTGCCCACACTTGTCCCCAGAACACGAAGCTCAATGCTGCCTCAGGACCTTTGCACCAGCTAGCTCTTCCCCCTGGAGTCCTCCTTCCTCAGATCTCCACATGGCTGGCTGGCTCTGCATTATTTAGACCCCGGTGCTCCTTCTTAGCTAAAGCACCATCCTTCCTCTGCAGGCAAAACCCGCTGTACTCGTTTATTTTCCTCAAGGCACCTACCACCATATGAAATTCCTTATTTGTGTTTATTGACCGTCCCCACTAGTAGATAAGCTCCAAGAGGAAAGGCACTTAGACGTCTGATGTCATCACTTCATTCCAGGCACACAGCAGGCACTCAATAATGTCTGCTGAGTAAATCAAGTGAATGAAGAATGGGACACAGAGAAAGTCAAATCAGAAACCTCTGGGCAGCCTATGAAGAGCCATCTAGCGATTTTCAGACAAAGTGCAAGTTCTTCAGTGCTGAGCATGTACAAGGCAGAAGAGAGATGCCTGGTTGCTATGGAGAAGGAGCACCCTGAGTACCACGGCAATGATCCACAGGAGCTTTAGATGCGTGCTGACCGACTGTCAATACAAGCGGACACGGGGCAGGTGTGCAGCCTGGACAGGTACTGAGCTTGCTGAGGCCATGGCCTCCCTCTCTGAACAGGGACAGCGATACCTATTTCATAAGGCTGCTGAGAGGATTCAATGAGATCATCCCTTAAAGCCTCATCCTAGCGCATGGTAAGTCTGCAACAAAGAATTATGAGCTGCGGGTAAGGAACCGTAACCAACAGCCCTTTCAAAGCAGTGGTTCTCAACCCTGGCCACACAATGGAACCCTCTCACCCCCTTTACCCCACTATCCCTGCAGAGATTCACAGAATCCTGATGCCTGGTCCCACCCACCGACATCCTTATTTCATTGGTCTGGGGTGCAGGCGGGAAAGGGAATGTTTACGCGCTCCTGAAAAGTCTACTGTGCAGCAGGGTTGAAAACCTTTGCCTTAAAGACATCTACTGAGTAGGTACTGAGTCACAAGGGCCTGCTGAAAGTCGAGTTTAGACAGATGGCAACTTCTCTTGGTGACTAGGTGTCAGTGGATAGGTAATACTGCCCCACACCCACAAGCAGAAGAATGGATTTTCCTGTGGGATTTTTGCCCCTTTCCCGCTATTCTTCATCCTCTGTCTCACGCACATTTTACATCACACCTTAAAGAAGACTTCGGAAATCAAGCGTGTTCATTGACAAGGTACATCTATGTCACTTAAGTCAAAGTAAGAAATGGTTCATGTCCAGCGATGCAGTGCCTAACTTTCAAGTCTGCGGCCGACAGGTCATAAAATGCTGGTCAATGAACAGTTAATTGTAAATTGGAACAAGATGCAGAACTCAAAAGGGTCATGACTGGTTGAGCTGGAAAATGTTGTTGTGGATCACAGACTGACGATAATTAATAGGCTGAGAATCAGAACGAATGTCAAGAATGTGAGCAAATGAATACAGATCTTGAGACTGTAATTTGTGTTACTCTTTTGGGAGGGCAGGTTAGCAATTTCAATCATAACTTAAAATGCAAATACCCTTTGACGCGGACAGCCCACTTCTAGGAAACAATCTTAGAGACCTACTCCAGTGTGTTCCCACTTCAAGTAAACACCCCATCTCCAGCTAGAAAGGGTTATTTGTTTTGTTGTTGCCAGTTTGAGTTTTTTGTTAGAACCATGATTGATTTGAGATCCCACCCAGAAGAAAGCCCTGGTCAAGGATTAACATCCGACTAGTCTGAAAGATTTACTTCCAAGAAATTAACACACTAATGAGGGACATATTTAGTCCCCTCATGAAAACATGAGGAACATGTTTTCCCTCAAAAAGTGTTCATTAAAGATGTCTGCTGGACCTCCCTGGTGCCAAAGTGGTTGGGATTCTACCTGCCACTGCAGGGGACACAGATTCGATCCCTGGTCCAGAAAGATCCCATAAGGTTTGGAGCAACTAAGCCCGTGCACCACAACTACTGAGCCAACACACCACAACTGCTGAAGCCTGTGTGCGCAGAGAGCCTGTGTGCCTGGAGCCCGTGCTCTGCACAAGAGAAGCCACTGCACTGAGATGCCCACGTAACACAACGAAGAGCAGCTCCTATCACCACAAGTAGAGAAATCCTGCAGACAGCAACAAAGACCCAACACAACCAAAATCCAAACAACCAAAAAAGATATGTCCTTCCATTTCATCAGAAAACATCATAAAAGGATCCCCGCCACGGAAGGGCACTGACAGAGCCGAAGTTGAAAGCCACAGAGTCAACGATCACTTTGCCGTAAATGCCCAGCGTGTCGATCTTCTCTAGGCTGATCCTGTGGGCATAGTTCAGGGTGTGTTTTCCATTGACAGCCACCTGGACAAACAGAAGACAGCCCCCCACCAATAAAAGTTAATAAATGCATTGTATTAATGTATCCAGATTTAACTTGGATGTAGTTTGGGGCCTTTCCCCACAGGGCTCCCCATGACATGTCTGACCACGCTGTGACGGAAACACCACAATGAGCAGCGCTGCGTGACTCCCTCTCAGTTCTTCATGGCACTCAATGCCACGGACCCTCCCTCCAGATCCATCACGCACCCACAAACACACGTCCCCATGCACGTGTGTGCCAGGCATGCACGTGAGACACCCAGGATCTGGAGAGCACCCTGCTCAGGGCAGGTGCTCCACACACCTGCTGACTTTGCTCGATGAAGGAATGTGGGCCAACAGCCCAACGGCCCAGATTCCTATCTGTAAACAGGAAGCGCACTCCCCCCAAGGGCTGCTGTTGGGAGGAGCTGACCCCGTCCCCCCGTCCCTCCTGTGCGACTCCAGCAGAGGGTACCAGTGCTCGGGTTCCTTCTCCCTCCCGCCCAGATGCCACTACGTGTAGGGAGTGTGGGCAAGACACACCGAACACAATACACTCTCTGACCTCGAGGCGCTGAAAATCCCATCCGCAGACAAAAGAAACACAGGAAAAAACCAAAGCGCAACAGCACAGACAAGCGTTGAAAAGAATGAGACAGACACAAGGGCACCAAGGGCCAGAGGAGGGAGGGCTGAGGGGAGAGTGGAGGTTTAGGGGAGACGTGCTGGTGGGAACGGGCTCTGAAGGTCAGAGGGCTCTGCACCTCGGGTGGGCAGTCTCCACCCGAGCCGTCAGGTCCTCCACAGGCTGGCAGGCCGGGTGGGGGGGGCGCCTCCAGGACCACCTCCCCCCTGCACACACACGGGGAACAGTGCTCCAGGGAGCAGCACTAGCACTGACCACACGCAGGGCTTTCTGGGACGTCCTCGGGGTCTGGAATGTCAGGATCCTACAGGACGAGGCTGCAGCAGGACGGAACTTTACAACCCCCCCCCGCCCCGCCCCCAAACCTCCTACACCAGGACCCCATCTCTCTGTCAGTTCAGACTCCCCCACTCTCGGGGTCCTGGTGCCTATCGCCTACTTTCCCATCGTGAATACAAAGGCTGTGAGTGAATACGCCAGTTCAACGAAGCTGAGCCCTGCCAGCAGAAACACCCTCCAGCAGAAAGATCCGCGGCACAGGCCCCGCCCCCCACCCGCACCAAACCTCAGCGGGGGCAGTGGCTGTGCCCACCTCACAGGAGGCTCCCTGCTGGGCCCTACTCTAGAGGAAAACTATAAAGCCAAACTCTTCCTCTGGACTCAGCAGACCCGAGGGTGAGTTCCCTCATGGGAAAAGCGGCCCTCGCGCTTCTTCTCACGAACGAGGATTCCACCTCCACCCTCCAAAACCTGCCTGGAATTTGTCATTCAGGACCATGATCACAATCTCAAAAGATTCTTCTTTCTTGAAAGGCATCTCATAGGTGATCTCTTCTCGGCCCCACTTTTCATTTTTCAGAGTGTTGCAAACAATGCAGTTGGCCCTTTTGAACCGTGGGTTGAAATGAAAGGCCACGTCTGCCCGAGGAGTCACGCTGCTGCCGCACTGAAAGTCCACCTGAAACCTGCGGGGGAGGAACACGGGCCACGTGAGGACTCAGAGAGGAAGGCGGCCTCGCAGGTCCCACCGTGCAGACACCCAGGCCGAGTGACACCGGACGGATCCCCGACTCGCTCATCCACCAGGCCTGAATCCCGACTCGCCTCGTCTCCCCTCCCTCCTCCTCAGGAACACACCCCTGAGCTGCAGCCAGTCCCTATTGTCCAGAAGTACCTACACTGCCCAGGCTCCCTGCAGGTGGCATCCCCAGGTGGCCCAAGGTCTGCTGAGGGGGGGAAGGGAAGTGTTCAAGGAAAACCGCTGGAAATGCTGGAAACGGCCTCCAAAGTCACTCGGCATCTACCTTCTCTCCACCCCCTGCCCCACCCCACCCCCAAACACCACCTGGACCCAGGCAGCTACCCCAACATGACATGAGGACCAGAGTCCTAGCGTCCAGGAACCCTGAGAAAAAGGACATCACCCTGCGACGGCAGGTGTGAGCGTGAAGACGTCCGCTCCTGTGACAGCTTCATGGCGAAGCCTTCAGCCATCTGGGCAGTCCCCACAGGCGTCCCGCTCACATCTTATTTAAGCCCCATAGAGCCGAGCCTGACTCTAGCAGATACAGCTTTGTCCAGAGTTTGTGCCCAAAGCAAGCATTAGACAAGACCACCCGGAACAGGTGTTAAGAGATGCTGTGGGGATGTTATATGTAACTAGACCACAGCCCTCTCATCCGGACACAATTCCCTGCATTAACTACATGCCAAACTCTTTACACTGACATCAGACTCATAGCAATAAAAAATCCAAAGAACCTATATTTCAGTTTTTCATTCCAATTTCCTCAGCACCTTGGCCAGGGCTGCTATAAAAGCAAAATCAGGCATCCGAGTACCCACACATCAGTCCCACGTTATTTTTTGTTGTCCCACATTGCAAAGAGGTTTTTCTTGTTCTTGTCTCATATAACATAATGACATTACCTGTCCGCGTCACTAGGAACATGCCCACGTAGTACAATCAAACTTCCAGGCTCCAACTGCTCAGAAATGGTCCCAACATAGGGAATTATCTAGGAAAAATAATTTTAACAAATGTTCATTTCCAAACTCAAAGGACTACATTCTTAAAGGCTGCACAGAAATCAGCTCAGACCCTAGCATTCTCCAAGTCCCCCTCACCAAACAGCTACACGGGAACAACATGCCTAGGAGACACACAACACCTGCAAACCACTCCGAGTTCTTTAGGAAAAGACCCACAGTATTCACAGGAATCTTTTATGTGGCTGGGGTCCTGTGGAATGCCATGCCCTGCTCCTGCATCTTTCCTAAAGTTCCACTTATGATCCCAACAAAAGGAGCCAGACCAGGCCAGGCCCCAGGCCGGCGCTGATGCAGTCAATCTCCCTCTCCCTCCCTCCCGCCCTCCCTCCCCTCCCCCACCCCCCACACACAACGTGCAGGGGGCACTCCAAACCCAGCCACTGGGCTGCAGCTGGGAGTGGGTGCCTCGCCTTCCCCGCTGGGCTTCCAGGCTGCACCCCACAGGGCACTGGCGGGAACCAGAGGTCCACATGATCTGAAGGGTGCGCTCTGCTTGTCTGTGGGTCTCTCGAGACGCAGCACCTACATACCCTACCTGGTCCAGAGTGCAGGTGCGCCCAACAGGTGGTCCCACACAGGACTGTGGTCTCCACCTGCCCCCCCACCCCACCCCCAACCCAGCCTTCTGTCTGGGGCTGACACACAATCAGATCTTGTCACGCCCCATCCCCGACCTGGGAGCCCCTGACCGAGCCATGCAGGCCAGACACCAGCATGCCTTCTGCCAGGCTCACCCGGGTGATGACACCTGTGCTCACATGGATCCAAGGTCGCTCTGGCTGCCAAGGAGAAAGAAATCAAACAAGAGAGGCCGCATACAAGTAGCTGTAAATCAGTGGCTCATAAGCTGAAAATCTCAGCTCAAGCACCATCTCCTCTGTGGAGCCTTTTTCAGCCTCCCTGGGCCAACTGAGCTGGCTGCCCGCGCAGGGTCACCACGGCCCTCTGTCCTCCGTGCGTTTGCAAACATATGCCCAGACTGTGAGCTGCCCGGGGCAGGACTGGGCCCTCGCCTTTACACCCCCAGGACAGGGGTCAAGAGGTGATCAATAATCACTTGGTGAATGAAGGAGCTCTCACCGGCCCGGACACCAGGCTCTGGCAGGCCTCACACGTGCACAGGCGCAGCAACTAAGCAGCTGCTGGACAGAGTGTTGCTGCCTTAAGCAATAAGGCAAGAAACCACCAAAGCCAGCTGTCACCTGGTGTCACGGCAACTGCTGGCGGCAGGGGGTGAACAGAGCTCATCAGACCAGGAAATGAGAAACACGACTGATGTACAGAATACGGCTCAGCTACACATCACAGTGGGTGCTTTCTGTGTACAGAGAATGTGGAAGGAATCACTCCTCTGGGCCACAGCCCAAGAATAAATAGCAGCTTCTTCCAGCTGTAAATTACTAAAATGAGAACAGTTTTCGTAATTTCAGTTTTTGTAACCTGTATGTTCAACCGTATTTATGCAGAACATTTAATAACACAAAAATGTTAGTGATATAACATTTCTCATTGTTATCAGTGAGAAAGTGACCTACAAAACTCCATACAGGGGACTTCCCTGGTGGCACTGTGGTTAAGAAGCCACCGGCCAAGGCAGGGGACACGGGCTCAGGCCCTGGTCCAAGAGGATCCCACATGCCACGGAGAAACTCAGCCCGTGCGCGCCGAGAGTCCACGCTCCGCCACAAGAGAAGCCACTGTGAAGAGAAGCCCGCGCACCACAACAGAGCAGCCTCCACTCGCCACAACCAGAGAAAGCCCTCACAGCAACCAAGAACCAAAGCAGCCAACAAATAAATAAGCAAATTTATTAAAAAAATAAAAAACAAAACTCCGTACAGTATGGTCTTAATCAAGTTAACAATAAACATCGAAAGGGAAAAAGAAACTACTGTAAAGAAATAAGCCAAAAATGCTGCAACACTTTTCTTGAGGGACGAGATTTTTATTTTTTTCTTCATGTATTTGAATATTTTGCAGATTTATATGATTAGCATTTATAATGCTCATACCCACAGATTTTCTTAAATTACACATTAAATTTTAGGCTTGGAAAGAGCTTTTTGAGACCACCCATCTATTCCCATCCCTGCTGAAAGGATGTTACAGCTGTTAAGGGCTGCTCCGGTGAGGAGCAACTGCGCTGCACACGTGGGCCATGTGCTAAGTTGTCCCTATCAATGCTTTCTACTGAGGAGAACACCCTAATTCACATCCACAAGAAGCAACTTTTGGGACCACGTGAAGGACACAAATGCCCCGCAGCCCACCCACTCACTCACCAACACCGCTCCTGAGGAAAGGGAGAAGGGCGCTGTTTTCTAGGCAACTGCAAGCTTTGAGGCTTTCTTGTTTCACAAATAATTGATGTAAGACAACAGAACACACCTCTGAGCACACTGGAGACAATGCCACAAGCTCACACCCTAGTTGGGTCTGTTGTTGGCTGCCCGAACGTCCCAGCGGATTCACAAGGCTCTGCCTTTTCTCCCACCACTTACGAGATGTCTGCTCTACGCCAGGGTCGAGGTAGGCAGCCTGTAGCTGGAAGGAAGTGTGAGGCCCGTCCACCCGGGAGGTTATGATACAGCTGGGAAGACGTCAGACACCCACGGAAAGATGGTCAGAGTGGAAATGTGACACTCTGTGTAGCTGTGCAAATCGGAATCTCCTTCCACAGCTGGACAGTCCTCTACCGGGTGGACAGACGACCTCATCTGAGCTGCGGCAAGAGCATGCGACGAATATCTGTCCATCAGGACCCCCAGCTCAGGCTTTAGGTCAGGACGCGGGACAAGGAGCAGCCAGAGCTATGCGGTGTTCGCTCTGGCCGGGGCGGGGGGGGGGGGGGGGGGGGGGGGGGGCAACAGCTACGTCCAGGGGCAGAGGCAGCAGTGGCGCCAGGGGTGCTGCCAGTGCAAAGGGGGGCGACAGGCGTCTCTTAGAGAGACCAGCCCGGCAGCCCGATTCTGGCTGTTGTCCGTGATGATTGTCAGTCCTGTCTGCTGATATCACTTAATAAATCCCTTTGCTGCTTAAATTAGGGTTAGGCTTCTGTGTGTACAACTACAAACCCTGACTGATTCAACATCTAAAACAACGGGACAGGAACGAAGCGTCAAATAAATGCTTCAGAAGAACCTGTGAAGACTTCTAACTGAGGTGGCCTAAGTGTGTGAAGGAGGTACGACCTGAGTTGGGAAGAACATGATTAGGTAGAGGCAGAAGGCAGGCAGTTCAGGTAGAAATGTCCGATTACAAAAGCACACAGGCAGGAGAACACAAAACGCATGTGGGAGACAGCGAACGGTACAGGAGCCGTTAAAGACGCGCAGAGCTGGGGGCAGATGTGAGAAGGGCACAAGGAGAGTGGGGTTTGGGAACGACGACCCAGTGGGGGTGCAGTACCCTGGAGGGCAGGGGACTGTCGGGGAGACTGATGACTCCAGCAAGCCCGGCCCGAGGAGACCAGGACGTGATCCAGGCTGAGGGCGGCAGACGCGGGGGTGGGTGGGGGCAGAGCTATTCCACGGAAGCTGTCTATATGGGGCCGCCGCCTCACACGCTGACACGGGGGAAGGCACAGCTTCAGAAGGAAGAAGGTGAGTTTCGTGCGAAGGTCGGCAGGGCATCTACGAGGACATACACGACAGCAGTGGGAGACTCAGGGCCAACACGAAGTGAACGGCAAGACGCACACGTAGCAGCCAGAGGAGAGGGGACTCTGTGCAATGAGGGCTCCTGGACAGACCGAGAGAGGAGGAGCCGGGAGCAGAGCCTCAAGGGCGCTCAGGGTAGCAGGGTGCGCAGCACGTCAACCCGGCAGGCCTGCCTGCTCTCTCTGAAAGGCCTCCGTCCAAGGCCGGCCCGTGCCTGCTGTCTAGGAACTGGGACCTGCAGACAGCACCCACCCCCCTCGCGGAGGAGCGTGGCTACCCGCCTAACCTGTCTCTGCCACCTCGATGGTTTATGCTAAACACCTGCTTTCCTGTGGGGCGTCTGGAGGTGCGGTACCTGCGAGGCAGACGCTGTCTATGCGCCAGGCCCTCAGTAAAAGCCCTGGGCCCTGGCTCTCTAGTGAGCTTCGCTGGTAGAGAACATCTCACACACGCTGTCACAACGACTTGCTGGCAGACGGAAGTCCATCGTGTGTGACTGCACCGGCAGAACACCCTGGCAATGCTGCACTCGGTCCCCCGGTCTCCGCCCCATGTGCCTTTTCCCTTTGTGACTTTACATCCTTTCACTGGGATCTATCACAGCCATGGGTATGACTCTATGCTGGTGAATCATCAAAACTGAGGGTGTGTGGGAGACCTCGATGCAGCGTGAAAAGGGAAAGAAGAGAGAAGGATCCGTGAGAGCGAAGAGGCATATCAAGGATGTCAATTTCAAAAAACAGGCGGACTGTCAATGTCTTCAACCTGGAAAAATAAGGAAGATCCCCCCCTGCCCCCAAAAAGGCAATGAAATGGACATCATAACCTCTGACCCACGGAGTCCACTTTTATAGACTTATCCTGTAAAACACCAGCTCAGGCGCACTAACATCACAGCCAAGGATGTGCACCACAGCACTGGATACCAGCATAAAAGGAAAGAGCTCATTAACAGGGCACCGGTTTATGAGTTCCAGGACATTCACACAGCGGACCAAGTACACAGCCATGAAAATCAGTGAGTAAGCTATGAACATGCTCATGTCTCCAAAATGTGTTAAACGGAAAAAAGCAGGGTGTAGCACAGCTCATACACTATGATACATGCATGTAAAGAAACAGGATGTACAAAAGGTGAAACACACCACACATGCACACTCTTGGATGTTCACACATATTCTCAGGAAGGATACACAGAAATCTGGCAGGAAATGATTGTCTTTAGGGAGGGGGACTGAGCACCAAGGTAGAAGGAAAGCAAGTTTTGATGACACCCTTAAATACTGCTTGAATTTTTAAAAATGATTCACACATATTTCCTATATACTTTTAAAATAATTTTTTAAAAGTCACTTAGTTTGACATCAATGAATTTAAAATTTTGATGACAGATTATTTTCAAACTCTTGGGGGTTTGATAGCATGGAAGGTCACTGAGAGAAATGGAAAATCACAAAATGGAAGGAAGCTGGTTTGGGAAGGAAGCTGGGAGTTTGGTTTTCAACTCCTAGTCCTGAAGGGCTGGCAGGGCACCTAAGAGAGCTGGAGATTCACCCTGGGTGAAAGGGCAGAACTGTATACAAACTGTATACACAGTCAAAAGCTGATCAGTAAAGACATCAAAGAAAGAGAGACACTGAAGACAAGATCAGTAAAGACAAGAAAGAAATTAAGACAGTAAAAAAAATCAGAGGGCAGAGAGGGATAAATTAGGAGCTTGGGATTAACAGATACACACTACTATATATAAAATAGACAATCAACAAGGACCTACTGTAGAGCACAGGGAACTCTACTCAAAATCCTCTAATAACCTATATGGGAAAAGAAGCTGAAAAAGAATGGATACACATGTATGTGTAACTGACTTGTGCTGTACACCTGAAACTAACAGAACACTGTAAATCAACTATTCTCCAATATAACATCAGAATTAAAAAAAAAAGAATTAGGATTCAGAAAAAAAATCAGAGGGCAGAGCCACGGTGAATGAAGACAGCAGAAATCTACTCTCTCAGAAAGGAAGTCAGCAAAACAAGAATAAGGGAACAAAGACAGGAAGGACCTTCAGAGACTAAAAAGATTTCATTGTTCTGTGTTGTAAGGTTAAGCTGCAAGGTAGAAAGGGAGGTACTTAGAATATTAAGGAAAAAAGGGTCAATGTGGAAGTAAGGTTCCAAAAGAAATTGGAAGCATGAGCTTTTCAGGGCCCGGTGGGATTAATGTTAATAAGTGGTTTGTTAGGAGTGACAGCCAATCAGTTTAATTTCTAAATAACTTCTCAACTAACCATCACATCTTAAGAACTCTATAAACAACCGTAATAAAACATTTAAGCAGATATTGAGTTGCCAAACAACAGATTTCACTGAGGGCATTTATAGTATGAAGAGATCGTCTTCCAAATTATTCACTCAATTTGAGTGCAAAGAAAAGTAAGTCGGACTTTTTTAAGTCTTGGAATTCTATCTGCTGAACTAGTCAGTGAAATATACTAAATAGGGAAAGACTATACAGGACAGTTATACAATTTCCTTTATATTTTCCAAGAGTAACTATGGACAGAATTTGTCTACCACAATTTTTAGATTATATTTTAAAGTCATTTTTATTGAACTAATTTTAATAACACTGTTAGCTGGTGGCAGCTGCCCCAAAGCAAAACAAGGCCACGGTGAGTGCTATTCAACATCCTCAGAGGAATCCAGTTTCGTTTCTGTATGTGGAATGTGCTGTTACACTAGCTACCCTTTTCACATCACATAATCAAGCAAATAGTGCACACCATATCCTTCAAAAAGACCTCATGCATTTCATTTAAAAAATCATTTTGCATGAGGCTTCAGCTTTATCAACATTCTCATTGACACATTCTATACTTCATGGTCTCAAAATAAAGAGTGCCCTAAAACTAACTCTAAGCTTTTACTGATATTAATGACTAGTATTCAGGGTTATAGGAACTGAAATTTAACATTTTACAGTATAAGAAGCAATAAATGTGGACCAAAACTTTAGAAACATTAAGAAATAAAAACAGAAAGGTGGCAGTTCTGTGTCTTCACAAGGCTCAATGAAGAGTACAGTAGACACTCAATAAACACTTCCCTTGTGATCAGTTCACAACACTTTGCTTGTGAACTGATTACAAGAAAGAAAATATTCCAGAACACAAGGAAATATTCACTTTCGAAACGTGTTATGAAATATCCTCAGAGCTGCCCGAGGCCACCAGAAGCCCTGAAGGCAGCTGCTGCTCGAAAGGGCAGTACTTCTGCAGGCCCGGGCCTCAGGGAATGAAACATGAGCTGACTTTTGTTTCAACTCTGTAATCGAGGCTGCTAACCCCAGAAATTACAGGAACCATCATTACCCTCTACGACCAAGACATGCAGGGATTTTAAACTATAAAATTATTCTCTACATAACATTCAAATAAGGTGTCTCTGTGATCAAGGGCAGAGCTGAACAGCATTAACCCGACCATCTATCCCTCCTGGCTTCACCCAAGGTTACTTCAGTCCCCCTTGGCAGGCACTATTTTTTTTTCCATGTTTGCAGAAAGTCAGTCTACAACTCTGAACTCTTAAGATGCACAAAATCCTGTTAATGCAGCCAGTCTTCCTTTTTAAACCTACTACGACTGAAGGCTATTTCCTCTAGCACTGCCTTTGCTTTATATGGTGATTATACCTCATTCCCTCACAATGACAGTAAACCTCAGTGCGAAAAAAAGAGTTACAGCTACAAAGTGAATAACATAAATTTGAACCCACTTACACTCATAAGACTGGTTTAAAGGCCTTACTTGAAGGACTCTTACCAAGAGTCTCCTATAAAGTGTTTAAAAAAAAAAAAAGACAGCAACTCTTTCAGACACGTGGAAACTAGACATCTCTAAAGATTCTGAGACTGCATGAAACTGAAACAGGTTCATCACTTCCCAGCAGGTACATTGCAATTTCCAGCAATCACATTCAGGGGTTCCTGGACTGGCCTGAGGCTGGGACAAGACCATTCGGTTTTCTCATTTTCCATCTCACCACTGGCTTCTGACATGCCCCTGCTCAAGGGCCCAAGCAGGACTTGAAAGGCACAGAGAAAAGCTGAGAAATTAACTTCTCGTGAACAAGTCTAATGAAAAAAGAAAATTAAAACGTGTGGAGAAAGAAACCCATTTTCCTCTGAAAATTATGTCTTATGATGATCTGAGCCTTCTTCCCACCATGACCAGGGCTGGCCTTCCCCCCACTGTCCTCCCATGCGCTTCGTTCATAACACGAATCATCGCCTTATACAGTTGACCCTTGAACAACAGAGGTTTGAACTGTGCGGGCTGGAATCCACTCACACTCGGATTTTTTTCAATACACTTGATCTTACCCAAAAAGCCAAGAAGCGATGGATTTTTTTCAATAAACACGTACTACCTACCCGATGGTTGGTTGGCTGAATCCCCAAATGCAGAACCTCAGATACCCAGGAGGGCTGGTGAGCAGACTTGAGCAACCGCGGAGCTCCAAGGGCTGGATCTGGGTTTAGTCTGGGCCCACCACAGTCCCATCACATAGCAGGTGCTTTATGTATCTTTACTCAATTTGACTTCTACCCCCACCCCCACCCCCCCAGCAATGGATAATTACTATCCGATTGGACTTGCCCTCAGCCCTGCCACAGGCAAAAAGTGATTTTATACAAATCACTTACCGGTTTAATGATTTCCTGTTGTTTAATGATTTCCTGTAGATCGTTTGAGGATGCCATTCTTTCCCACTTTTTTGTTGACTGGGGTCTCTCTTTCAGGTATAGTCTAAAATGTTAAACAAGTTTCATTTAAAGAATTCCCAGATTGAGGCACCTGCCTGTGTAAAATCAAAATAGAAGGAAAGAAAAATAAGCATACAGCATTTTCCTCATAACTATTTTTAAAGATACAAATTATTTTACTGATATTTACCAAATAGCAGGATGCTGTTATATTCAAAGATCTGACTGCAATTCTTATTCAATGTACTTTTACTAAATAATTTTGGATTAGGTATATAGGAAATACTGATTTAAAATATACGTCAGTAGAAAATTTCTGACTTGGAAAACTGATTAAAAATACTTATTCTTGGGAGTTCCCTGGTGGCCTACCAGCTTTCACTGCCGTAGCCCAGGTTCTATCCCTGGTCAGGGAACCTGGGATCCCAAAAGCCAAAACAAAAACAAAAACAAAAACTTATCACCCACAGGCTTGTTCTGCAGATTAAATGAATTAATAAAACAATGGAATGGTATGTGCCTTATCAGTTTTATCTATTGTTATTAGTAGAAGGACTTGCTCTTCCTTTTCCAAATTAAAGACAACAGAAAAAAAAATCCAGTTCCTCAAATATTAATTTCCCTGTGGCTAAAAGAAAGATAGAAGGTAAAAGTTTTAAAGAGAAAAGCACCATCAGTACTACATTTAACAGCTCCAGGGAAGACTTGAAGACTAAGCCAAAGTAAAAGAGAAATGATACTCAAGCTTCCTGCATTTTACTTCCACCAATTCTGTCATTTTACCAAAGGGCAATAGGCACTCATCACATCTATTACTTTGTTTCTATTAAGAGAAAAACTGCATCTCCAAGGACCAGATGCATACAGCAGCATCTGCCCCTAAGAGGGTCTGGGGGGCTGACTCTTCCACTAGCTTTCAAAGGTCAAGGTGCAGCAAAGGGGGGATGGGTTCACATCTTTTGGTTCACAGTTGTATTCTGGCTGGCTGTTGTTTCTACAGATGTGGTTTTTATGAGAATCTGTAACTTTTTGTCTTAAGTTATTTTTCACTCCTTGGGTGTCTGAAAGAGACTTGATAGTGGCCTTTGACAGGACTTACTCTATTCTGAACAACTGCAGATGGGCTTACAAGAGGGACTTTGCTGGTGTAACTAAGGTTCTCAATCAGCTGATGTCAAGATGGGGAGATTGTCCTAGCTTGCCTAGTGAGCCCTTAATCAAGAAAGAAGCCAGACAGATGCGGTAGAAGAAGAAACCAGAGATCTGAAGCATGAGAAGGATTTAACACATTCTTCCTGGCATTTCGATGGGGTGCAGGTGGCGCACACGGAAGGTACATGAGAGAAACAAACTTGGAAAACAAACTAAAGTATCCTGGAAGTGGATTCTTCCCCAGAGAATAGAGCCCAAACTGGATAACACCTGAACTTCAGCGTGTGACACCCTAATCAGAGTACTCAGCCTGGTCCCCCTAATTTCTGACCTAAGGTCACAGGGCACATGGGTTTGATCCCTGGTCCAGGAAGACCCACATGCTGCAGAGCAACGAAGCCCATGAGCCACAGCTACTGAGCCTGCACTCCAGAGCCTGAGAGCCACAAGTACTGAGCCTACGTGCTGTAACTACTGGAGCCACGAGCCTAGAGCCTGTGCTCTGCAAGCAGGGAAGCCACCAATACGAAAAGCCCGCGCACCACAACGAGGAGTAGCCCCGCTCTCTGGAACTAGAGAAAGCCCACGCGCAGCAACGAAGACCCATCACAGCCAAAAAAGAAGAAAATAATAAACATTCTTTTTTAAATAAAAGAACACTGTTAAATTTACAGAACCCGTCATTGAAAACACGGGGAAGGAAACGTCTCCGGATTCCACCGCGCGCAGGCGGAGCCCGTCCCGGGCGGGGAGGGCGCAGGGGCGAGGGCAGCCCCGGCAGAGGGGGCGGTGGGCAGCCGGGCTCCCCCGGGGACAGTGCCGGGTGCCCGGGCACCGCGACTCCAGAGCAGCGCTCAGACCCCGGGAGCCGCGCGAGGGGCGCTGCCCGCCGCCCAGCCCGACCCTCCGCGGTGAGGACCCGCGCGACGGGGCTCCCGCAGCCCGTCCCACCCGTCTGACGGCGATACGGGGCCAGAGACGCCCGGACCCCCTTGTCGGCCGGCGCGCCCGCCGCGGCCCAGGCCCCCGACTCACCGCGCGACCGGCGTCGCAGGCGCTCGGCGCGGGAGGCTGTGCGCGCGCGGGGGCGCGTCGTCCGCGTTCCCGGCGGGGCGCGCGCGGGCGGCGACGGGAAGCGTGAGGCGTCAGTCCGCCGCCATTTCCGGGTTCGCGCGCCCGGCCGTCGCCGGCGGCCCTGCGTCTGCGTCGGGGGCGCGCTCGCGGCTCCGCTGGGCTGGGGGCCCGGCCCGGCGCTCGCGGCCTCACGGCTGGGTCTCCTGCGCGGCCTCTGGGACTCGGACCGCGACCGGCTCGCTGCGGGACAAGCAGAGAGGAAGGGGGGCACAGTGGGTGTTTCCAAGATTCTCCGGGGGATCCGGCCGCCTATGCCCGCCGTCGGGCTGGGGGGCGGGGGAATGGGGAAGAGAGCGGGGAGACCGTCTGCTGCCTCGGCCCGCGTGTCCCCGGCCTGCAGGGCGGGTGTGGACGCCGCACGGCCCCGCCTTGACCCGGCGGAGGCCGAGAGGGTCCCACGCGGCCAGGGGGCCCGTCACTGACCTTCCCTGGTCGCCCGGGTCAACGGGGTCAGTGCCAGGTGCTTCTCTAGGTCAGCTTCCCTGTCTGCCTTGGGGCAGAGTCCAGACACCCCAAAGGGTGCAATGAAGGAGAACCTGGCCTAGGGGCACCCCGTTGTTTTGTTTGGTTTTTTGCCACACCTTCGGGTGTCAATAAAATGACGGGCAAATGGCTTCAGTATGAGCTGGACTGAGTCCAGCCCGGAGCCCCCGAGTGGTTAGTCGAACTTGGCCTTCAGCCACTGGGGCTTATCCACCAATTTTGTGTGTGGCTGTTTCCTAAGTTACGTACTTCCCTGGGGGAAATGTCAGCAGTATAGAGCAGAACTCAGAGCACGGTAGATGTTCAGAAACAACCAACTTTTCAGTCCAGTGCCCACGCTGACTGCCAGTTTGACCTGTTGGCTGTAACAAACAAACAAACGTTAGCGAGAAATACAAATAAAATTACCTAAGCTGTCTTGATCAGTTGGTATGGTTTGTTTCTTTTCTGATAGGGGTCACAAAGTTCTCATCTTCCTCCTTGTCTCTACTTGATTTTTATCCACCTTTCCTTTGAAAGACATGTTTTGGTGTCCCTGCTCTGTGCTTTCTCCTCAGTAGCTATGGGTTTTATTATTTTTTATTTAAATCGAGGAATTCATTACACACTCAATACCATCAAACTCACATTCTGATTCCCTATTACTTTCCTCTCCTATTCATTTTCCAAGTTTGCTTCACTCTTTAGGATCCAACTTCAATAGCTGTACTTAACCCTTAACATACACTGCCTGGGATTTGCACTTATCTTTCTGTGCATTGTGGGTTGTTTTTTTTTTAATTTATTTATTTATTTTATTGGCTGTGTTGGGTCTTTTTTGCTGTGCGTGGGCTTTCTTTTTAGTTGTGGTGAGTGGGGGCTACTCTGTTTTGGTGCACGGGCTCCTCATTGCCATGGCTTCTGTTGTGGAGCATGGCCTCTAGGCGCATGGGCTTCAGTAGTTGCAGCACATGGGTTCAACAGTTGTGGCTCAAAAGCTCAGGCTCAATAGTTGTGGCGCCCGGGCTTAGTTGTTCTGCAGCATGTGGGATCTTCCTGGAGCAGGGATCGAACCCGTGTCCCCTGCATTGGCAGGCGGATTCTCAACCACTGCGCTACCTAGGAAGCCCCTGTGCATTGTGTTTTATCCATCTAACTGGAATTTAAATTGAGAAGAGGAAATTGTCTTGTACATTCCCCAATGCTTAGTGGAATGCTTCCCATGAAGTAGACACTCTGTAAATATTAGGCTGAAATGATAAGTTATTGAGAAAGTGAGGAGCAACTGCATGTCTTCATAGCTTGGCCTGGGATGATTACCTCTCCTCTACAAAGTAAGCTGAAATAAATACACATCAGTGCTCCACTTCTTTGGTAAGTAGAATTTAGGTATAAATGGGATGGTGCAAAAGGGCCAGAAATCCTATATTGGTGCAGTAATTCTGCATTAAAAGATCACAAACTAGGAGAATTGATCTTAGAAAAACCCCTTCATAGGTCTGGGTTTGTTCAATGAGCTCAGAATTTTTTTTCTATCTTTTAAAATCAACAAGTATGTGCACAGTGCGCACCATGACAAGGCAAAGAGACACATATACAAGGGACTTTGTAGTGTCTGCCTTACAGAGCCCATCTAGATGCAGAGAGGAGACAGAACTATACGGAAGTTCCAGGTCTCTTCCTTGGATTGTCACAATAGCCTCTTCATTCATCTCCATGCTTCCCTTCCCCCCTGCAGTCTATTCTCAACACAACAGTCAGATCATAACAAAACACAATGCAAACAAGGTTACTCCTCTGCTCAAACCTTCCGCTAGCCTTTGCTCATTCTTTGAGTAAAGAGCCAAGCCTTTACACGTCATGACCCGCCACATGCTCTGACTTCATTCCCTACTAGGTTCCCCCTCCCTTATTCTGGACCAACCTCGCTGGCCTTTGTGGTGTTCTTAAGGCAGGCTCTTCACACTCCCAGTCAGAACCTCCACATGTGATGTTTCCTTTACCTCCTTAAAGTTGAGTAATGACATCTCCTAATGTCAGTCCTCACTGAGGCCCTTCCAGACTACCGTATTTAAAATTGCAAACACCCTCCCGAAACACACACACACAATCCGTAATACTCTTTTTTTTTTAAATAATGTTAAAATCACAGGTCTACTGACCTTTTTAAAAAAAATTTTTTTAAAGAAAATTAATGAGATATAATTGATAAGCAATCAACTGCATGTATTTAAAGTGTACAATTTGATATTTTTTCCTTATTACTAATGTATATATGGCAATCCCAATCTCCCAATTCATCACCCTCCCCACCCCTGCTTTCCCCACTTGGTGTCCATATGTTTGTTCTCTACATCTGTCTCTATTTCTGCCTTGCAAACCAGTTGATTTGTACCATTTTTCTAGATTCCACGTATATGTATTACTATACGATAATTGTTTTTCTCTTTCTGACATACTTCACTCTGTATGACAGTCTCTAGGTCCATCCATGTCTCTATAAATGTCCCAATTTCATTCCTTTTTACGGCTAATATTCCATTGTATATATATATATACCACATCTTCTTTATCCATCTGTTGATGGACATTTAGGTTGCTTCCATGTCCTGGCTATTGTAAACAGAGCTGCAGTGAACATTGGAGTGCATATGTCTTTTTGAATTATGGTGTTCTCTGGGTAGATGCCCAGCAGTGGGATTGCTGGGTCATATGGTAGTTCTCTTTTTAGTTTTGCAAGGAACCTCCATGCTGTTCTCCATAGTGGCTGTATCAATTTACATTCCCACCAACAGTGCAAGAGCGTTCCCTTTTCTCCACACGCTCTTCAGCATTTACTGTTGGTCGATTTTCTGAAGATGCCCATTCTAACTGGTGTAAGGTGATACCTCATTGTAGTTTTCATTTGCATTTCTCTAATAATTAGTGATGTTGAGCAGCTTTTCATGTGCCTCTTGGCCATGTGTATGTCTTCTTTGGAAAATTTCTATTTAAGTCTTCTGCCCATTTTTTGATTGGGTTGTTTGCTTTTTCATATTGAACTGCATGAACTGTTTATATATCTTGAAGACTAATCCTTTGCCTGTTGATTCATTTGCAAATATTTTCTCCCATTCTGAGGGTTGTCTTTTCATCTTGCTTATAGTTTCCTTTGCTGTGAAAAAGCTTTTATGTTTCATTAGCTCCCACTTTATTTATTTATTTATTTAAATATTACCATAGATGGTTTTATTTATTTTATTGGCTGTGTTGGGTCTTTTTTGCTGTGTGCGGGCTTTCTTTTTAGTTGCGGTGAGTGGGGGCTACCCTTCGTTGTGGTGCAAGGGCTTCTCATTGCCGTGGCTTCTCTTGTTGCAGAGCATGGGCTCTAGGTGTGAAGGCTTCAGTAGCTGCAGCACATGGGCTCAACAGTTGTGGCTCACGGGCTCTAAAGCGCAGGCTCAATAGTTGTGGCACCCAGGTTTAGTTGCTCTGCGGCATGTGGGATCTTCCTGGAGCAGGGATCGAACCTGTGTCCCCTGCATTGGCAGGCGGATTCTCAACCACTGTGCTTGATTACTGTAGCTTTGTAGTATAGTCTGAAGTCAGGGAGTCTGATTCCTCCAGCTCCGTTTTTTCCCTCAAGATTGCTTTGGATATTCTGGGTCTTTGGTGTCTCCATTAGGATTTTTTTGTTCTAGTTCTGTAAAAAATCCCATTGGTAATTTGATTGGGATTGCATTGAATCTGTAGCTTGCTTTGGGTAGTATAGTCATTTTCACAGTGTTGATTATTCCAAGAACATGGTATATCCCTCCATCTGTTTGTGTCGTCTTTGATTTCTTTCATTAGTGTCTTATAGTTTTCTGAGTACAGGTCTTTTACTTCCTTGGTTAGGTCTATTCCTAGGTATTTTATTCTTTTTGTTGCAATGGTGAATGGGATTGTTTCCTTGATTTCTCTTTCTGATCTTTCATTGTTAGTGTATAGAAATGCAAGAGATTTCTATGTGTTAATTTTGTATCCTGCAACTTTACCAAATTCATTGATTAGCTCAAGTAGTTTTCTGGTGGCACCTTTAGGATTTTCTATGTATAGTATCATGTCATCTGCAAACAGTGGCAGTTTTACTTCTTTTCCATTTGGATTCCTTTTATTTCTTTTTATTCTCTGATTGCTGTGGCAAGGACTTCCAACACTATGATGAATAGTAGTAGTGAGAGCGGACATCCTTGTCTTGTTCATGATCTTAGAGGGAATGCTTTCAGTTTTTCACCATTGAGAATGATGTTTGCTGTGGGTTTGTCATATATGGCCTTTATTATGTTGAGGTAGGTTCCCTCTATGCCCACCTTCTGGAGAGTTTTTATCATAAATGGGTGTTGAATTTTGTCAAAAGCTTTTTCTGCATCTATTGAAATTATCCTGTGGTTTTTATCCTCAAGTTGTTAATATGGTGTATGACACTGATTGATTTGTGTATATTGAAGAAGCTTTGCATTCCAAGGATAAACCCCACTTCATCATGGTGTATGATCCTTTTCATGTGTTGTTGGATTCTGTTGGCTAGTATTTTGTTGAGGATTTTTGCATCTAAATTCATCAGTGATACTGGTCTGTAATTTTCTTTTTTTGTAGTATCTTTGTCTGGTTTGGTATCAGGGTGATGGTGGCCTCATAGAATGAGTTTGGGAGTGTTCCTTCCTCTGCAAGTTTTTGGAAGAGTTTGAGGATGGGTGTTAGCTCTTTTCTAAATGTTTGATAGAATTCACCTGTGAATCCATCTGGTCCTGGACTCTTGTTTGTTGGAAGATTTTTAATCACAGTTTCAATTTCATTACTCGTGATTGGTCTGTTCATATCTATTTCTTCCTGATTCAGTCTTGCAAGGGTATACCTTTCTAAGAATTTGTCCATTTCTTCCAGGTTGTCCATTTTATTGGCATATAGTTGCTTGTAGTAGGCTCTTATGATGCTTTTTATTTCTGTGGTGTCCATTGTAACTTCTCCTGTATCATTTTTAATTTTATTGATTTGAGTCCTCTCCCTCTTTTTCTTGATGAATCTTGCTAAAGGTTTATCAATTTTATCTTCTCAAAGAACCAAGTTTTAGTTTTATTGATTTTTGGTATTTTTTCTCTGTTTCTATTTCATTTATTTCTGGTCTGATCTTTATGATTTCTGTCCTTCTACTAACTTCGGATTTTGTTTGTTCTTCTTCCTCTAGTTTCTTTAGGTGGATGTTAGGTTGTTTATTTGGGGTTTTTCTTGTTTCTTGACGTAGGACTCTATTGCTATAAACTTCCCTCTTAGAACTGCTTTTGCTGCATCCCATAGGTTTTGGATCATTGTGTTTCCATTGTTATTTGTCTCTATGTATTTTTTTATTTCCTCTTTGATTTCTTCAGTGACCTGTTGGTTATTTAGTAGTGTATTGTTTAGCCTCCATGTGTTTATGTTTTTTACAGTTTTTTTTTTTCCTGTAATTGAATTCTAATCTCATAGCGTTGTGGTCAGAAAAGATGCTTGATACGATTTCAATTTTCTTAAATTTACCAAGGCTTGATTTGTGACACACAATGTGATCTATCGTGGAGAGTGTTTCACTTGCACTTCAGAAGAAAGTATAATCTGCTGGTTTTGGATGGAATGTCCTATAAATATCAATTAAATCTAGCTGGTCTATTATGTCATTTAAAGCTTGTGTTTCCTTGTTAATTTTCTGCCTGGATGATCTGTCCACTGGTGTAAGTGGGGTGTTAAAGTCCCCCACTGTTATTGTATTACTGTTGATTTCCTCTTTTATAGTTGTTAGCATTTGCCTAATGTATTGAGGTGCTCCTAAATTGGGTCCATATATATTTATAATTGTTATACCCTTCTCTTGGATTGATCTCTTGATCATTATGTAGTCTCCTATCTTGTCTCTTGCAACATTTTTTATTTTAACATCTATTTTATATGTATAAATACAGCTGATTCACTTTGTTGTACAGCAAGAACTGGCACAGCTGTGTAAAGCAATTACATTCCAATAAAGAGCTTAAAAAAGTAAATAAAGTCTATTTTATCTGAGTATCACTACTCCAGCTTTCTTTTGATTTCCATTTGCATGGAATATCTTTCTCCATCCCCTCACTTTCCATCTGTGTGTGTCCCTAGGTCTGAAGTGGGTCTCTTGTAGACAGCATATATATGGGTCTTGTTTTTGTATCCATTCAGCCAGTCTGTGTCTTTTGGTTGGTGCATTTAGTCCATTTACATTCAAGGTAATTATCGATATGTATGTTCCTATTACCATTTTCTTAATTGTTTTGTTTTTGTTTTTGTAGGTCCTGTTCTTCTAATTCCCACTTAGAGAAGCTCCTTTAGCATTTGTTGTAGAGCTGGTTTCATGGTGAATTCTCTTAGCTGTTGCTTGTCTGTAAAGCTTTTGATTTCTCCGTCAAATGTGAATGAGATCCTTGCTGGGTAGAGTATTCTTGGTTGTAGGTTCTTCCCTTCATCACTTTAAATATATCATGCCACTCTCTTCTGGCTTGCAGAGTTTCTGCTGAGAAATCAGCTGTTAACCCTTATGGGAGTTCCTCGTATGTTAGTCATTTTTCCCTTGTTACGTTTAATAATTTGTCTTTAATTTTTGTCAATTTGACTTGGGTTTTGGCATGTTTCTCCTTGGGTTTATCCTGCCTGGGACTCTCTGCACTTCCTGGACTTGGGTGGCTATTTCCTTTCCCACGTTAGGGAAGTTTTCAACTATAATCTCTTCCAGTATTTTCTCGGGTCCTTTCTCTCTCTCTTCTCCTTCTGGGACCCCATAATGGGAATGTTGGTGCTTTTAATGTTGTCCCAGAGGTCTCTTAGGCTGTCTTCATTTCTCTTCATTCTTTATTCTTTTCCGTGTCAGTGATTTTCCCCATTCTGTCTTCCAGGTCACTTATCCATTTTTCTGCCTCAGTTATTCTGCTATTGGTTCTTTTTAGGGTATTTTTCATTTCAGTTATAATATTGCTTATCTCTGTTTGTTTGTTCTTTAATTCTTCTAGGTCTTTGTTAAACTTTTCTTGTATCTTTTCGATATTTGCATTGAGTCTTTCTTCAAAGTCCTGAAAAAAGGACTTCACTATCATTATTCTGAATCCTTTTCCTGGAAGGTTGCCTATCTCCACTTCATTTAGTTGTTTTTCTGTGGTTTTATCTTGTTCCTCCATCTGGTATAAAGCCCTCTACCTTTTCATTTTCTCTTTCTTTCTGTGGCTGTGGTTTTCAGTTCCACAGAACAAAATACTGCTGATACTGCTTGATACTGCTGTCTGCCTCTTGTGGAGGAAGCTATCTAAGAGGCTTGTGTGTGCTTCCTGATGGGAGGGACTGGTGGTGAGTAGAACTGGGTGTTGCTTTAGTGAGCAGAGCTCAGTAAAACTTTAATCTGCTTGTCTGCCAATGGGTGGGGCTTCCTTCCTTCCCACCCTGTTGGTTGTTTGGCCTGAGTTGACCCAGCACTGGAGCTTACAGCTCTTTGGCAGGGCTAATGGTGGACTCTGGGAGGGCTCACACCAATGAGCACTTCCCAAAGCCTCTTCTGCCAGTGTCCTTGCCCCTGCAGTGAGCCACAGCCACCCCCCACCTCTGCAGGTGACCCTCCAACACCAGCAGGTAGGTCTGGTTCAGTCTCCTATGGGATCACTGCTCCTTCCCCCTGGGTCCTGGTGTGCACACTACTTTTTGTGTGCCCCCCAAGAGTGGAGTCTCCGTTTCCCCCAGTCCTGTGGAGGTCCTGCAATCAAATCCTGCTGGCCTTCAAAGCCTGATTCTCTGGGGATTCCTCCTCCCACTGCCAGAGCCCCAGGGTGGGAAGCCTGACGTGGGGCTCAGAACCCTCACTCCAGTGGGTGGACTTCTATGGTATAATTGTTCTCCAGTTTGTGAGTCACCCACCCAGCGGTTATGGGCTTTGATTTTATCATGATTGCACCCCCCCTACTATCTCATTGCAGCTTCTCCTTTGTCTCTGAATGTGGGGTGTTTCTTTTTGGTGAGTTCCAGTGTCTTCCTTTCAATGAATGTTCAGCAGTTATTTGTGATTCCAGTGCTCTTGCAAGAGGCAGTGAGCTCACATCCTTGTACTCTGCCATCTTGAACCCCTAACAGTTTCTTGCTTTATTTTTCTCTAGCATTTTCCATATTCTATATGCTATATTATATACCTTTCTATTTTATTTTTATTTTATTTCATTCACCAGACTACAAACTCCATGAGGACAGGGAGCTTTGACTGTTCTTATTTCAATGGCGCTTGATTCAGTGGGGGTCACACATAGTGATGCATTTGGAGAAGATGAGATAAGATGATGGAACTGGAGGCACTTGGGTGTCTACTTTAGTTGCATGCCCAGGAAAGCCTCTCCAGAAAGGTGAGGTTTAAGCTGCTGGTGAATGAAAGAAAGGAGGCAGCTAACCAAAACAAAAAGACAACCTATGGAGTGGGAGAAATATTTGCAAATGATGCAACCAACAGGGCTTAAATTGCAAAATCTATAAACAGTTCATACAGCTCAATAGCCAAAAAACCCAACAACCCAATCAAAAAATTGGCAGAAGACCTAAATAGAGATTTCTCCAAAGAAGACATACAGATGGCCAACAGGCACATGAAAACACACTCAACATCACTAATTACTAGAAATGCAAATCAAAACTACAATGAGGCACCACCTCACAACTGTCAGAGTGGGAATCATCAAAAAGTCTACAAATAATAAATGCTGGGTAGGGTGAGGAGAAAAAGGAACCCTCCTACACTGTTGGTGGGAATGTAAATTGATATGGGCACTATGGAGAACAGTATGGAGGTTCCTTCAAAAAACTAAAAATAGAGTTACCCTATGATCCAACAATCCTACTCCTGGGCATATACCTGGCAATGATAAAAACTCTAATTACAAGAGATATATGCACTCTAATGTTCATAGCAGCACTATTTACAATAGCCAAGACATAGAAGCAACCTAAGTGTCTATCAACAGATGAATGGATAAAAAAGTGCTATATATATACACAATGGAACACTACCCAATCATAAAAAAATTAAATAATGCCATTTGCAGCAACATGGATAGATCTAGAGATTTATCCTACTATGTGAAGTAACTCAAACAGAGAAAGACAAATACTATGCTATCACTACTTTGCGGAATCTAAAAACAAATGATACAAATGAACTTATTTACAAAACAGAAAGACTCTTAGACACAGAAAACAAATTTATGGTTACCAAAGGGGTAAAGGGGAGGAGGGATAAATTAAGAGTTTGGGATTAACAGATACACACTACTATATATAACATGGATAAACAACAAGGTCCCACTCTATAGCACAGGCAACTGTATTCAGTATCGTGTAATAACCTTTAATGGAAAAGAATCTGAAAAAGAATATATGTATTTTACACACACATACACACACACACACACACACACACACACACACACACACACACACACGAGAATCACTTTGCTGTACACCTGAAACTAACGCAACATTGTAAATCAGCTATACTTCACTGTAAAAATGAAAGAAAAGAAAGGAGACAGCTACGTGAAGGTCCTGAGAGAGCGCATTCTCAGCTGAAAGAACAGCTAATGCACAGTCTCTCAGGCTCTTGAGAATACCTGGAGTGTGTCCAGGTACAGAGGGGCCACCGCCATGGCTGAGGAGGGGAAATGAGGGGGGAATGATAAGAGATGAAGTCATGGAATGTGATGACGTCACCTGCCGAGAAGAGCTCGGCTACGCGGGGTGAATGAAGGGTGCCACAGCTTCAAGAAACACAAACACATGTTTAAGAGAAAGATGGGACTGGGGGACTCAAGACCTCTAGGATCAAGAGCCCCGCTGATTCCTCGCATGTTGCTTTTCGTGAGCTCTCGGCATTCCGGAAGCAAGAAAGCATAAGATTCTCACACTTGGAGTTCCGCCCCACAATCAAAGTTTTCTTTGAAGTCACCAAATTTCTGTTTGTATATCTTTTTGCACAAAGGCCTCACACGATCGGGGGCAGTGGTCTTTTGCAAGAACTGCAGAAGGACTAGCAGTGTGTGCGCTTGCACAGATCCTTGCTGCGGGGAGAGGGCAGCTGCTATTAGCCAGGTCTCTGTTGGCCTCCTGGGGCCCGATCTGAGCTGGGCGTGGGAAGCAAAGCAGCCCTGGGGGCAGGAGACCTCCCTCAGAAGGGCTGAGGGTCTGTGCCCCACCTCTGTTGGCCCCTCTGCGACTGTGCCTGTCTTAGGTTGTCCCTCCCCTGAGGAATCTTACCTGTCTCTGGCTAACCAGCCATCCTCCGGGGCCAAGCAGGGTGATGTCAGGTGCGCACGTGAGGGAGGGGCAGCGCCCCCAGAGAGGGTCAGTCCTCTGTCTCCTCGGCAGCCCCTGCCCCCATGGCCTCCACGCCCAGCACCTGCCCCTGACGGCTGTGCCCTGCGTGCGCATGCAGTTTTCTGACTCACGCCAACCCAGTTTTCCTAAGCCCGCACCCTGAGCTCCTCCGCTGCTCAAGCAGGACATCCCGCACCCAGTTGCTCGGGCCACACACTTGAATTACTTTTAGCCATATTCTCTGCCACATTTTTAAGGCTTCAGAAAGGCTTCTGAATGTTTTCCCACATTTCCCCCTTTTTGTTTTTGTAGGAGAAGACAAGCAGTTCTAGCTACTTCTTTTTTCAGCACTCCTTGGAGCGTTTTTGTTACGCATCTGAGAACTAAACAGAAGATAATTACAAAGCAACAAAAGAATATCAAAATGCCTAGGAGACTGCTACTCACGCCTTTTATCCAGTCCAATGGATGCAATGCTTTTAATCCATCGGCTATACTTTGGAAAGTAGCAGTTTGGTGTAGAGATTGCAAAGATGCATGTTGCATGCCAGTTATTTTAGCTTGTACTTGTTGTACGTCCAGTGTGAGGTTATCTGTTTGAGCTTTGCCATTCTCTAATTGAGGCCAAGGAGGTACCAATCCGGCCCCGTGCCATAAGATGGGATAGGGCGAGTGCGTGGCAACTGTGGTATAATTATGTCCAGATACATGCCATCGCAACCTTGTAGAGGGATTGCAGGAGGCGTTTTGGTGTGAACAATTAGAGACGTTATACCCCTTAGGGGACCAGTCCCATACTGTTCCAAACGAACCATCAAGTAGTATCACACCCTCCGTCCCACGGCAAACATCCCAGTGAATCCCATCTTGCCTGTCAGCCCATATCCATTTTATTTCACACAAAGGTCTATCAGGGATGGCATAATTAGTGCACTTAGTTTCTTGATATCCAAAGCTCAAACCTGAACACAAATGTAATTGCGCTTTGGTATGGTTTCTGTTTTGAGAATTGACAGACAGCCATGCCTGCATTGTCATATTCAGGCATGATTAGTTAGCGCCTCTACATATAGGCCAGGTTTCAAAACCCACAGAGCTATTAAACTGGGTTCCTTCTTCACCTCTGTGTTTATCCTCTGGTCCAGGAATCATTACCATGAACAGGGATAGATCTTTCTCCCCAGTTAACAGGTCTTAATAATGGGGGATTAGGCACAGAAGCCCAACAGGTATAATTCTTTTCATCTGCTGTAACCAGGGGCATACTCACTGCAAGAGTAATCAGAGCAAACATCATCCGTGTTTGTGGCAAAGGGCCTGTGATTCGGGTTGTCTTGCAAGTCAGACCCTCAAAGCTCACCACCGCAGGTTCCACGTCCCATTCAAGACGGCGTCTCTTCGGGGCGCTCATGATATGCTTTGACTCTCCGAGATGGGATCCACACAGGTTCCAGGCCTGGTCCCGGTGACACACAAGCAAACCCTCTTCGCCATGTGATTCACCTTCCTGATGACCAGGTATGAGTCAGTGGGTCTTGCCACCGTATCAGCGGCTCTGCATCATTACCATCAGTCACGCTCCTGGACGAGGCTCAAACATGCCTCTCGGCTGCCGTATCTGTAGCCTGTGCAGATACATTCAAAACATTAATAGTGAATAAGGCTTTATTTTAGGTTGTCTGTTGCCCTTGGGTGATAAAACTGAGTGTCCTTTAGACACAGGAAAGGCATAAGCTCCCCCAGGCGGCATTAAAGAGGGTGGAGGAGGGGACAGTAGAGGAAGCTCGTCCTCCTCCACACATGAGGGAGCCCAGGGTCTTCATCCCTCAGCCACGTGCACTCCCGTTTGTTTTCCTCTTCCCTCTGGTACCGCATATGCCTGTCGGTCCTCTGAGGGACCGGCTTCTTCAGCAAGGCTCTCATCTGAACTTTCAGGCTCTAGTCTTGATTGGATTAGAGACTGTGTTCACCAAATGGAAACAGGCATAGGAGTTCCTCTAGAGTGCAGTTTTTTAAGTTCATTCCCAACCTCTTCCCAAGTACGCAAATCCAGCGTTCCCGAAGAAGGAAACCACGTACTGTGTTTCTCAATTGTGTGCTGAAGTTCTAATGATCCACCTTCACTTGTTTTTGCTCCACCTGCCCTGAGGAGCTGCCATCACAGGCATACGTATGGTCGATATTGATCTGAACTCTCTCTATTTCCCACAGTTTACCCCGAAAACAAAATACCCACGAGATTTCCTCACCGGCAGGAGTTTTTCAGAGGCCTCTTACTCTCCTCTCGGGGCTTCACGGCACTCCCAATGTTTTACTTTTATTAATTTCACTTTGCGTGAGCCTTCGTCACTCAGGCCCCTCGAGCCCCACGCTGGGCGCCACTTGCCAAGACCAGCTCGGCGACTCGGGGCGAATGACGGGTGCCGCCAGCTTCAAGAAACACAGACAGATTTAAGAGAAAGACGCGACCGGGGGACTCAAGACCTCTAGGACCAAGAGCCCCGCTGATTCCTCCCACGTTGCTTTTCGTGAGCTCTCGGCATTCCGGAAGCAAGAGAGCATACGGTTCTCACACTCCCAGTTCCGTCCCACAATCAAGGTTCTCTTTCAAGTCACCAAATTTCTGTTTGTATATCTTTTTGCACAAAGGCCTCACACGATCGGGGGCAGTGGTCTTTTGCAAGAACTGCAGAAGGACTAGCAGTGTGTGCGCTTGCACAGATCCTTGCTGCGGGGAGAGGGCAGCTGCTATTAGCCAGGTCTCTGTTGGCCTCCTGGGGCCCGATCTGAGCTGGGCGTGGGAAGCAAAGCAGCCCTGGGGGCAGGAGACCTCCCTCAGAAGGGCTGAGGGTCTGTGCCCCACCTCTGTTGGCCCCTCTGCGACTGTGCCTGGCTTAGGTTGTCCCTCCCCTGAGGAATCTTCCTCGTCTCTGGCTAACCAGCCATCCTCCGGGGCCAAGCAGGGTGATGTCAGGTGCGCACGTGAGGGAGGGGTAGCGCCCCCAGAGAGGGTCAGTCCTCTGTCTCCTCGGCAGCCCCTGCCCCCATGGCCTCCACGCCCAGCACCTGCCCCTGACGGCTGTGCCCCGCGTGCGCATGCAGTTTTCTGACTCACGCCGACCCGGTTTTCCTAAGCCCGCACCCTGAGCTCCTCCGCTGCTCAAGCAGGACATCCTGCACCCAGTTGCCCGGACCACACACTTGAATTACTTTTAGCCATATTCTCTGCCACATTTTTAAGGCTTCAGAAAGACTTCTGATTGTTTTCCCACAGTCACCTGGGAGAGTAGGTAGATGGAGAAGTTGACCTCGGACAGAGCCCTAGAGAGATTAAAAAGAAACAAAACAAGCAATAAAAGACACTGAGAAGGGTAGGTTGAGGAGACCTGCTGAAACTGTGTCTTAGCAGATAAAGAAAGGAAGTATTTCAAGAGAATAGAATAACCAGCTGTGGACCTCCCTGGTGGCACAGAGCTTAAGAATCTGCCTGGCAATTCAAGGGACAAGGGTTCAATCCCTGTTCTGGGAAGACCCCACATGCTGCAGAGGAACTAAGGCCGAGTGCCACAACTACTGAGCCTGTGCTCCAGAGCCCACAAGCCACAACTAGTGAAGCCCAAGAGCCTAGAGCCCCAGGCTCCACAATGAGAGAAGCCACCATACTGACAAGCCTGCACATTGCAATGAAGAGTAGCCCCTGCTTGCCACAACTGGAGAAAGCCCGTGTGCAGAAACAAACACCCAACATAGAAAAGAAAAAAGAAAAAACCCAGTTGTGATGTTAAGAGGTTTAGGAACACAGAGGTGACCAGTGGATTTAGGAACAGGGAGGTCGTTGGTGACTGACTCTGAAGTGGGTGGAGACACGAGAGATAAAGGAGTGGTGGAAATAGTGATTATAAACATCTCAAGAAGTTTTGCTATGAAGAGGAACTAAGAAACAGTGCTGAGGCTATGGAAGGAGTGGGGTAAAGGGAACGTTTTGGTTTTCTTTCTTTGTTTTTATTTTTGTAAAAGAGAAGATACTACAGTGGTGCCTTTTTAGACTTTTATCAAGCAAGCCGCAGTAAGAAATACATTTAGAGAATACCCTGGCCCCTGGTGGGGGAACTAAGATCTCTCAAGCTGTGCACCACAGCCAAAAAAATGAAAATAGAAATAAATACATTTGCACTGTGACTTGTTACATATGTACTTCAAATCAGGAAACAAAAATTTCACAAAATGATATTCCTGTTATACATAAAGCATTCTAAGTTTTCATTTAAACTATACTGCTCGTAACTCCCTAAAATGCTTGCTAGACTAGATGCTACCAAATGTTTGTAGACAATTGCCTTAGACTTCCGAAGATGAAGGGAGCATTTCTGGTTGGATCAATTTCTTTTTTATCTATGTATATTGTCCTCTTTCCTTACTCCAGAAGCCACATTCACAAAGTACAAATTTAGAAATAGTGTGATATAAAAGTATTAAATATACACACACTACTATATATAAAATAAACAATAAGGACCTACTGTTTAGCACAGGGAACTATACTCAATATCCTATAATCACCTATAATGGAAAAGAATATGAAAAAGAATTTATAACAGCATATCACTTTGATGTAGACCTGAAGTTAATACAACATTGTAAATCAACTATACTTCAATTTTAAAAAATCAAAATGTGAAGTAATATATGTTGCCCCAATTTGCAAAAACTAGAAAAAAAAATCACATCATTTTAGACTTATGAATTGAAACCTATGTACTCTTGATACTCGGCAGGATTAGTTCACTGAACAAACACCTACCATATTTTGTCAGTGATGTGAACTATGTCATTTCAACCTAAGAAACACTTCTGCAGGCGTCCTAGGTGGCGCAGTGGTTAAGAATCCGCCTGCCAATGCAGGGGACAGCGGTTTGATTCCTGCTCCGGGAAGATCCCCCATGCCGCAGAGCAACTAAGCCTCTGCACCACAAGTATTGAGCCTGTGCTTTACAGACCGTGAGCCACAACTATTGAGCCCGTGTGCTGCAACTACTGAAGCCCACGCACCTAGAGCCCTGCTGTGCAACAAGAGAAGCCACGGCAATGAGGAGCCCGCACACCACCATGAAGAGTAGCCCCCACTTGCCGCAACTAGAGAAAGCCCATGGACAGCAACAAAGACCCAACACAGCCAATAAATTAATTAATTAATTAATTTTTAAAAAAAGAAACCCTTCTGTAGTGATTTTGCTTATTATTGTGTTGCTGTGTTATTTTGGTTATAATAATAACTTTTTAAAATGTTAGCCCTCCAAACAGTCATTAAAGAGTAGTACCGCTGATGGGAAAATACACTCCCAAATCAATAATTTTGTAATACAAGTTAGATGTGATAAAACACTGTAAAGAATTTTAAATAATTTGGGGTTTTTCACTACGAATTTAGAAGCCAGAACTCTAGAACCTTTAGCAATAATAATGATAAATAAAAGCACTATTAAAGCAAAAATTTGCCACTAAAGTGATAGACTTCTGAACTCTGAGAACACATTTATTCCTGTGAGAAAATTAGTCTCCCATTATGCAGGTGTTAAATTATGCAGTCTTTAGGAGTGCACTCTTTACAAAAACCACAGCACTCGTATTTTTTATATGCATGTCTACTTTCCAGGGAAGTTTTCATGGTTGGTGTCATCTTCCTCTTCGATCCTCCCCCTTCTAAATAGACTCATTTCCTCTTGGAATTCTCCGGCTGTGAACGAACCCCTCCCACACTCCAATACTAGTACCACCCATGAGGACTCAACCTCTTTTCTCACCCTCCAGACCCCGTGTTCAGACTGATCCGGCTTACCTCTTACGTTCTACAGGATCATGTCCCAAACCTAATCTTTTCAGGTGTGAGAAACAAGCTTCTAGAACTATGGCTTTGTCATAAAATAAAAGAATCTTGGAGAGGGGAGAGATCTTCAGAGGAGTGTGCATTAATTTATCCCAGCAGCTCAAACAATGAGATGCTGTCCCATTTGTAAAATACTTTTCTGGAATGTCTTGGCAGACTACGACATGTTAACCAGAAAATGCTGTATTGTTATTTGACATGCAAATATATCTGAAATTATTTACAAGTCAAAACAAAATAGAATCCTTTAAATGTGTGTGTGTGTGTGTGTGTGTATGAACTGGGCAACATGTTAGGCTCTAGAGATACGTTGGGTAGAACGTATAGCTTTCCTGCAGCTTCAATGCAGTGGGAGTCAGACCTCCAGTGAGCACAGATATGGGTTTTTAGAAGCGGGAAGAGCGCTGTTAGTAACTCTTAACGTTCACTGTGGTCTTTGTTCCTGCAAAGTTACTGCAACTCATAAAACCATTAGAAGGCCTCCCTCATCCTCACTCTCTCGATATTTAACCAACTTGTCTTGCACGTAGCTCATCTTCTTCCAGCTTGTATTTACACAGCTCATTAGAAACTACAGTGACAAGCAAAACCTCAAGGGAAGAACTGCCGTGACAGGTTGGAGCAAGTAAGAAATCCAGGTGGTTTTCCCAAATGTTATTTAGAAAAATGTTATTGAGTCCAAATACTTACATTTTTTTCTTTTTCTTTTGGAAATTTCAAAACACACACATAAGAGATAGTGTGGTGAATTCCCATCTGCTCACTGTCCAGCTCCAGCAGGGACATATCTTATCAACATGTCCTATCTTGGTTCATCTATTCCTCACCCACTCTCTCCCTGGCCCACTTTGAAGCAAATCTCAGACTTCATTTAATCTGTAAAACTTCAAAACTGGTTGTTAGACTTTAAGGTTAACAAGACCTAGATTCAGTTTTTCTGGCCAGAACACTTCACAGGTGGTGTGTCTTTCCAATTGCAAGTCAGCAGGAGAAACTTAAAGTCTCATTGTTTTTCTATTAGCAATAATCATGCCTCAGATAAACTTCATTGGCGATGACATTGCAACTGTGCAATACTGGTTGTTTTTCTCTGTATGATATGAAAACTGGTCAGTGGTTTCAGACGTTCTCAGCCTGATCTGTCCATCCATCCATCACAAAGTTCCCGTAAGTTTTTTTGTTTTCTGTTTTTTTTTTTATTCATTGGCTGCATTGGGTCTTTGTTGCTGCACATGGGCTTTCTCTAGTTGATGAGAGCAGGGGCTACTCTTCATTGTGGTGCACGGGCTCCTCATTGTAGTGGCTTCTCTTGTTGTGGAGCACAGGCTTTAGGCGCGTGGGCTTCAATAGTTGCAGCACATGGGTTCAATAGTTGTGGCTCACGGGCTCTAGAGCACAGGCTCAACAGTCGTGGCGCACAGGTTTAGTTGCTCCACGGCACGTGGAATCTTCCCAGAGCAGGGCTTGAACCCGTGTCCTCTGCACTGGCCAGCAGATTCTTAACCACTGCGCCACCTAGGAAGTCCTCCCGTAAGTTTTTGATCAAATGGTTTAAGCAGCTCGCTATTGATGTTCACTGCCTAGAGTCATTATTTCATTAGAAATTGAAAAGTGCTGACAGATCAATTCCAACATTCCTCCTGCATTTATGAATTAGATTTCTATAAGGAAATATTGTTTCCTATTTGGTGATCCCCAAGGTGAAGTTTATGCCAGGAAGGCAAGCGAAATGCTTGATTCTTTCCCTTCTCTTAGGAGCTTTCTTAATAATAAATAGGTTTCCTAGCCTGCACAAAAGGTAACCAATGTTGGTTTTTTAAAATGTCATTATGAATTCATGAATATTAACATATTTGATGTATTCCTTTTCTTCCTGATACTTAAATTATCCTATCTATAACCAAAGGGGACCCCTTTGAGTTAGCTTCTGTCTTCATTTGACACAACACAGTAAGCTTAGTTAGTTTTCTTGCTTTCTGGTATGACAAGATACCCCAAGATATCATTTTCATTTCCTCCCAAATCTGGACTTTGCAGTTTCTCCAAAGAAAGTTTTAGTGGGAAATGGTATATAGAGACTGAAATCTTGACATGGGGTGCTCATGGCAATTGGGTTGGTTTCTAGACTTCCTCAGTGGACAGAGTTAAGAAAAAAGTTTTTTTTTTTTATTAATATCTGAGTTTATACTGATTTCATTCAATTTAAGATTATAATGTTTTCATTTTGCTTTTTATTGTTATACCTCATTTTTTACAAAAATCTTAGTTTCTAATAAAATTAACATAATTACTTGTTTGCTTTATCCTATCATATATAATAGTTTCAGGATAAAAAGATAAATATTGTCATAACAATATGATCATAACAATTACAAAACCAAACCTAGGTTTACTTGCAGTCTTTTTCTGTCCTGAGGCTATATGTCCTAACATATGTATGATCGAATTTCTATTTTAAAGTAATTTGACAATATTACCCAAAGTAATCTATAGATTCACTGTAATCATTATCAAAGTCCCAAAAGCATTTTTGCAGAAATAGAAAAAAAAATCCAAAAATTTATATGGAATCTCAAGAGACCCTGAAAAACCAAAACAGCTTTGAGGAAGAACAAAAAAGTTGCGGGTCTCATGCTTCCTGACTTCAAAACATATTACAAAGTTAGTAAGCAAAGTAGGGTAGTACTGGCAAAAATACAGACACATAGACCAACATAACAGAAGAGAGAAACTTGAAATGAACCCTCATGTATGTGGTCAAATGATCTCTAACAAAGGTGCCAAGACCACTCAATGGGGGAAAGACAGTCTCTTCAACAAATGATACTGGTAAAACTGGATATCCATGTGCAAAAGAATGAATCTGGATCCTTACCACACCATCTACAAAAATTAACTCAAAATGGACTGAAGAACTAAACATAAAACCTGAAACTATAAAATTCTTAGAAGAAAATAGGCAGAAAACTTCGTGACATGGGATTTTGGCAAAGATTTGTTAAACATGACACCAAAAGTCAGATAATAAATTAAAAAATAGAAAAATAGGACCACATCAAACTTAAAAATTCTGTGCATAAAGGACACAACCAACAGACTGAAAGGTAACCTCTGGAGGGACTTCCCTGGTGGCCCAGTGGATAAGACTGCAAGCTCCCAATGCAGGGGACTCAGGTTCGATTCCTGGTCAGAGAACTAGATCCCACATGCATGCCACAACTAAGAGTTCCCATACCACAACTAAGGAGCCCACATGCCACAACTAAGAGTTCCCATACCACAACTAAGGAGCCTGCCTGCCGCAACTAAGGGATCAGCAGGACGCAACTAAGACCCAATGAAAACAAATAAATAAAAAATGTTTTTAAAAGGCAACGTGTGGAATGGGAGAAGATATTTGTAAATTATATATCTGATAAAGGGTTAATACCCAGAATATATAAAGAACTCCTACAACTCAACAGCACAAAGACAACCCAATTCAAAAATGTACACAGGACTTTGAGACATTCCTCCATAAATGATACACAAATGACCAAAAAGCATAAAAAAAAGCCCTCAACATCACTAGCAATTAGAGAAATGCAAATCAAAACCACAATGAGATACACCTCACATTCATTAGGATGGCTGTTCACAAAAAATAATAATAGTAACACTAACAAGTGTTGGCAAGGATGTGGAAAATCGGAATCCCTTTGCACTGTTGGGAATACAAAGTTGTACAGACGTTATGGAAACCAGTATGGAGCTTCCCCAAAATCTTAAAAATAGAATTACCCTATGATCCAGCAATCCTACATCTGGGTATAAATCCAGAAGAACTGAAAGCACCATCTCACAGAGATATCTGTATACCCATGTTCAGAGCAGCATTCTTTGCAATAGCCAAAGGGCGGAAGCAACGCACATGTCCACTGACAGATGAATGGTAAACCAAATGTCATATATTCACCCAGTAGGATATTACTCAGCCTTAAAAAGGAAGGAAATTCTGTCACATGCTACAACATGGATGAATCTGGAGGCGATTAGGCTAGTGAAATAACCTAGTCACAAAAAGACAAATACTGTGTGATTCTACTTATATGAGGCATCTAAAGTAATCAACTTCCTAGAAACAGACAGTAGGACGGTAGTTGCTGTTGGCTGGGGGAAGAGGAAACGGGACGTTGTTTAATGGGTAGAGAGTTTCAGTTCTGAAAGCTCTGGGGATTTGCTGAGTGAATGTACTTAACATTACTGAACTTACACTTTAAAGTGGTTAAGCCAGTAAATCTTATGCTATGTGTTCAACATGATTTTTTTAAGAAGTAATTTGAAATCATGCATCTCTGTGAGTAGGCTACCATCTCAATACACCATGAGACTCATGGGTTTCATTTTGCTTTCAATTCTTGGGCCTTGCTTTTCTTTTATTTCATTTGGCTTTAATTTTGGTTTATAATTTTGTGAGATATTTACAAGGTTTCAAAGCCAAATTTACAAACAAGGTACATTCAAGGAATCCAGACGTCCACCCCATCCTCTCCACCCTAGTCCCTCCCTTTCTACAGGTAACATATGTTGATGGCTACCTCCATCTCCATCTCTATTCACATTTTCACCTTAGAAAAAAGGTAGCACACCATGAATAGTTTTGCACTTGGCTCTTTTTACTTCACATATAGCTTGAAGAGCACTTCACAGTAGTACACCACAGACATATTCCTCATTTCTTTTTATACCTGCATATTACTCATTGTGTCAACATACCATAGTTTACTTAACCTGTGAACACTTGGACTCTTTATTTACTGTAAGTAATGCTTCAGTACATAACTTTGTGTACATGACCTTCTATATTTGCCACACTGTCTCTCTGGGATTCCTAGAAGAGGCATTTTTTTTAAGTCAAAGGTTAAATGCTATCTCATTCTGCTACATATGAGTCCAAGCACTTTTCTGAGAATTGATTCAAATTCTCTGTCCCCACTCGACGATAGAAGAAGATCCAGGCTACTCTCATAGGAAAGGGGTGTTGGAGGTGAGGCCTGAGAGCCTGTCCTGGGGAACCTCTCACCTGAGATGAGAGAGGAACCAAAACCAAAGGAGGAGGCAGGACCAGGAAACACATGGAAGCCCAAGTCAAGAAGCCAGGAGGGACATCTAGGGGATTTCAAATAGGGACCAGGAGGAGATATGGAAGCTTCAATGCAGGAACAGATGTGTGGGAATCAGGAACACACAAAGGTTTGGAGCAAACTGGGAAGTATCCAAGGTTATTACCCAGAACAGCAGCTGCTCTTCTCCATTCTCTCCTGGGCTGGCTGGAGCATAACGCAGAGTCACAGAGTCACTGCATTTGTTGATACCATGCACAAGGGCAATCAGCGGAAGGAAGACATGGTAGCTGAAACCCAGTCTGTACTTTACTCATGAAACCAATAAAGTGCTCCATCTTCAGGTGCAAAGGAATAGAGGTAGGGTGAAGACCACCTTCTTCTAACTTGTACAAAGGTGCCATGTGGTCTAGTCATGGCCTTGCTCAACTTAGCTGGGCTTAAGGGCCATGTAGAATGGGCAACAATCCCACAAAATCTCCTTCCATCTTAGTGGTATTCATTTTTCTTCTATAAGTTATCTATAATATTGCACTTTTAAAATGCAAGGAACTTTAGGAAAGTGAGGCTAAAGTTTACAGTCTTTTGTATTCAAGCTATATGTAGCATTATTTCAATAAAATGGTTCATTTTAATAAATAAAATAGCTTGTTTTAATAAACACGGGCAGTTTCCAGGTTAAACTGCCAACAGGTTAAACCTTAGGGTGGTATGAGGTGAGGCACGTTAGTACTTTTGTGTATTTGGAGATGGGAGAAGCAGGAAAAAAGCAGCAAACCATGAAATACCTGGAGATGACAGAGATCTTTGTGTTGAAGTTCTTGAGCTTTGGAGTTGAGAGAGACAAGGAACTTAATCCTAGCTTGACCATATACTAGTTCAGGTAAGTGGTCTTTAAATATGTCTGCTCACATAACTGCTAATGGAATTTTGAAAATCATGTAACCTTTCCTTTAACACTGTACTAGAAATCTTTGCCTATGCAATAAGGCAAGAAAAGGAAATAAAAGGAATACAGATTGGGATGGAAGACACAAAACTGTGTTTGTTCATAGATGACATGATCATCTATGTGGAAAATCTGAAAGAACTGAGTAGAAAAATTTCCTAGAACTAATAAGTGATGATCTCAAGGTTGCAGGATACAAGGTTAACGTATAAAAGTTATTGCTTTACTATATATCAACAATAAACATGTGGAATTTGAAACTAAAAACACAATATCACTTATATTAGCACCCCTGAAAAAGAAATACTTAGGTATAAATCTAACAAAATACATATGAGGAAAAGTATAAAACTCTGCTGACAAAATCAAAGAACTAAATAAATAGAGAGATATTCCATGTTTATAGAGAGGAAGACTCAATATTATCAAGATTTCAGTTTTTCCCTACTAGCTCCATAGATTCAATGCAATCCCAATCAAAATTCCAGCTAGCTGTTTCATGGATATCAACAAACTGACTGTAAAGTTTATATGGAGAGGTAAATGACCCAGAAGAGCCAACACCATATTGAAGAAGAGAACAAAATTGAAACACTGACACTACCCAACTTCAAGACTTACTATAGAGCTACAGGAGCCAAGAATACTATGGTATTGGTGAAAGAACAGACGCATACATCAATGGAACAGAACAGAGAGCCCAGAAATAGAGCCATAAAAATACAGTCACCTGGTTTTTGACAAAGTAGCAAATAGAATAATATGGAGTAAAGATAGTCTTTTCAGCAAATGGTGCTGGAACAACAGGACATCTACACGCACCAAAAAATAAAATGAATCTAGACACAGTCCTTATACCCGTCACAAAAATCAGCTCAACATGTATCTTAGACCTAAATGTTCAATGCAAAAGTATAAAACTCCTAGAAGATAACAGAGGAGAAAACCTAGGTGTCCCTGGGTATGGTAATGCCTTTAAATGCAACATCAAAGACACAACTCATGAAATAAATAGTTGATAATCTGGACTTCAATAAAGTTATAGACTTCTGCTAGCAAAAGGCAATGTCAAGAGAATGAGAGGAGAAGTCTGACATTCGCATTTTATCCAGGAACTCTCATCGTGCACAGAGACTCCCCCTCGTCTAAGGCTCCTGGAGGGTAGGAAGGTGGTGCTTACCTTTGCATCCTTAGGACCCATTTTAGAAAGTTAGTTGGTTTCTGACTGATGACTGACCAAGAGAACAGGTGAATCCACGATTGTGTTAAATCTCCATAAAAGCACCAGTTAGAGATACGGCTGACATCAATTTAATCTGTAGCACCCATTATTATAGTTTAAAATAATTTCTATTCATAAAATATAAAATCATGCAGGACATCAAAATGAAGGTAGCTTCAGAAGTACAGCACAAAGATACAGAAAGGATCACAAAAGCTCAGTAGTTTAAAAGCACTGCTGAAGATGCATGCTCCATGGAGCTTCCGAGTGCACGCCTCAAAGGGAAATGATCCCTGGCGGTCACATCCAACAGAGGAGCACAGCTCAGCTCAGGAAGCTGTGAGAAGCTACCAAGAGGGTTGATACACTCAACCATTTCTTGATGAGTTGCACCGTTGACTGCTTTGATCGCTGATTCAGCTGTGGAGTGATTTCCGGGAGGCATCCTCAGCTAAACACGGCCACGGGGAGAGACAGAACAGCCTCTCCTCCTCTGCTGTGGGTCTTCCTCTCTGTGATGGGGGCCCCCAGGTGTGGTCCACTCGCCCCGCACTTGGGTCAGCATCACGGCCGCCACCGTCTGAACACAAGGGAAGCAAGACTTGCCCTTGTCTGTTTATACCCAAGTGCATACGGTTCAAAAGTTGAAGTCAGAATTTCCAGGTAGGATATCATACAACACAGAGGGAGACTGTTTTTGTCACTTCCTTGGGTGTACATAGTTACGCATGTTTTGGTTACAAGGGCAGAAAATAGGTTCAACGTTCTTAGGTCCAAAGTGTCATCAAACATGAAAGACAATCCAACAAATTGCTTCTGCTTGTGTAAGTGAAAAAGGAAGCTGATGTTAGCCTGTAGCCGGGGGAGAGAAGGCTGCAGGCATATGGAAGAAATCTGATTCAAGGAGTGAGAAGGTGGCCCTGAAACAGGCAACACACAGAGCAGAAACATGGACCCCGAGGAGAGGAAGATTCTAGAACACGGAGGGCAGACGTGGGAAAATGTTATAGGGAGAATAATCTTGGCTCAAAACTAAATGAAACGTATTCATTCATCTGAAAAAGAAAATCTGCTAGACCTTAGTTATTAGGACTGTATTTAAAATAATGTGTTTTTCTGTCGTCCATCATAGAGGAAGAGGCAAGACGAGCACTCCCGGTCGAAGACTGCTGCAACTAAGGGAGGTCGACCCCTTTGCCTTTTTGCATAGAAGCCACTGTTCTCGTGATGTTAAAAAGGGAGCATCATTACACTGAACGTGAAAGAGACTATTCACAGGCAGCTAACCTCACATCTCCACGGACGAAAAGCCCTACTGAGTGTTTAAGGAGAATTTCCAGGCTCAGGAACTGTTATTAGAGTTGACCGTTACACATTTCATCCAAGTGACAGGTGATGTCATGATGGGGACCTTCAGGGGGCTGGAATCCTCCTCTCAATTATGCTGGCCTATTCTCTTTATATTCGTCAACTTGTAAAATATAATAACTGCACTCTTCCTATCTTTTAGTGGCGCTACTTCTAAGGGTTCTAATGGACAAGTAATCATGAATAGAAGGTTGGTTCTAGGCTGGTCTCACCCAGGCCTCAAAGGATGTGAATAGATTTCATCCTCCAGCAGAGGGCAGTACCACATAAAAGTGACTACTAAGGAAAAGACAGGTGCAGCAACATTTGCCTATTATCATGCATTTTCTGAATTTTTCTTTTTTTTTTTTTCTTTTTTGGCCACACCGCATGGCTTGTAGGATTTTAGTTCCCTGACCAGGGATTGAACCTGGGCCCCCTGCAGTGGAAGCGCAGAGTCCTGACCACTGGACCTCCAGGGAATTCCCTCTATATTATTGAATACTTGTTATTTAGTGTCACAGACATGGAAGCCTCATTCATACAAGTTATCCGGAATATCATTGGGCGATCCTGGCAAACAACTGAAGCCCTAACAATTGTAAATCTTGTCATTTTAAATCTCCCTGCACTGTATTTGCATCTTCCTTCCACGTGAGCCTTCCTCTGTGTGTATATGTCCTGGGTGTGTGGGGTGTCTAACACAGCTTTGCTTTCCATTCCCTTGTAAGTAGCAATTTCCTACCACAACCGAATAAAATGTTTATTACACACAGCCTCATCACATAACATCGTAACACTGCAGATGGAGTTCTGATTAAAAGCGTGTCTCTTAGAACTTAGCTAAAGAGATTTCACCCTTCTAATAGCAAAAGGGCTTCATCACAAGCAGCTTAGTTCATACTGTGGTCAATTTAACATGGGCCCTAGAGAACAAAGCTCTTAAGTATTAATGAACAAATCTTAACAATTCTTTGATCAATTAGTCATAATTTCCTTCCTTTCCACTTCCGCTTTTGTAAAGTATCAGCATCATCATGATTCTACAGTATTTATTTGCTAAAAAATGAACTTTAAAGAAAATTATTTGGGGTTATATCACAACTGAGTTACAGTTCTACTTCAGTTGAGATTTACTTTTGATATTTCTGTATGTAACACAGATAAAAGTCATCCTGCATTTGGTCAAAGTCTAGAATCCAAATAACCTTTATTTAAACAAAATTTTGAGGTTCTATCTCTCTGCTAATATAATCTTAATAATGAAAACTTTTCGAAAGGTAAATGCCAACAGATACAGATGTCAATATATGCAAATAATGGCAGAGTGAAATTAAAACAACACATACATTTTTATCAACTCCTGTATTAAAAAAAAAAAAATCCCTTCTACCCTGGGACTTCCCCTATGCAATTATAAGAGAAATTTAAGCTTTCATAGCTAGTGACAGAAGTTCATCAAAGGCTTTGGAACTAATGCCGCCAAATGGAGAGATGAGTGGGTGGTGCTCTGTGGTCTCATGATTTTCCTGTAATTCCTAAATATAAAGATAAAGGAGCGTACTTACCTCTGTCCACAGCTGATCCACCTGAATTCTATGTCTTAACATTTCTGATCCAACTCAAAGGGAAGTTCAGGGACACTCATGAACAAGAGCCATGTTCAAGAAATCTATGAGGATAAATTCTTCTAAAGTGAGTTCTGAGGTTGAAATCTGAAGTTTGGAATTTAGGAAGCATGTCCCACAGAAGCAGGGCCAGCAGGGACCAGTGTTCCCAAGTCAGCCCACAGAAAGCTGTTAACTCGGGAATTTGTGAAGTCTTGTACAGAAAAACCTACTCACCAACAGTGTTTCCATGAGAAAATTTTCATCATGTTCCAGATTTCACCTCTGGGATGTTAGGAGCTGGTTCTTCGTTTTTATTTGCAGCTGTGGCCCTCCTGGAGGGAGTTTGAAGCCCACCTCCCAAAGCTGCTGCTCTGACGACCAAGAGTGTGGCTGCTGTGGCTCCCAGTGGAGCTGGGCCTCCATTGAGTGAGGAACGGGGAGACCATGGAAGGGCTGGGGCAGGGTGGGGGGTGGTGTTCCTTCCATCCCCTCCTCCCAGGCTGCCCTTCACCCTTGGAGGTGGAGGCAGTCTGTGGAAACAAGGGAAACCTTCCCACCCACCCTCCCTCCACGGGATATGCTAGGGGTGGGGGGTGGAGGTACCACCTGGAGGAGGTCAAGGCCTGGAGTGGGGAGCAGCAAGGGGCAGGCTGCAGGAAGGAGCCGAAAGGGGTTTTCCACTCCCACCGGCCGCCCTCTCCCCTCCCCCACGGCCTCTAAGGTGGGCATGGACCCCGCAGACTGGGGGTGAGCTGAGGTGACAAGTCGCCTGGGTGGAGGGGACTGTGAAAGAAGGAGTGCAGGGAGTCCCCCGCAGCAGGGGGAGGGGACTTGCTGGTGGCACCAGGCCAGGCGGCCGCGAGCAGGACGATGATCAGCCTGGGACCCGCTCCTCCCATCCCAAGGTGGCATCAGGACAGAAGGAGCAGTGAGCCTCCTGCTGCCAGGGGTTTGGCACCACAAAGCACTAAACAATCCATTTTCCTAAGATGCCCATGAGAAATGCCAAAGGCTCCTCTTTACTCGCCCACAGTGTGTTCCGGGCTAACACACGAGACCATGTCACACGGGCCTAATGAGGACATGGCACATCAGATCAGACTCCCAGAAGGTATGAGCCCCCTTACGAGTTCTGCACGGTGCCTGCAGCACGGCTGACCATCAATACGAAACAACCACCTCACTGCACGTCAAGTTGCAAAAGACTCCATTTTTTAAAATCTCTGCGTTTCATTCCTGGCTGTTACTTTGAGTACCTCTTTTGATAAACCTGACATTTACCTGCTAAATCTGACAAGAGGAGCTAGATGTGACTAGTATTGACTGAATCAGAAGAGATGAGGAGGTCGCTATAGGAATTTTGTTAGTTTAGAGTTTACATCTGATGGTGAGGCTGACTACATACCAGCAACCTCATAAAAACCACTGTAAGAGTTAGTGGGAAAAAATGTCAGTGGTTTAGACAATAAATTTGACTTCATCTTAATCTCTCTTGTACTCTGATCAATGTTATACATCATTATTGCTTATTTTCATCAGGGATTTATACAGAATCCTCCCAAAAAGGATGAAGTGCCTTAATTTTCTAAATCTACAGCCAAAACCAATTAGCACTTTTATGAAATTGTCAAGTAAACCAAGGCTTCCCTCTTTCCCCTCACCACCCTCAAAACCTAGATAATTCCATCTCTCCACTAAGAAACTCTCCCACTCCCCACACTTTCCAAAGTAAACCATCAAAAAAGAACATTGGATATTCTCTGAACCCAATTTTTCATTTGGTTTACAATCCTTTAAAATTTAGATTCCCAGTATCATCAGTAAAGACTTCTCTTCCTTGGCTAAAGTGCTGTGTAGTCTTATGGGGCCTGTTTTAGGCTGGGGTGGTGGTGGGTGCTACAAGGGGTTGCATTTCACCCACAGGCCAGTGATTTTTCTTTCTTCTCTTTTCTTTTTTTTCCCCCACACCATGTGACATGCAGGATCTTAGTTCCCCGACCAGGGATGAAACCCACGCCCCCTGCAGTGGAAGCGCAGGGTCCTAATCACTGGACCACCAGGGAAGTCCCTATTCATTTCTGAACGGAGCTTCGTCTCAGGCGTAAAACACTCAGCTTGATATAAAAGACATCAAAGTAAATATTAAATTAATTTTTAAAAAGCCAAGGGTACCAAAAGGGTCTACTCTTTGTCAACACCTTTCCTGTGGTCCTTTTACCCTGCTAACTCCTGTGCCCTTCCAATAACCACTGGTTTTTGCTTCTTTCAAAAATACTCAAGCAAAGACCTCTTTGAGAGTGCACAGATTATACAATAAGAAGGATGTCACATGTGTCCTGAAGGGTATCACCACGCAATGCCAGTAGCCTGTGAATTCACCTAAGTACTTTATAACAAAAAGAGTAACAGACTAAAGGGTCACTTCTTTCTGTGGTTTTCGTCAAAGCCGTGGGAGTGTCGTTGATCATAAAGGACCCTGTGGATGATGACTTTTCGGGGCCATCAACAATCGTACTTCCAATTTCAATCCTCAGTATTTAACGGAGAGGGTGCTTTTATTTTTATCACGGCATGAATCCAGTCTGATTGTAGCTTTGGCCCTGGTCCCTACAGACGCCTATAACACATTCTCCCCAATTCCAGATTCAAATATTCAATTAAAACAGATGTGCAAAACTAAGGAAAATCCACCACCAGAAACATACTCTACCCCTCCACAAAACCACCAGCTCTGGGGAAAACCAGTGTCCGCTGTTCCACATCCGGCTCCTCCGCTTAGGAGGTCCTTAAAGATTCACGTCGCTCCTTAACCCGGGCGCGTCTCAATGTCCAAAGAGGCCGATGAGGAGGAGCCGGGGTCTAGAAGCTCCTGGGGTGCTCGCCACGCCCCCGCGTGGGCCACTCCTCGTCCACCCACCTGCGCAGGACCCTCTCCACGTCCGCCCTGTGGTAGAGCCGACAGAGCTCCATCAGCTGGCCCACCGTCCTCTGACTGTTGCGCAGTAAGAACTCCAGGGTGGGGCTCTGGGGCCGCTGCTCCAGGAAGCACAGCTCGTCGTAGGGCATGCCCCACTTGCTGGCAAAATTCCTCCAGTTTTTCACGGTTGGGTGACAGGGGTCCAGCTTTATCCTGATCACGTCCAGTAAGTCCTGGTCATTGAGCAAGTCGCTGATGGTGGGGGCCCGGAGGGAGAAGGAGGAACAGGTACGGTTCTCCGCGCAGGACGCCTCCTTGCTTACACCTGCGGGCACAAACCACACGGCCCACGGGTCAGCAAGAGGCCCAGGAGGCGCGCTCCCCTCTTCCAGCCTCTCTTCTCCTGCTGACTTGTTCCCAGCGTCAGCGTGAGTACCACAGCGCGTCTTACACACAGGCGTCAGGAGACTCACTGCTACATACTCACCAGCAACGTGTTGTTCCTCGTGGCCAAGGACAGCTGCTTTGCCAGAACAGAGGCAAGATTTTACAAAGCCAGCTTTCCTTTCTTTCTGAGACCCTCCGTCCCACAGGCCGTGCCCTGGTGACCCTGCGGGCCAGGACGAGGGCTCCAAGGAGCAGTCCTCTCTCCACGGGCAGATCACCAGCCCAGGGGGTGGACTCACGCATCCCACAAGAGACCAGCCCGTCTGCACCCGCACCTCAACTCTCACCACTTCCAAGTGACGAGTCAGCCCTGGCAGCCTTGTGGTGCCAAGCACAGCCTGTGAGCGTGTAAAGGACTGCACAATTCTTTAAAAAGTCTTAAAAAAAAAAGAGGTTCACACACACCCCAAACTGGAATATCCACTCCATGTGCATATTTGAAAATGAGTGATAACTGATAATGCCAGAAAACTGACTTTTTAGATTTACAGCACCGTATCATGCCTTTGCCTTTATCTGTGTTTTCTTCACCCACGGGGCTGCCTTTGAAGTGGAGCCAACACCCCGAGGTACGCAGTGGGCGGGGCGAGCGGGCGACTCTGAGCTCAGCCTCACCACGAAGAGCAGCCCCAGCGTGGAGGAAGGGCAGCCTTCCCCATCAGCCATCCTTGGCCTCACCGCAGTGCTCAGCAGCATGTCAGCAGGAGGGTGGAGGCAGCAGGTAAGCGGAGAGTAGCCCAGAGGTGAGAGCTCAGTAGGTAAGAGGACGCAAGGCAGTTACAGTAGCGCTGGAAGCGGGGTCTGCACAGCAGGGCAACCCAAGCGACTTACATCCTGCAACAGCACTGGGTCTGCTGACGCCGCTGACCAGGGGCAGTACCAGCCAAAGGCGACACAGAGCGCACTGGCTTGGAAAATTCTAGGAGCTTATGAGCCGCGTGGACTTCCCAATTTAGGAAAGTAAAGAATTCGGAAAGAGGGAGTCACTGTGGTGACTGTAATACTGAGAACCAGCAATTCTGAGGCAAATACAAACTAAAGGATAACAAGAGCCACGAAAATTACGCTCATAATCCATGACCTACTAATATAACTTCTGAGAATCCAGCCAAAGGAGATCATCTAGAATATGTATATACGTGACCATTTTTATTATAGTCTTATTCATATTATCCCTTAACAAAACAATTTGAACATCAAAGTTAGAGGACTAGTGAAATAAATTATTAAATTACTTGATGGAATATTAAGTCATTATGAAGACTGTAGCAACCTAGAAAATGCGTGTGCCTTTACGTTAAGTGAAAAATGCAAGATGTAAGGAATTTATGCATCTGATTAAAACTATGGGAAAAGTCTCTGTAAATATTATTATGGAAGGAAATGTACAAAAATAACAATAGCCACTATGTTTACTGTGGTAGGATACTGTTTCTATTTTGCAAGCTTTCCTAGTAGTGGTGTATTTCTATGATAACTAAACAATGCATAACATTAACAAATAGGTTGTTTAGCACAGAGAAGACCTATCAGTGGAGTCGTCCTCCTCTTTGCCAGGCTTCACTTAAGCCTTGGAGCCTGCCCCTTCCTGTGTAGCCTCCCCACGAGTAGCTTCATCAAAGATCTCCTTTCTTCCGCCTCATCTCCAGCCACCCACCTCTACTGGTTCTCTTTTCTGCACCGACAGATATGCACAGGGCTCCAGTACAAAACATCAGAACCACAAACGGCCCTCCTCTGGTTTCACAACTCACTGAAGCGACGTTCTCTTACTCTTCTTTTATATACTATTTTTTTTAAATGTATTTATTTATTATTTTTTTTTTTGGCTGCACGACACAGCACGCGGGATTTTATGTCCCAGAGCAGGGATCCAACCCATGCCCGCTGTAGTAGAAGCGCGGAGTCTTAACCACTGGACCACCAGGGAAGTCCCAATTTACTATGAAACTTCTAGAAGGAGAATTCAAAATCTGTTGCCCCCCAATGCCGCATCATGTTTTTAATCTTCACCTTCTTTGGCTTTGCGCAGCATCTGACCCAGCCGAGTTCTTGCCACACCCGGCAGAGACCAGACCCAGCTCCCTGCACCCCAACTGCGAGCCACAGTCCAATTCTGACGGGGTAGAAAAATCCAGAGAGGCGGATCCCCAGCTGCCTTTGAGGATCCCCCGGGCCTCCTGCTGCTCCTAACACCCCATCACCCCGGCTCCCCTCACATCTGGAACCGGGCCCAGGACTCTTGTGCCCCTTTGGACACTGTCTACTGCACTGTGGTGTGTTTTCCCTGAAGGTTCCTTCTGATGGCCAAGCCCACATCCCCAAGCACATCCTACCATGTCCCAGTCACATCCCTATCCTGTCTCCCTGACACGCTGAGATCCCAGCCTGTCTCACTGCCGTGTCCTTGGGACTTCCAAGGGCACACTCTGGTCCTGCTCTTAGCCCGAACCTTTCCCCTCCTGCATTCTCTCCCTTTGCTCATCGTCTCCACTCCCAACAACCTCGACAAACCTCTCCCACTAGAATGGAAGACCCTTTCTTTTGCAACTGCAGGACCCAGTATATCCCTTGGCATATAGTAAATGCTTAACCAACCTGGACTGAACGAGTGAGTGAAGAAATGAATGGTCAGCTCTGCCTGCTCGCCTGGGCTCCAGAACCGACTGCTGGAAAGCTCCTCTTGATGTTCAGATGACACCTCCAACTCACAGGACCCGACACAGTGCTTACACTTCTCCCGCTGTGCACCCAAAGCACCTCAAGTCCCCTAGGGACACTTGCAGTCCCCCAGCACCGTACAGACATTCTCTCTCTATCCAGCCAGTGACCAGCGCCCCAGCCTCCCCTGGAAGCTCTCCACGCCACTCCTCCTGTCTTATGTCCCATGACTTCCTTGGATACAATCTGGGCTATAGAGAAGAGGACGGGACTCAGATCCCTGAATAGAAAACCTGTATTTTCTTTGTTTCAAAGTTTAATTAAATGAAAAGAAAAAAATGAATATAAGCTCAGGGTAGAACATTTAAAAATTATATACAATTATGAATTTTGTATAAACTTGAACATTTAGAGTTTTCCCGTATTTTCATGACTATGAGTAAGAATTAGATGCAGATCCTTACACATAAAACTTTTGGCCACTTCTTTAGTCATCTCACCAGTAATGGGATGATCAGGCCAAAAGGAATGAGCATTTTAAGGCTATCAATGCATATACCCTAAATTCCTTTCCAATTTACACTCCAGACAGAGTACAGTGAGGGTGCTTGTCTCACTCCACCTTTGTCAGCACCAAGTATTAGTTAAAAAAAAAAAAACTTTGTCAACTGCATGTGTGGAAATTAAAAACGCTTTCCTCCATGCCTTTCCTGGTGTTTTCTCTCTGATCAGTTACATCTCTCTGTTTCTCTCTCCTTTTGCCTGAACTTCCTCTAAGTGGACTGGACTTCCCTTCAGCTACTGAACTTCTCCCATTCTATAAATCCCACCTCAGATACATACAGCCCTTCATGAAATCCCCCGGATCCTGCCTGCAGGGCCGGCTCACCCGGAGTCCCATCACTGTGCTGGCGTCGCCCGACTCTGCCGCACAGCGAGCTACTCTGCATGCTTTTATGGCTGCTGTTCCTCATTTACCTTAAATGCCCTGAGAGCAGATCCGGAGCCTCCTGCAGTATGCTCCACATCTTAGAGTCTTAAAATGTTGAATTATATTTCTATTAATACAGTGAGAGTTATTCTTCAGCTCCATTAATAATGGTGTATAAAGTAGTAAGACTTTAGCTGCATGGTGGGACAGAAGTTTCTTAAAAAAAAGAAATGCCTAATGGTGAAGGTGGTTTTGCACTAAAAGGGGGAAACTGTGTAATTTTCTTTGCCCTTATTTAAACGTAGGGTCAAAATAACACTCTGTCAAGTGGAAGAGAAAGCAGTTTACCAAAGGGTATGTATAATTCAGTTTTTACAAAAACAAAATAATGTAGTCACTTATACCCACATAAAGCATATGTTATACACACACTCACAGGCACAGAAATAATCTGGAAGTATGTATAACTACAATGTTAACAATAGATACTTCCTAATTTTCTACAGTTACTGTGTTTATTTGGGTACTTAAAAATATTTTTTAAATGTCACCAAAAAATAAAGTAGGATTTACACCTCTAAGTCCAGAATTAAACCTATTGGTGTCTGAAGGTCTGCTCTGTATTACCTTTGTAAGACTCAGAGTTGGTAAAGTTTTCTCCTTTAGTGTCAAGAAGAAGAATAAAAACATCAGCAAGGTTTCTGTGAAGCTCCTCTAAGCCTTCTAGTGCGTGAGAAGCTTCTCTTTCTTTGAACAACTACATTGACCATTTATCAGTTTGTTTTAAAATACGTGATGTGCCAAAAAGTCTAGTGATGTTTTCCTTTTGTATTTTCAACAACAAATGCTAAGCCATTTACCGAACTGGAATGTACACAAACTGCCAACAGTCGTGAATTTAAAGTTGCCTTTTAGAACCACAAACTATAATTAGCTCTGGGAGGACTTAGCAGAGAAACATGTTTCTTTTCCTATGAGATACATCTTGTCCTGCCCTGCTGTAAACACCTATCATGTAAAAGTGCATGTGAAAGGAAGACTGGGTGATGCCTTGGGGAAGAAACAATCGTGGCAAGAGAGAGACTTAGGACCAAAAAAGTTTCCATAGGAAATGGAGAAAATGGGGTTATTATTTGATGCTTCTCAAGGACAAGCACAGGGTGACTGCACAGCAGAAACTCAAAAACTGTTTACTAAGTGAATGAATGAATGAGACTGTGCTCTCTCCTCAGGAGACAAGGTTGGTTTCTTATTACTGTTTGATGAATTTTAGGACCTGAAGAGAATTACTAGTAGAGGGAAGAGACTGTTGCTGGTGTCTGTTGGCAGTTAACAGGTATGGTGGAAAATAGAACAGAAATGGTCTTCAAATATAAAAAGAGAGATTGAGTCTAGATTTAGGGGAAGGAAAGGAGAGTGTTATTGAGAAAAGAGAAGTAAATTATGTATAACAATTCACTTAGATTCTCTAACAAGTAGGGTCCTCATTTGCCACTTGAATTGTGTACATTTCACTGATGCAAAACAAGAATGGATCACACTTTTAATTTATGATAACTTATTGTAGAGGCCAACACCCTGGAAGGACTTGACCTGTGTACGTTTAGTTTGAGTACTGGCTTAACCTAAGAATTTATCAGCAGAGGGAGGCCAAATTTCTCTGCAGTTTTCATCAACACAGTAACTGTCATTTGTCACATGCCTGATGAACAACCAGCCCCGCACAGAGCCCTTTCCCTGCATGACCCTGAAGCATCCGACTCTGCATGGGTACCAGATGGGGCGCGTCAAACCCCAGTGCTCCGGCTTCCCAGAGCTTGAGTGCTCATGGCGTGTACCATCCACAGGCTCCAGATTCCTCATCTCTCAATGGAGATGATCACCATTCCCACATCCCATGAATGAGATGAGATACACGATGCGAAAGCACTGTTGTCAAGTCTTATGCAAATGTTATTTAATGAGGCTAGGTTTACAATTATTTCTTAAGTAGATGGAAAGAAGAGTCCCCGTGTCGTCTGGCCTCTGCTGACACCTCCCAGCTCACCCCCTTCCCTACTGCTCCTCACTGCCCACACTTGTCCCCAGAACACGAAGCTCAATGCTGCCTCAGGACCTTTGCACCAGCTAGCTCTTCCCCCTGGAGTCCTCCTTCCTCAGATCTCCACATGGCTGGCTGGCTCTGCATTATTTAGACCCCGGTGCTCCTTCTTAGCTAAAGCACCATCCTTCCTCTGCAGGCAAAACCCGCTGTACTCGTTTATTTTCCTCAAGGCACCTACCACCATATGAAATTCCTTATTTGTGTTTATTGACCGTCCCCACTAGTAGATAAGCTCCAAGAGGAAAGGCACTTAGACGTCTGATGTCATCACTTCATTCCAGGCACACAGCAGGCACTCAATAATGTCTGCTGAGTAAATCAAGTGAATGAAGAATGGGACACAGAGAAAGTCAAATCAGAAACTTCTGGGCAGCCTATGAAGAGCCATCTAGCGATTTTCAGACAAAGTGCAAGTTCTTCAGTGCTGAGCATGTACAAGGCAGAAGAGAGATGCCTGGTTGCTATGGAGAAGGAGCACCCTGAGTACCACGGCGATGATCCACAGGAGCTTTAGATGCGTGCTGACCGACTGTCAATACAAGCGGACACGGGGCAGGTGTGCAGCCTGGACAGGTACTGAGCTTGCTGAGGCCATGGCCTCCCTCTCTGAACAGGGACAGCGATACCTATTTCATAAGGCTGCTGAGAGGATTCAATGAGATCATCCCTTAAAGCCTCATCCTAGCGCATGGTAACTCTGCAACAAAGAATTACGAGCTGCGGGTAAGGAACCGTAACCAACAGCCCTTTCAAAGCAGTGGTTCTCAACCCTGGCCACACAATGGAACCCTCTCACCCCCTTTACCCCACTATCCCTGCAGAGATTCACAGAATCCTGATGCCTGGTCCCACCCACCGACATCCTTATTTCATTGGTCTGGGATGCAGGCGGGAAAGGGAATGTTTACGCGCTCCTGAAAAGTCTATTGTGCAGCAGGGTTGAAAACCTTTGCCTTAAAGACATCTACTGAGTAGGTACTGAGTCACAAGGGCCTGCTGAAAGTCGAGTTTAGACAGACGGCAACTTCTCTTGGTGATTAGGAGTCTGTGGACTCCTACACCCACAAGCAGAAGAATGGATTTTCCTGTGGGATTTTTGCCCCGTTCCCGCTATTCTTCATCCTCTGTCTCACACACATTTTATATCACACCTTAAAGAAGACTTCGGAAATCAAGTGTGTTCATTGACAAGGTACCTCTATGTCACTTAAGTCAAAGTAAGAAACCATTTGTGTCCAGTGATGCAGTGTCTTAACTCTCAAGTCTGTGGCCGGCAGGTCATAAAATGCTGGTCAATGAACAGTTGATTGTGAATTGGAACAAGACGCAGAACTCACAAGGGTCATGATTGGCTGAGCTGGAAAATGGCTCCAGTCAGGATGTTGGCTGTGGATCACAGACTGACTTAATGTGTCTCCCTGCAGGGGAGGTGCCGTTTTATCTTGTACACCCTGGCTTTTCTAGAGCTATTACCACGTGGGTGTTTCCCTCCAAAGTGCTTAGTATCACTGCTGGCTCTCAAATTGTGTATAATAAAGTTCCTTACGATAACTAGGTCTTGAGTTAGCGCAAACAATTAAATAGTAAACATTTTATATTGGCAGCTTCGCAAATAGCAACATATTATGGTTCCAAAATAAAATGCCTCCTCCTAGGTGTCCATTAATTATGAGATCTGGAAAATACCAACAAGTGTCAGAGTACAGGGAAATACTTCTGCAGTTATGTTTATTAAGGGTGTAAATTCATGCTTTTTTTTTTCTCTGTGTGTGGTTTCCAATGTGGTTGGAAATAAATACATTTTAAATGCCAGTTTACAGCTCTGAGACATCCCTGCGGAGCACACACACCACGTGACTCATCAGAGCTAGTTATTTGCTATGAGCTGGAAAATGATGGAGAATTATTTTTATCTACTAAGACACTAACTCAAGGGCTTTTGGTGGGTGTTTGATCTCTTAACCAAAGGGAAAAACAGTATGATTTCATTTTCTCTTTCTGAAACACCCTTTTAAGAAGACATCAAGTTGGCCGCAGTAATTGGGAGTCTGACACATTGGACGGATCCCAGCTAGTAAATCACGCTGGGCCATTCCGTCATCAAACAAAACTGGAGTGTAGAAGACACATTTTAAAAAAAGAAACACACATGTAAGAAAGGACCCAGGTTGAAATTCAACACAGAATTGTACGTGAACTTGAATTCTGAAATTATGTGACACAGACATATTTACTAAATGTCACTTTATGGACCTAATCTGAAAAAAATGGAAATCCTTTTGTACATTCACTTCTGTGGGGGAATTAGGTTTAGATTAGGTAAGTGCTGAATTATACAAGGTCGTCACAAAGTCATTCTTGAAAAACTGTTGGGGAGAACAGGTTGCCACCCGAAGGGAGAGCAAGAAGAGGCTGTTAATTTTCCAATTTGGGAGTTTTTGGGGTTGTGTTTGTTTTATAACCGAGGCTTATTCCTTTAGTGCCCAAATGTTTTCATTTTCAAAAACTGCATAAAAACACTGCAAAACGTGATGCCTCTCAGGGGCTTGCTTCTGTATTTAATGCTTCCACCAAGGGGGGTTTGCTTTTCTAGCAGTAGCTGATGCTGAATTGTATTCTTATTCTTTCCTTGATTACAAACTGTCAGCTGTCATTTCTCACTCCGGTCTAATCCCTCCTTCTATCCTAGAGCCCTCCATCCTCCCCATGTTGCTTATCTTAACCAGGTATAGACTGGATTGCAGATAACTAAGGTTTTCAAATTGCAGGAATTAAATAAAATCCAGGCTCTGAGTTAAGGCTTAACCAAGGGCCTGATTCAGGGAAAGTAGCAAGCTTCTGGGAAAGGTGTTTCAGCAGCTCAAAGACTGACTCTGGGGGAGTGGGAGACCTTCTCCCTCATGTACGACACTCAAGTAATCAATGTGTATGCAACATAGGCAATGCGACTGACCAGTAGAGAGGCAGCCTAGCGTGGTGGCTGGCGGGGCTCGGATCCCACTTAGGACCTGTGCGATGCCACGTGACCCAGAGCTGCTTCTGCTGCATCCACCTGGCGAAGTAAATAACTGAACCCACAGAGCTGTCATGAACGCTTTTTTTGCTGAGTATATCTCTAAAAGTGCTTGAAGGGGGCCTGGTACACAGCAAATGCTCAATTAGTGTTTGTAAGTAAAACAATGAGATAAATCTTACTTAGGTGGCTACTCTCATTCAAACAGGAAATACAGGGATCTGCTTTTGCCCTTTCTTCCAAGAGCAAAGCCAGTAAGTCAGTGTCTCTCATTTGCTTGTTTATGGAAAAAAAAAACCCAAACCCATCCAAACACCTGAACACTCTTCCGGGCAAAGCATCGTGCTGGGTGGTAAAGCTGCTGACTTGGACAGCACAATTTTCTGCTCTCAGTAATATTACCTGCTCTCACGGTGAAAAGTTTATTCTCTCTGAAAATCTTCCATTTCATTTTGACACGAGTAAAACATTTCAGAGACGACGCAAAATCTGATTAATCTATTAATGACCTTAACGCGTAAGAGTCTTCGATGGGTTTACAGATAGTCCTGAACAATTTACTTGATTCATTCTAATTTTAGCTGATGTGTGATATTCAAGTGCAGGGCGTTAGTCTTTAAAAAGTTTAAATATATATTTTTTTTAATTAGAAAAGAAATATATGCTTGTCACAGAAAATCTAAACACTCAGATGAGAATATGGAAAAAAATTTCACATTCTCACAGCCAGGCCCATCACAGTTAGCCTTTTAGGGATTTCTTTGGTTATTTTACCATGCATTGTATGCTTTTGCCTATACCAGATCCTTTGTTATATATACATTTGTATATACAGATTAGCGTTCTGGGGGTAGATTTTTCTGATACCCACTCATGTTAGAAATTTTTAAAATACAGGATAGTGAAAAGAAAATTAAAATTGCCTCTGCTTGTACGCAAAGATGCTTTCCTGAACTCTTCCACCTCACTCAGCTGAGTGCTTCTAACTTGAGCCTGTGTCTGCTGCAGCATTTGTGGAAGTGGGATAATTATTAGCCCGTGGCCTTGGCCTCTAGTAGGGGTGGAGTGTGGTCCAAGGAAGACAAGTTCCATTGGGTGCCTGGATGGGACCCCAGACAGGGGTCCCCTGAAACTTAGTGGGAAGGCACCACCGGAAGTTCGCCTGGCCCAATTTCTCCTTGATTTCTCTAATTACAGCAGGACAGTGGCTGAACTGGAAGCAGAATCCCAACTTCTATCTTCCAGGGTTGTACTTTTGTCACTTGGCCTCCTTAGAGAGCCTGACACGCAGTGGCTCTTTAAGAAATAAAAATCTGTTGAATTAAAAAAAAAAAAAAAATCTGCAACCTTACCACCCAGAGATAAAACTGCTGCTAACATCATGTTTCTAAGGGAAAAAAAACACTGACTACGCACCACAACTTCTGATTTTCAGCATGACTACCTGCACACGGCCTGGGACTGATGACAGGCTATCCTAAGACTTTTATGAGTACCCCCCTCTTCCCTAAAACAGAAACAAACCCCTGATGATTCGGGTCATTCAATATGTGTTTTAAAAGATATTTTAAAATGTTGGTGAGGAGTTTTTTTTCTAAATATTATCTTGGCAGTTTATTTTCATGCTTACTCCATGTTTTCCCCATGATTCATTAAAGAGAAATCTAAACATTGCCAACGTTTCTGTCTTACAATAAAGAAAAAATAAAGGCGGTGGGGGATGAGATGGAGGAGACAAACGTTAAATGTTCCTTGGTTAAACACACTAGAAGCAGAAAATGGAGGGGACCAGCACATGATGTCCAGAGGGGCCCCTTCGGCTCCCTAAGTGCCGGAGGAGGGAAGGGAGGCAGTGCATAGCCGCACGGCCCTACGTCCCACTATACTTCCACCTGGCAAAGTTCTCCATCAATACCATGGCTCCCAGAACTCAGAGGGAGGGAGGGAGGGAGGGTGGGTCGGTTCCGACCCTCACCTGACCCTAAACCTGACCCGCTGAGAACCCTGCTGTGCCCTGCCCAAGCAGAGGAGGGTTAACACAGAGAAAATACTCTTTGAAGGCGTTTGTGAAATTCTGTAAAATTTCTTTGCAGTTCACCATGGTGTGTGGTTGGAAAGTTTCTCTCGTCTGTAATACAGATTTTGAAAGTTAACGATAAACGCCTTCTCAAATGATCTTGAACGTAGCCACGCCAGCTAGCACCGATGCCCAGATACCTTTAGAGTCAATCATTTACCTGAAAGGGGATCTCCAGTACTGTCTGGAAAGCCATTTTCTTCTCCCTTAAAAAACAAAAAGCCATCTTCGTTAAAACCATACTGATACGTGACTGGAGATGTTATCCATTTTCCAATTTAGTTAAATTTCCACTAAAACCTGGGGGGGTGGTGAGAGATGGATCTTAAAATCACTATTTTAATGGACAGTGAGTCAGACACAGAAAAGAAAGACAAATACCATATGATATCACTTATCAGTGGAATCAGAAAAATGGTTCTAATGAACTGCTTTACAAAACAGAAACAGAGTCACAGATGTAGAAAACAAACCTATGGTTACGGGGGGAGAGTGGGGTGAGGGGTACATCGGGAGACTGGGGTTGACATATACACACGACTATATATAGGATAGATAACTAATAAGGACCTACTGTACAGCACAAGGAACCCTACTCAATACTCTGTAATGGCCTATATGGGAAAAGAATCTAAAGAGTGGATATATATATACACATACCTGAATCACTTTGCTGTACAGCAGAAACTAACACATTGCAACTCAAACTACACTCCAAGAACAATTTTTAAAACATGGGTAGTGAATGATGCGTCACTCCCTAGAACATAATCTCCTGGAGGGCAGGGGGCCGTGTCTATTTGCTCCCCGTGCTGGGTGCTCAGTGGCCAGAACAATGCCCAGCACACAGCAGACACTCAACAAATGTTTGTTCAATGAATGACCATTCTTATTTTTTTAAAAAAGTATAAGTGCACATAACAGGCTACTGTTTTGTTGTTGTTTTTTAATTTCACATTATGGATTACGTCCCTTATTTTATTTCCTATTTACTTTTTGTTGGGCTTGTTGTTTGTCAGTCCAGGTTATAATTCCTTCCTGTATCTATTACACTTTTTAAGTACATATTACAAAGCAGCAAAGAGAAACTGTTAAAAAAGCAGCAATCAATCCTTGAGAGGTAACTGTGTTTCTGCCTGCCTGACAGAGGTTCTTTTACAGCCAAGGGTTTGCCTGATCTTCTCATAGGGGGTGTGTGTGTGTGTGCACACGCACGTGTGTTTTCAGTGAAGTCAGCAGAGGAGACTGGCCTTAGAATATATCTGTTTATGTTAACTCCATCTTTATACAACTAAAAAATCTCCCTCAGCAGCTAACGGTACCCCCTCCATCCAGAGTACTGCAGAAGAAGCACAAAGAGTTGGTGTGAGTCCGGCTGCACTCATAACCTCTGGCACGTCACTCACCAGCACTGGACTCTGGTTCCCCATTTGTGTATTGGGTGGCTGATAGATCACCTTATCCCTAAGATACTGCACATCCTCAGGTCTCTGAGAGTTTCACCCTTAAAGATGTGCTAACCCCCTGATATCAAACATTTTAAAAAATCTTTTCCTCTTAATCTCCTAGAACGCCTTTCTCCTTGCTTCGAGCTCATAAATTCCCATGTCTTGGCAGCGTATAGACATTGGTTTAATGACAAGCCTATTTTTTTTTCACACAAGAAGCATTCCTGTCTTGCCAGCTAGATTTTGTCCCCTAACTCCTCCCAATATTGCTTTTGTTTGAGATCTGTTTCTCCCCACTGTCCTCACTAGAACAAAGGCAACCTGCTCACCATACAGTGTATACAGTTGGTAAGAGTTATGGGCAGTCTCTGAAAGAACAAAAATTCCTCTCTGCAACTTTTTATTTCTGCACGGCAAAACCCAGAAGCTCCACGATGTTAGGGCCACTATTTACTATTCAGCAGGTCGTGTGGAGACCTGCCTTTTCGCATCCGTGCGGCTCCAGCAGGACCTGGCAGGCTCAGCCTCCCATCAACACAGTCACAGTTCTGCTCACTGAATTGGAAATTTGCGTGGAGGAAGCAGAAACAGGACCTTCAGGTAGTGTCGAGAGACACAAATGTTAGCCCTTGACAGATTTTTGCAGTACTAACAAGGTCCTGCCAAAACATGAGCCATCCTTTAAGTAAAGACTATGTTACATGGCATATCTGACTCGGTATCTCATCATCTGGAGAAAATATTACCAAAATCAGTGTTTGGCCGGAAGCATCCCCCTGATGTACATGAGAGACATGACTCAGAATTACTTGTGAAGGTTGACGGCAACAGAATTTTGATCTCCAATCTCTGTTCTTGCTCTGATTATTATGTTGTGCTACTTTTTAGGTTAGTCCTCTAAGAGTGAAATCAGAAAAGACTGATTTTTGCAGTTTTTAGGTCTTACTGAAACCTCAGTTAGGCCTTTACTCAGCACCTCTTTTCTGAGTAGCTAATAGGTATCAGCTCCCACGGGGGAATCCATCTAGAAAGATAAAAGGACCTGAACCCTTGACCTCAAGACCTGCCCTCAGATATGCTGGGGAAATAGAGTCGCACATGAGTAACTGAAATACAAGGCAGAAGACAGTGCGTTCCGATAGGGAGGAACAGATCAAGTGAGGGGGAGAGGTTTCTTCCAACCAAAAATCCCAGAGGAGCTTTCCTCAAACATCAGAGATGTTTGAGGTGTGCCTTGGTGAGGGCCTGGAGAGTGGGGACGTGGGAGGAAAGGGCATTTAGCCAGAGGTCCATGGGAGTCCAAAAGGAAATAGAAACACATGGGGCCCCTGTAGGGTGTTTTCTCAAAGGCAGTGAGGGGTGATGGAGGGAGATGAAATGGGAAAAGTGGGCTGAGGGCTGAAAGCCGGTCTCAGATGATGGGAGTCACTAAGGGTCTCTCGCTGGAAGCAGGACATCCTCAGAGCTGTCGAGGGTCAGAGCAGGAACATGCACCCGGCTGTGGGGTGGAGGGATACACGCATGGCCAGGGAGACTGGGGCAGCCAGGCAATTTGATGCGGGACAAGGTACAACTGATTCAAAGGCAAGGATTATGCGGTCCCCAAACCACTGCTTTGGGAGAGGAAAGTATAAAGCTAGAGCCACAGCAGGGATACAGCCAGGATGGAGGCAAGTGAGCAGAGGTAAGACAAAGTGCAAGCTTGGAAGACGTGATGGATGAGATAAGATCTCGATGGGAGCTGAGGATGTCGCTGGTCCTTGGGAGTGGCCGGGGCAGGAGATAGAGACATGGATGCTGGGAGAAGAGACGGGCGGTGGAGGGCATGCAGTGAGGTCCCAACCTCGAGGAGCACCCAGCACCTACATTTCGGTGGTGAGGGAGGGAATGAGAAAGTGAAGTAGAGGAGGGAGGTCAGAGAGGAGGGGAGGAAAGGGCAGGACTCCGAGGGCCATGTGAAACCATGGTCTGGTGAGGAGAGGAGTGGTTTCTGAAAGCAGCTCTAGCAGCTTCTGCCAGGTGGGCAGTGAGGACACAGAGAATCCCCTAGCCCCAGCCCTTCTAGCTTCTTCACTTTCTCCTGTCTTTGAAGCCTCAGCTTAGACATCACCAGCTCTAGGAAGCGTCTCCAAACTCCCAGTCTGGGTGCCGTGCCCTGGGTGCTCCCACGGCCTCCTGGACCTGCCAGCCCCCCAGGGTGCTCGTTACATTGGGTGGAGAGGTTTGCAGTATCTCTTCTGCACTAGACTCTAGACTGCAAGGCAAAGGGTCTCGTCCATGCCATCCCATAGTGATTAGCACGCATCTGAGACGGATAACACAGAAGATCTGCGGAAGGGAAGGTGAGTGGGAGGAAGGGAGGGAAGAAGACTTAAAGACAGCCCAGGCTCTGAGTTCTCCAGACCAGGCTGTGCCGCTCTTCACGGTGCTGTCCTTACCCCTCCCCCACTTCCTCCCACCCTGCTCCTTGGCCTCATCTCCTTGGTTACCAGTTGTGCGCCTCCACCACCAATCCATCCTCCTGGTCTCACCTGGCTCCTGTCACTTAATCACTGTCAGTCATCTGAGTGATACGCTTAAGAACACCCTGCATGTGGGCGTCTGCTGTGGGCCCCTTGACAGTCCTCAGCGCTGCAGGATTCTCCTCCCCCAGTCTCGCTCTACGTGCTGAGTGCCGCTGGGGAAAAAGGAGTGACAAGCCTCACGCGTTCACGTGCTCGCGAATCTGATCTCGGCTGGGTGCCAGCTGCTCCCTGGTCATTCTTGGTTTCCCTTCGGACTGTCCTCGTCAAGGCCCTACTGGGTCCTGTGCCAAAGCTGTTCCATCCTGCTGAAGGCCGGGGCCCATTTGTGCCCCTCATCCCGAGACATAGGCTGTGCCGAGGTAGCATCCCCTATTCTTCTCCTTCACATCTATCTCCAAAGAGAGGGTCTCTTTTCATCTTCAAGGCTTGTCCTTTATCACTGAATTATGGTTCTGGGCAGACGTGTTTGATGGCACTTACTAGGAAGGGTGGGGCCGTGTCTTATTCATCTTTATCCTACTAGTACTGAGCTCAGATGCTGTGTTCAAAAAATCTTAATCTGGGGGGAGGGATACATTGGGAGACTGGGATTAACATATACACACTACTATATACAAAACAAACAACTAATAAGGACCCACTGTATAGCACAGGGAACTCTATTCAATACTCTGCAATGACCTATATGGGAAAAGAATCTAAAAAAGAGTGGATATATGTATATGTGTAACTGACTCACTTTGCCATACAGCAGAAACCAACACAACATTGCAGATCAACTATACTCTAATAAAAATTAATTTTAAAAAATCTGAATGCAATTTTACTGAACTCAGAATCATTGCAAGGTGGCCTCTCAATGCAACGTGGGACTTGCCTCCCCCAGGACCAGATCAGCCCCGGGGAGTGGCCTGGGAAGGGCAGGGGGGTGAGGTCCAGCTCACAGACAAGACACAGGATACAGGGGCTGTGGCAAGTTCTGTGATGGTTCTGGAAGCAGTTGGTGTGGGAATTTCCAAGAGGAGGCTGTGGGCTCCACTTGGATATCAGAGGGGTGGGCCATGCCCATAGGGAATGTGTCCAGTGACACGTGGTGACACCCAGGGCCAGTACCAACGATGCTCAGGAGGGAGCCTGGTGGCGGGAACCCAACATAAGCGCAGCTCTAGGGACAGGAGTCTGGGGGCTGGGGAGCTGTGACCTGGGCACAGAGGCCAGCCCTGTGGCATCCCTGGGGCACTGAATCCAGGTCGCTGGGGGTGAATGGGATTGAGTACTTGCTGCTCTATTAAAACTGATCCAGGAACACAGGGGACAGAGTAGTGGGTCAGAGCAGCAGTGGGCTTAGCTGTGAGCAGGATGGCCGGGGCGATGAAACAGGGACTTAAAATGATGCCCTTTCATCCTCTCCTTTGCACATCTGTCCCTTTGTCCCTTCCCCTCCAAGGAATCCTACCCCAGGGCCTTGAAGCATATACAAGTCTCCCCTTTACTAAGCCAACTCCCCCATCCTGCCGCCTTCCTCCTTCCCTCATTCCTTCCACACTTCTCAATGGCTGACTTCTGCTTCGTGCACACTATGTCCCAGGCAGACATTTTTGGGATAGCTCGTTTCCTCCTCCAGATGCTGAGGAGCTGAGAACCACCACATACAAACAAGGAAATACTACAGGTTTCTGTTCACAGGACTCGTTTTAATTCTGAGTGAAGTTCAAGTGCAATATGTTGGTTTTGTAGAAGAGAATAGTTCCTGGATACAGTTGGGTCTGTATACCAAAAGGAAAAGGTCTAGATAAGAAAAAAGATGGAAACAACCTAAATGTCCATCAATAGATGAATGGATTAACAAAATGTGGAATACTATTCAGCCTTAAAAAGGAAGGAAATTCTGAGACATGCTACAATAAGGATGAACCTTTAGCACATTATGCTAAGTGAAATAAGCCAGTCACATACAGACAAATACTGTCTGCTTCCATTTATATGAGTTACCTAGAGGAGTCAAATTCAAAGTAACAGAAAGTAAAATAATGATTACCAGGGGGTGGGGCAAGGTAGAATGGGGAGTTAGTGTTTAATGAGTATAGAGTCTCAGTTTGGGAAGATGAAAAAGTTCTAGAGATGGATGGTGGTGGTAGTTGTGCCATAATGTGAGTGTACTTAATGCCTCTGAACTGTATACTGTACCTAAAAATGGTCAAGATGGTAAATATTATATGCGTATTTTACCACATAAAATCTCTAAAAAAATCTCCTTAGGAAATCCGAAGGTAACCACAAAGCTGAACACCAATGGTTTATATACTCAAGTAAGCTAAAGAAAACCCCCATTTTGTAAAATCTTTCCACTGTGAATATGGAGAAACCTTATATTTGGGCAAATGTGTTAGCTGCCGCCAAGAATTCTTTGAGTAGAAAGAAAGTTGGCTAGGTGACACTAATTTTGCACTTTGGTGAGTTTATAACCTGGTCGTCAGGTCGCATTTCTGCTCAGGGAACTGCGGGAACCAGGTGCTGAATGAGAGTCCGCCCTGGATACAGACACGAGGTGATTTCACACCAGGCTCCAAGCAGCAGCAACCCAGGGCCAAGAAGACACCCGGGAAAGCTCTCAACTCAGAGATGAACGTGCGCTCCGTGTGCCGTCCACACGTGGGGATGGACTGATGGGCCGAAGATGGTGACAGAGTGATGAGGAGGGTACCAACCAGCACCTAGGAGCCAGGTACCGGGTTTCTGGGAAACGTGCTCTGCAGGACTGGGCAGTTCACCTTTCCATGCCTATGCTTAGCTCACTAATAAAGAGTCCCATCTTTATAATCTTGCAAACTAAGGGGAGGATAACTGAGTGGGAAAGCACTCAACAGGTTGGTCAACCCAACTGTCGCCTATGGCTGGTTGGAAACCACCACAAAGATGGAAGTTATCACTGCCCACCTGGTGGCAGCCACCTACACGACAGGCAAAGAGCCTGAGAAGAAATACCTCCCCTGAAATAACTAGCTTTTTAGGGAGAACAACCAATGCTAAAGCTTGATGTCTCTGCTTTAGGAAAATATTTTAGTAAATGGCTTTGAAAATAAGATTTTAAATGCCCGAGTGTGCCAGGGTAACAGCACTTCTATAGCATGGATTCAGACTGTTCTACATTTTCTCCCATCACGCAGCCAGTGCAACTCAACCACCTTACAGTGCTATGAATTTCCAAGACGGCATCTGTGTAACTCTTCTGAATGTGTCTACTCGTTATCCACTTCTAAACATCAGGACTAGACTATGTCTCCTGTCGGGTTTTTCTATACTCAATTCTTTCCCTGCAAATTAATTATTACTGTAATAACTGTTTACATTTATTTTTATTTTTTACTGAAAAATAAACACAGCATATAGAAAATTGGACATATCTATTTATTTGAAAGTATATAGGCATAGACTGGAGATACTGTGGGTTTGGTTCTAGACCACCACAGTATAGCAAATATCTCAATAAAGGCAAGTCACATGAACTTTTTGGTTTCCCAGTGCATATAAAAGTTATGTTCACACTATCCTGTAGTCTAGTAAGTGTGCGATTGCATTCTGTCTAAAAAACAATCTACATATGCTGATTTAAAAATACTTTAATATGCAGTTTATTGTATGTTTAAAAAAAAAGAAAATAAAGCAAGATACAAAACTGAAAAAAAATAAGGCTGCATATTCAAAAAAAAACAATTTACTGCTAAAAAATGCTAACCATCATCTGAGCTTTCAAGGAGTCATAATCTTCCTGCAGTAGTAACATCAAACATCATCACTCCCAGATCACCATAACACACGTGACAATAATGAAAACGTGTGAAATACTGCAGGAATTACAAAACGTGACACAGAGACATGAAGTGAGCAAATGCAGTTGGGAAAATGACGCCAACAGACTTGTTGGACGCAGGGTCGCCCCAATTTGTAAAAACACGCAATATCTGCAAACGCAATAAAGCAAAGAGCAATGCAACGAGGTCTGTCTGTATTCCAGAAACTGGCTTTTAGAAATGTATGTCATTCAGGATACATTCATCAAGCACCTACTTGGTGCTGGAGACAATGCAGACAGATTCCTAATGCGGCAAGATGATGATCCTGGAATAGGACAAAGACACGCACATAAAAACCGATACCACAAAGAATAACGTGTGAAAAAGGCACAGACCGAGTGTCGAGGGAGCAAAACAGTGGGAAGGAACTCAAGTGAGACCCTAGGAACAGGGCAAGTGTCACTGAGGATGAAAGAACTAAATCTGGAAGGATGGGAATTGGAAATAAACACTGTGGCACTTGGCTAGGATGAGAGCAAACCTGTGGGTTTGTGTACATTTAGTTCTTCTCTTCAATGAGTTTTCTATCCAATTACAAGGAAGACCTGCTACTTCTAGAGTTGAAATGAAGGTCAAAGACTGCAGTGGCTGTTCCTGTGACTTCAAGGCGGGGACGCTCAGGTGTAATTTCATACCTCGGCTACGGTTTCAAAGATAAAAGAGGGAGGGGGTTTTCCCTTTAGGGGCGAAGCATAGTTGGTTACCGTTCAGAAATATCACAAAGTATTTTACAGGCGATTATGGTTTGCAGGTGCAAATGCAAGCAGACCACGAGGATGCGGATATTACTGAGGGCAGGGAGGTTCCACCTCTGTTTCTTTCACCAACGCTGGAACACAGACCAATTGAAGGTTCGAGATGAGGAAGTGCGTTTGTAAACTCCTCACTTCAGTCTCTGATTTTCCTGTGCCGCGTAATTACGTGCTAGCTGGAGAAAGACCACTTGGTTTCAAGGGCTAATATATGAAAAGTTAACAGAGCCAAAATACCACCTAAATGTCTAGATGATTTAGTCCATCACTTTCTTTGAAGAAAATACCAAACAAACACACAAAAGTAACAAGTATTCAAATCACGCTGTTTTTCAAAAAAGCAACAAGAGATGTGAAAATCCTTTTCTCCCAATCTCTCATCCCAGCTCCCTCCCCAGAGGTTACAATCTAGGGCACACCTTTCCTCGGTCCTTACTGACAGCCACATTCTCAATCTACGGTAGAGATGCTGTTCAGCCCCAAGCCATGTTAGTCTACAACTTGGCTTATTTGTTGAACAATATATTGTGAGTATCTTTTAAGGTCAGTGGTCTCTCCTCTTTTCAATGGCTTAATACTATTATACTGTGTCAAAGTACCAAAAGTTATTTAATCACCTCCTACTTATGTGCATGTAAGTTACCTGCAACTCTTCTCTGTTTCAAACACACTCTGCTATGATGTCTGTGGTATCAAGTCCTTAAAGTGGTATCACTGGATCAATGAGTAATATAATTTTCTGTAAGTTTCCATCCATTTACACTCTCAACTGTATGTGAGGGCAGCTGTATCCTGAAACCCACATCAACCAGAAGTTTAAGTGAGATTCTAGCCCACTTGTGAAATTCCAAGGCATTACAGTCCACAGGGCACTGGATGATAATGCCAAAAGAAGCCGTTAAGTCAATTAGAGCAGATAAAGGACTGTACAATTTAATGATTATTAAACAAAACCCAGGGAAATAACTACTAAGTGCTAGGAAGCAGGCATTTTTGCCCTCTGGCTTGTACCTGTCTTAACACAAACATTTTCTTTTGACTTGGTCCCAAAGTAGAAATCAGTCAAAGACAAAGGCATGAATAGATTCTATCCAATTAGAGTACTATGACTTTCCTTTTAAAATTTCACTTCTGGGAAGTTCATTATAGATAAAAAGGACTCGAGGTCCTGAAATGATGCCTGTGGTTGGGTGGCATGAATCTATAGTGGGAAAAGCAGGTTGCACTTCATCATTTTCTGCAGGAATCAAAAATAAGGAAAGCAGGTGGTCCCAGTTCACCCAGACCTAGGGCTGGGCAAGGCAGGTTCCACCCAAAGTCAGCAAGAGCAACACCAAAATGCCTGATGAGTGGAGCCTGTCAGCATCTAAGCTTATGGGCAGAGGGAGTGAGGGGGAGGAAGAAAGGAGAGAGACCAGGCTGGGTCACAGATGTGGGAGGGACTGTCCGCAGGGATGACGCACTAAAGATGCGATGGTACCCATGGATGTCAGAGCACAGTGAGGAGGCAGGCAGGTCACTGGAAGACACCACCCAGGATCAATAAATATAGTCGAGAAGAAGTAAGGTGACACAACCTGAGGAAGTTAAGCACCAAATGGGAGACAGAATCAGATCATTATCTCTTTTAGGCAAAATTGTTTGGGGGTATCAAAAGGCAGAGAGAAAAGATCCATGGCTCTTCAAGACCCTAGTCAAGTTCACCTGGTATTACTCACATGGTATTCACTTTCTAATAGTTAGTTAGTACATCTACTCATCGATTCTAACATAGCGCCCTCCATCACCATGTTAGAGCAGAGACAGTCAACTCTGTAGACTGATGGGAAGGTGGATAAATGAAGCACAGAGAGAGCAGGGAGACTAAGGTGCAAAAGGCAAGAGAGATTAGAGGCTGAAATTCACAGAATCCAACAGGTGATTTCCATTCCAGCAAAACCAACCCCTTGAAATTCCTTCTGCCTCCTCTAAATGCCCAGACAGCTCTGTCTCAAGAACCAGCCCTCTCGTAGCCTGTTTCAAGAATGTGCATCTGTCCGGACTGGGAGATGGTGACCGCAAGGTTAACAGGAGTCCCTCTCACCGGAGTTAAAAATACCAAGTGTGAGGGACTTCCCTGGCTGTCCGGTGGTTAGCACTCCATGCTTCCACTGCACGGGGCCCAGGTTTGATCCCTGGTCGGGGAACCAAGACCCTGCAAGCCAAGCAGCATGGCCAAACATAAAATAAAATAAAGGAACTCGATAAAACCCAGATCAATAAGTTAAAATTCACAATGTCTGCCATCCAATAAAAAATCAGAAAACATACAAAAAAGGAGGAAAATCTGATTAATAATCAGGAGACAGTATCTGTCAAATAAAAAAAGAAACCCTGAAAAATACCAAGTGTAGGTTCTGGGAAAGGTTCTCTGGTTTTATGTGGTTCCCCATCTCTAAACTTCATATCAGGGGCAAAGTAAGGAACCACCAAGTATTTCCTAAAAGCAGAAAGATCTGAGGACTTCCCTGGTGGCGCAGTGGTTAAGAATTCACCTGGCAATGCAGGGGACGTGGGTTCAACCCCTGGTCCGGGAAGATCCCACATGCCGCAGAGCAAAGAAGCCCACGCACCACAATGAAGAGTAACCCTGCCGCTCTCCACAACTAGAGAAAACCCTCGTGCAGCAACAAAGACCCAACACAGCCAAAAAAAAAAAAAAAAAGTAGAAGAAGGGAGATCTGATTTTCCCTTAGAGAACAAACAAAAGGACTCGCCAATCTATCAAACAGATCTTGTTGGAGCTTGAAAGGATTGCTGCGTATCAAGAAGGGCAGGTAGGGGCCTGCTGGGCTGACTCACAGGAGATACCATCTATGCAAGTGCTGGTGGGGTCCATTCCCTGTTATTACAACATACGTAATTGCTTTGGGTTTGCAGATGGTCTGGTGAGCCGGTAGCTCTGCCAAGGCAATGAGGCTGTTGGATGGGATTTTGCCACCCACCTCTGCCCCCAATTTAAAGAAAAGAGCAAGCCCTCCATTTACCAAGTCTGTTCCAGTAGCTTTAACCCTAGTGCTAGTCTGCCAGACTGACAGCATTGAGAACTGCGGAAAAGCCTCTCCCCCTAGATTTTAGGCCAGGCAAGAGGCCCAGTGGCAACTGGTAACACCAAGGGCTACTGATTCAGAAATGCTAGGCAAGGGGGCGGGGGTGGGGGGTGGGAGAGGGGGGAGGGACGCTGGACAAGGCACCAGGTCCCAACTCAGCCACTGGCTCAGGTCCCCTCTGTGAAACGACATGGTTTCTACAGTCCCCTTCAGATCCAAAGATGCCAAGTTGTCAATTTGGGCATCTGAGCCCAAACCCACTTTCTAAATGGTCGGGATCAGCAATGCCAAGCCTCCCCTCTGACTTAGTATCAGGTGGCACCAAGTTCAGGAGATACGGTACAATATGGACAGGGCCCCAGCCTCTGTTGGAATGGAGGACGTGCAGGAGAGCTGGGAAGAAGGTGGGAGCCCAGAGGGTATGCGAGGAGCCAAGGCTACAGGAAAGAGTCCCATCTGAGATACAAAATATGTGTCCTTGGAAATAAAAGACTTCTGTTTCTTTGGTGAATTAATAAGATACAAAATTAATCACCATCTCTTGGGCTACTACTTTAGCATCAATCGTTAACTAAGACAGTTTTCTGGCTTCAATGTCTTGGTCGTCATATTATACTTTATATAATACTATCAACAGACCAGCATGACTGGAGTTTCTGTGGTTTAAAACTGGATGTCTCCTCCCCCTGCCCCCGCCCCATTTACTCTGGGTAACATAAGGTGGAACTTTAGTTTTGAAAGGCTTGTTCAATTTCCAAGAAATCAATTAGCTGTTGACAGGGTTTCAATAGCTAAGACAGCATTTTTTTTTTTTTTAGTTTGGTGTTATTTATGAATAGGAATTGGCTTTGAATCATAGCTTGCTTGGCGGAAGAACCAACTGGCACTGTGGCTTATTAGGTCTAGCCTGTAAACAGAGATGTAAATCAAGTCTAAGGAAATATATAATCTTACATGGTGGGCTGCACACTTGGACATCCACCAAAGCAGTACTGAGAACAGTAAAATAGTTGAAACAATCTCAAAGTCCCATAATTAGGAAAATCAAGTAACCCATGGCACAGAATATAACAGGATAGGGGATGGGATGTTTTCCCACTGTTTGCAGAGTTTTAATTGGGGCCCAAGCTGAGGACAATGGTATGTGCACATCCCACAGAGAGCTGCCAGGTAAACCCCAAGGACCAGCTGAGAAGGACCAAAAATATGGTATGAAGCCCACCCTCAGCTTACAGAAGAGGAAGAGATTTCTGTGAAGGACTCCGTGGAAGAAGTAAGAGCGGGGGCTGCTTTCCTTCCTCTGCCCATAAGGAGGAAGAGGCAGCTCTCTGTTCACCCCCCAAGCCAAGTGAAGGGGGCCTCAAGATCACCACTTGTCGGGGTGCCTGCCAGAAAGGGAGATGGCCTCTCACTCCTTAGCCTGATGCTTGTTGATTGATAGATCCCCACAGTCCTCCCAACCCCTCTGCCAATAGGGACCCTACCCTGTGTGTATGAGGAGCTAGAAGCCAACTGGAGCTGTCCCTGATGGTGGGACAGTCAGGCGAGTCTGCCACGGCCGAGTGGACCAGAGCCATCGCCATCTTAAAGGGGATCTGCCCAAGGTAAGAGGTGCAGGACGTACCCCTGAGAGAGAAGGAGCTGGGGTAGGCTGTTTGTTATAGCAGCCCTAGGAAACTAATACACATGTGATAGATACGTTCATTGCTTCTGAAAAGGAAAAAAAGACAATACAACTTTGGGGACCTCTATTTCCATATCTTCAAAGTGAGAAATGGACCACAAGATACGACTTCTTCCACCTCTAATGTTGGGAACATCTGTATAATCTAACACACACATGTTAGTTAGGTAAGAACACATCTAAAATAGCCTAAACGCTGATTCAGAAATTCATCACATCAGCATTTCCAACGTGTGTTTCTGGGACGATCAGGCTTAAGAGTTGGTGAACAGGTTTCGGCGGTCAAAGAACCCTCTTCCTCACACTCTCCAGCAGCAGCAGGCTGTCCCCTTCCGCCTGCTCTGCCCACTGTGAAGGCAAGAACTCAGGGATCGGGCCTGCCCAGGTGGCCCACCCTCGATGCATGGTCCACCCCAGCCCTCCTCCCTCAAAGGAGGAGGCGATACTAAGTCCTAGACCACTAAGAAATACCAGAGCTTGGAGCCCACCCCAGAGCACTTTGGCTAGACTCTCTGCAGAATGAGACCCAGGCACTGGTATTTTATAGAAGTTCTCCAAGTGCAGGCAGGGTCCAGAACCATCGGTCTCTGCAGAACACAGGTGGGCACTAATAACTTTTAGTGAGAAAATTTTAATCTGTTTTCTGTGGGACACTCACAGGTGTTTTCTTCTAAGTTTTTGAAACCTGCCCTTAAGGATTCTCATCACTGCCTATAGTGTCAGATCAAACAGCAGCCACTGGACAGTGCACGATTCCGGCCCCTTTCCAGGGCCAGTGTTTGAAGTACTTTCTATGTGCAAAGTGATGGGCTGGGCTCATGGATTATCCAGAAATGGCCAAGAGACGGTAGGGGGGGCGAGAGGACATGGCAGATGAAGGATAAGAGGGTCACTTGTGACGAATCTCACAATAACTTCACCTGTACATTTATGTTAACATAAACTACACGTATTCAGACATCAACCTAGCTGTGTGAACCTAGGCAAGCTTAACCCACAGCCAGACACTTTCTCCCTCCCAACGGATGATCTCATTTTGGGGGAGGCAGTGGGTCCGAATCACCTTTGAGGCTTTCAGAAACTACTCCTGGGTTTGGAAAGGTCCTGCTCTTCCTCTTGCTGTCCTGGAAGCTCAGACCTCCTGCAACCCGGCCCCGCTCCCTTCCCTACCTCGACCGCCTCTCTTCTCCATGACGGCCGGCAGGATGGTCTCGCTAATGCCTCTCCACCCCGCTCCCCCCAAATAACAGGACTAACCCCCGGCAGGAGAGAGTCCTGGGAACCACTGAGAGCCCAGAGGCCCATGTGCATGTCCTGCGCACTCAGCCCCTCTGTGGTTTCTGGAGGGAGGAACCCGGCTTGAGAGTCCTCTGCAAACCCTTGGACACACCACAGACTGTGTGGCAGGGGAGGAGGCAAGGCCGTGAACCTGAGTTTGCACAAGTTCACATCCATGGGGACTCCATCTATAGCCTTTCCTGCTGCTTTCTTTAACACTTTCCAAAAATCCACCACGTGCACCCTGAACACAGCTTCGCTTGTTTCCAGCTCCCTGTTACAAATGGCAACTCCCACCCAGTCTGGATGCTCCCGTCGGCCTCCCCTGCACGATTTTTCTCTGCTGCATCAATATCAGTAGAAAGGTTCTGTACTGTCCAGGTGTGTTCATGGTTAGTCTTAGGTACTCGTGACACGCCCATAAAGCATTTATGATGTGCCTGATGACCTCTTAAGAGCTTAAAAAGAAGATGAACTTACTTCCCCCCCACCACTTCCCAGATAAGCTCTTTTCTTACTTTTGACGGTGGCCCCACCATGCGCCTGGTCACCAGCTGGGACTCTCTGAGGTACATCTCCAACCCTTCCCTCCTCTTCAGTCCCAAGTCTTGTCAGACACTGAATCCCTGACAGCTCTCCCTGTTAGGGGCTGAATGGTGTTCTCTCAAAAGATATACACTGGAATCCAAACCCCCAGTGTCTCAGAGTGTGACTGTATTTGGAGACAGGCTCTTTACAAAGGGAATCAAGTTAAACAAGGTCACGAGGGTGGGCGCTAAACCACTATGACTGGTGTTCTTACCGAAGAGGGAAACCTGAACAGATGCAGGTCCGCAGGGCGGGAAGATGACATGAAGAGATACGAGGAGCAGATGGCCGCCTGCACGCCCAGGAGAGAGGCCTGCACAGGTCTCTCCCTCACAGCTCTCAGGAGGAACCAACCCTGCCCACACCTGATTTCAGACTCACAGGCTCCACACAGTGAAACGGTGCACTTCTGTTACGCACGCCGCCCTCCGTGTGGTGCTCCGTTACGGCAGTGGCGGCAAGTGAACACGAACATCTTGGAATTGCACTTCCCGCTCTTCATTCTTCCTTCCACACCCTGCCCCTGGGCCTTTGGGATGACTTTTCTGTAACAGCCACTTGGGGTCTCCTGGCCTCAGTCTTTCTTCCTGCCCATCTCCTGACAAGCCACTATGAGGATTACCTTTCTATGACTGTTTTTATCCCATCGCTTCACAGGAAGACTCTTCTGGGACCTTCCCAGGGCTTCCATGCTGGCCCTCAAGATTCCTCTAGAGCAGCACCTCCCACAGTAGCAGTTAGAGAAGACGTTGGCTATGGGGAGGCAGGTATGCCAGGGTGGGAGAAACAAGCCTTTCTCTGATCAAAGAAACTTGGTTACCTGTGGAATGAGCTCAATCAGTGTCTTCTCTCTGTCTTTCCCCCCTACATTTATGCGCTGAGACTCTCTGAGAATCTATCTAAGCGAGAATCTCTTAGCTCAAACATTCTGACTCTGCTTTCCTTGCCAGAGGCTTTAAACCACTCAATTTCACTGAAAGTTCTAAGTGTGCACCACCGTCCCCCCAGCACCTAGGAGAATAGTGGTGATACATTCTTGGATTCAAATACTGGATGGATGGATGGATGGATGGATGGTTGGATGGGTGGATGCCACTTGCAATCTATTTCCAATTTATCAAGCACTATCATACCACCACCTAGTTCATGAAGGTCTATGGCCTCCCTGCTGTGTGAATAGAACAAATTCTGTAGTCCCCTAATATCTTCGCTGGATTTCTTTTTGTTTATTTAAAATTTTTATTTTATATTGGAATAGAGTTGATTAACAAGGCTGTGTTAGTTTCAGGTAAACAGCAGTGATTCACTTACACATAAACATGTTATCTATTATTTTTCAGATTCTTCTCCTTTAGGTTATTTAGGTTATTACAGAGTACTGAGCAGCGCTCCCTGTGCTGTACAGTAGGTCCTTGTTGATTATCTATGTTAAATATAGTAGTGTGTATAGTCGATCCCACTTCGATGGACTTCTTCCCTTCCTGCCCATCCAAACGTCATCATTCAAGGCACAACTCAAATTTAACGTCAACTAACTCAACTTCTTGCCTTTACATCTAAAAAAGAAGTTTCTATCTTTACCCATCCCATCCTTCTTTTAGTCTTGTCTCTGAAAAAGAGTTGAGGTTCTTACTTTTGAAATGCTAACTCACCTGTCTGTGCCTTTGGTAGCTTTATTTATCTAACATAGGTATACATATATCTCATCTGCCAGATGACAAATTCCTTGTAATGAAATCAATGTGCCGCATGTTCTCCACAAGACATTGCTGAGGATGTTATCAATAAACAGTTGCTAAGAAAATTAACCCTCTCTACCTTCCACAGGGAAAACAAATCCCATTAATTATTCCACTTCTCTCTTCTCCCTCTTAATTTTTAATCTCTCCACTCCTGGTGACACCTTGTCTTTTAAAATCTGTTGTTTCCCATCCTTAAAAAAAGAAGCTTTGGGGACTTCCCTAGTGGTCCAGTGGTTAAGACTCTGCGCTCCCAATGCAGGGAGCCTGGGTTCAATCCCTGGTCAAGGAACTAGATCCCACATGCATGCCACAACTAAGAGTTCGCATGCCACAACTAAGGAGCCTGCCTGCCGCAACTAAGACCCAGTGCAACCAAATTAATTAATTAATTAATTAATTATTTTAAAAATTACACAGAAAAACATTAAAAATATTTTTAAAAAGAAGCTTCTTCTGAATCTTCCAACACCTTCAAATAGAAGTTTACTGTTTTTTTCCTTGCTACTGTAAGGAATCTGACAGAACTACACAAAACTTTCTTATCACTCACTCACTCCTCAAGCCTTTTGCAGTTATGTTTCTGTCCCTATGATCGAGTTTCTTCCTGACAGGTCCCAGTAACATGTGAAAGGACAAATGCAAAGATGTCTTTGCAGGCTTCACCCTTGACCACAGGATGATGTCAACAGCCCTTTCCTTGGCACTTGAAGCAATGCCCAGTCCTGGCTTTTTTCTCTCTTTATTCAACATATATTTTTTGAGACTTCACTATGTGCTAGGCATTGAAGGTACATGTACGCGCCAAAGATACAGCAGTCCCCACCCTTCTGGAACAGACAATGAAACCATCAGCAAACATCTAACTATACACTGGGAGAGTGCTGCAAAGGAAGGCACAGATGCCTCGGCCACAGACAGCCTTCTCTGGCCACTCCTCTGTCTGCCTCTGAGCTCTTTTTCTTCCTCTGGCCTCCAGATTGTTCCTCAAGGCTCCACCCTGGGCTCTCCTTTCTGCTTTTCCACAAGGACTCTCTCCTCAACAGTCCCATCCTCCCCTTCGGCTTCAACTGTAACCTCCTGACGCAGGAATCCTAAACCAACCCCAGTGCGGCCCTTCCTGCCATACATTTCACATACCCCAAACTCTACAGACTTTTACCTCCTTTTCCGCAGCTCACAAACAAACAAACAAGTGACTCTCAATCCTACCAACACACAAATCTTATTTTCCTCCTGAATTCTCTTTTGATACTATTAGTAGCATCCCTCTCCCAGTCACAGGCCTAAGACCTGGTCTCATCTCTCCAGTCCCGCAGGGTCCCAGATATGGTCATGGACCATCCCTTAAAGCCGCCAATACCTTCCAACCATCCATCCACCTCTCTCTGGTATTCAAGGCTCTGGGGCCCCAGATCCACCTGATCTTCCAGCCTCACCACCTACCTTCTCCCAATACTTCAGCTCCAGGCAAAGTATTTGTCCCTGACTCTCCTCAGAGCCTTTGCTCACAGCATTCCTTCTACCAGGAGTGCTCTCATCCTGCCCCCAGACACATATCCTCAAATCTATTTCTGTTATCAATAAATATCAGAGATATCACGCAGCCATTCAGACGGATGGTGAGGCCATGTGGCAAACTGGATGAAATGTTTGTGACACAATATTATATAACAGAAGCAAGATATAAAATTGCCTGCAAACAGTTTTTATAATTATCCATGTAAAAAATGTATTAGGGAATACATCAAAATGACAAAAATTGTTGTATTAGAATGGTGGAATTTTGGATGAGTTTTTTCATTTTTCTAGATTCTAAATTCTATTTACTGTGGTTTTAAAAATCTACGTATATTTCGAAATAGTTTTAGAGGTACAGAAAACTTGAGAAGATAGTATAGAGCATTGCGGTGCCCCTTATACCAGTTTCCCTTAATACCAACATTACACATTAGCATCATACTAATAATACTCTATCATACCTATAATCTAATGTGGTTTTTAAAACTTAAAAAAATTACAGTTTGGCAAAACTAAACAGCATAAATAGAGGAAAATGTCATTTTTCCCATAACCTCTAACTCCAACTTAGCATCCTAACAGTTACTACTTTTTTTTTATTGCCTCAGTCTCCTCTTGGCATGGATTCGTAGCTACAAACTAGAATAAATTTTGCTTTACTAGCATTTGTCATACATGTGTGCATGTAGTTAAAGTTGTTAAAATTTTATTGTTTGACTCAAAGGTGCTGGGAAATGTTTTCTATAACATAAAGAATCCTAAAAATGTTTTCAAGAGCTGAACCATACCCACATCTAGAATCTAGTGCTGTGTACACTGCTTCTCCAACAAATCTGGAAGCTCTGCCTGGGGTCTGGTCTCTTCCCTGCACTCCCCCACACCCAGTGCATTTCACGTCCAAGAATACCCAGTGTCAGAGCATATGCTTGATAAGTACTAGCTATAACAAACTGTAGAAGTAGGATAGCTCTAGTAGGTGGGGGTAGTGATTTTAAATTACTAAAAGTAAAGGGTCCTTGATGAAATTTTATGAGATGTCAGGTTTCCATTTTTGGCCCCAGGACATGACAGTGTTTTTCTGTGATATCATTCAAAAAAGGTGGCTGACTATACTACAAAGCTACAGTAATCAAGACAATATGGTACTGGCACAAAAACAGAAATATAGATCAATGGAACAGGATAGAAAGCCCAGAGATAAACTATGGTCAATTAATCTATGACAAAGGAGGCAAGGATATACAATGGAGAAAAGGCAGCCTCTTCAATAAGTGGTGCTGGGAAAACTGGACAGCTACATGGAAAAGAATGAAATTAGAACACTTCCTAACACCATACACAAAAATAAACTCAGAATGGATTAAAGACCTAAATGTAAGGCCAGACACTATAAAACTCCTAGAGGAAAACATAGGAAGAACATTCTTTGACATAAATCACAGCAAGATCTTTTTTGATCCACCTCCTAGAGTAATGGAAATAAAAACAAAAAAGGTGGCTAAAATTAAGTCTTAAGTAGAAGTGGTTTTAGATTTTATATTATAATAATCAATGAAATGGCAAACGTTAAATATTCTAAAGAATGTACTTCCAACTTGCTTTTAATGTCTGAGCTATAGAAAATGAAGTGTGGGGGTTTTCTTGTTTTGTTTTGTTTTGTTTTGTTTTAAACGTTTCTCCCCTAGTGAGTTTTCTTTGTTCTAACTGCCAAGTTGGTTTCAAAGACTCTTTCTGGATATCTAGCAGTTAGAACAAATCCTATAGATTATGCAAAGAAATAACCAACTGAAGTCGGTAGGTACAGTGCGACTTTTCATAGGAATGTAAGACAGCCTGTTTTAAAACAGAACTTAAATAAAAATCTCAAGTAGGTTTTTCCCACTTTTTTTAGTTGATAAATCTTTTTTCACCTTTAAAGATAGTCTTTACTTAATAAAGCCAGAACTATAACACTAAAATTAGAAAAAATACTGGGACAGTGTCCTAACGCATATTCTATACCTAATCTCAAATGATTTTGAAAATCCCTAAAACTAAACAAACAATGTAAAACTTTTGTATCTTCAAAGGAGTCTGTATTGTGTCACAAAAAATGTGAGGAGAAAAGCTTTATTAAACAAATTAAGGATTGCAAGAAAGGAAAAATTTATGCTTTAGGTTCACTAAAATAGTTGAAATTCAGTCATTGTCGAAGTCAATCATTAGACTGTAACTCCAAGGAAAATACTGAGTATCAGGATTAATAAATAAGAAAATGAGGGACTTCCCTTGTGGTCCAGTGGTTAAGACTCCACGCTTCCACTGCAGGGGGTGTGGGTTCGATCCCTGGTAGGGGAACTAAGATCCCACATGCCACAGGGCGTGGCCAAAAAAAAAAAAAAAAGACAAGGAAATAATATTCACAGTGGGCAACTGAAGACTCCAAGTCAAAATTAAAAGTAGCACCACTGAAAATTTTCAAGAGAACTGTGTTTATGATTAAAATTGCTTGTTTTATCAACTACTGTATAACTCTGCTTTACTACAAAAGTGATTTGGTTATCCAAGAATATCACTATTAATGAGTTATTACTGACTGATGTTTTAACAGCAAGACTAAACAAAGCTTCAAATTTGTCTTGCTAAAAATTAACGTGGTATTTTGGACAGAAAAGGACCCAGCCAGACTCTCTTGAGGCAAGACATTCTTTTTGAGACATTTAATGCTCTAACTATAGTTCAGCAGATGCGAGGTATTTGTGCAGTTTTGCTAATGAGCTTTCAGTGAGTGAACAGAGATGGGCTGGACAGTACAAGAAATACTGAAGCACACGGTGACCCAAGGAAGCTTTGGAAGGATGTACCTCAAAATGTGAACAGTGGAATGTGACAAGTGATTCTCAACCTTTTGGTACATTTTTGTCCTACCTGAAGTTTAAAATAACAAACACTCCTTTATAATCAGAAAACAACACATGTACTTTGGAAAAGGATAATTAAAATAATATGTTAAAGTCTTACATCTGAACCAAGTGAAAGTTTTAGAAAACATGACAAAAATGTTTTAGAACTAGCCAGTTTTGTTGACACTTTAAAAAAAGGTTCCCTTCCACAGCATACCAACTACATGTGAAAGAAAGCCACTCTTCTCTCTAACTCATACCACTGATGGTCTGTTTTTGGCATATGGATAAATATTTATTTCAAAGAATAGATTAAAACTACCCCAGTTACTAAAAGTAACAGAAGTTGTATAGATATGCTACATTACTGGGATGCTTAAAGATCATTTCCAAACTTATAATCTAAAAACCTTATTCTTCTTTATTTTTAAAGCTCTTCATAGAAGATAATTCCTAAATAATTTCTAGTTGGGTTAGCATGTACCTAAGGGTAAAATATAACCGAAATTATTCTTACCTGGGGTTGCACATCAGAATTTGTTGGGCAGTTCAATGTAACTGGATCACACTCCTCTGCTATGGATTTAAAAAAAAAAAAGATGCTAAGCTTGATCAAGAAAGCACATGCTCTGTGGTGTAAGGTCTAAAATCAAGACTTAACATTGTGTGCTGTGCTGACATCTGGTAAAGCCAGGAGGGCCTCGAACGGCCCAGCTGCAAGTTCCTCCCCCTGCTCTGCTCCTGCGGGTAAGACCCCCAGCTAAATGACGCTCCTTATCAAAGGGAGCAGGTGGAGTCCTTGCTTACCCCAGAGCAGTGGGTATCAGTTCCCTGCAAGACCAGTGCTATTCAGAGAAGCCAATCACATCCTCTCCCAGGGACCAGGGGGCACACACCCTCTTTTTGAATTAATTAATTTATTTATTGATTGGCTGTGCTGGGTCTTCACTGCTGCACGGGCTTTCTCTAGTTGCAGAGAGTGGCCGCTACTCTTTGTTGTGGCGACGCAGGCTCTTCTTTGAGGTGGCTGCTCTTGCTGCAGAGCACAGGCTCTAGGTGTGTGGGCTCGGTAGGTTGTGGCACACGGGCTCAGTAGGTTGTGGCACACAGGCTCAGTAGTTGTGGCACACGGGCTTAGTTGCTCCACGGCACGTGGGATCCTCCCGGACCAGGGCTCAAACCCATGTCCCCTGCACTGGCAGGCGGATTCTCAACCACTGTGCCACCAGGGAAGTCCCCACACACCCTCTTGATAGGACAGTGCCTATCACCCACAGCCACTGGTGGTTCACTCTGTTCCCAAGTGCAACCCCCACGTGACCCTGCATGGGGTGCAGCGTCCTCCTTCCCCAGGCTGTGAGTATTCGTGACTCATAAGCTGCTGTCGACCCCATCTGCCCAGTGTCAGGTGTCCTGTGTGTGGCCATCCCCATAACCCCAAGGCAGGATCCCTCCCTCACCAATGCGGTGAACAGGAGGTGGTCCAAATACATTCCCCTCTGATAACCTTACATCAGATCCTGACAGTTTACTAAGCCTTTCAGAGAGCAGAGAGTGGGATTATACTTGTCTTGATAGCTCACCCTCCTAAAAGTCAAACCGAAACCTTTTCAGTTCTATGGTTAAAGTGGGGATTGCCAGTGAAAGTCAAAGGAACACGACAGGCATGTGAAATGTCTAACACCCTTCAGAATTAACTGTTAGGAAGGAAATTCCATCCTTAGGTTGGCTTATATATGTGTGAATTTCATGGCTCTCCAACTTGTGGTGAAGATTGTATAAATGTGTTAAAAACTGATTTTGTTCCATCAGATTTTAATCTTTAACCAAATTTGGCATCACACTCTAACCTTGAAAGCTGACAGAGATACAGTATGTTATGAAACAAATGTTTAGTAGTATGTAAGATTTTAGAGTTACAAAGCTTCAGAGAATCACTTAACTCAGGATAATTTGTTTATATAAGGGCTATATTTATTGCTGCCTACACAACTCTGACTAAAGAGCCATTTTCCTTAATATTATTATCTGAGAAATTTAAACTAAAAGCATGGTCTTTTACTAAGATTCTATATGGTGCCTTTTTAAGCTGGAGCAGTGGAGATCTTACCTGGGCTTACACTCCTCAAGACACAGTCCCAGCTCTCTTGCACCAGAATCACCTGGGCTGCCTATTACCAATGCATCCCTAGACTCCGCCCCGGACCTCCCAAGTGGGAATCTCAGGGGCCCCAGAGATCTGTCACCTAATAAGCACCCCGTATTTTTCTCTCAAAATGTGAAGAGGCACATTCCCTTCAGAACCCTCAGACCAGCCAGTTTCTACGAGACACAGGAATCCTGTGATATAAGATAAACCCCAATCTTAAATTAGCCCCGAGTTTACAGCCTACAGACACTCACAGAGCACCTATCATAACAGAAACTGGACAGAATGAACCCCCCAAATCTCTAAAATCAGGGGAGGCAGAAGCTACACATTTGTTCCCCACAAGGAAACAGGTAAAATAACACGTTTCACCTCAAAAACGTGCTGATGATTGAAATTACACTAGATTCCCACAGTTGATTTATGGTAAAAGCATGTTATTCAGAACCACTCTAGTTTGGGCCATATTAAGGAATGGTGTTATACTGTCCATGGAGAAAGTAGGAATATGCTAGAAATATAATGAAGAGTTTCTGAAACATGCTAATTTTCTTACAAAAATACATTTTGAGGACTTTTAAATCACAGGGAAATAGTTCAAGCTAATTATAAATGATTCCTCTATTAAATACAGCAGCCCCCCCAGAATTCACTTGTCAGAGTCCGAATTTATACTTAATATTATTAGGTTAATTTAATCTATAAATTAGTCTCTTCACTAATTCATATGGGCTTTGCTTCCCTGAAAACAATCTCAATGAGAAAATTACCACAAGCGTTTAATGATGATATTAGCTCCATTACGGTAAGATTTTTAAAAATGCTGCAAATATTAAATTGTTATATTATCCAATGCAAATGCTGGAGTAAGGTTTTAAACTTCTGGACATGGTTCATTACATATAAGATGATGTATTTCTTGGAGATAAGAAATTACGTGCTTAATAACACTCTCCCCACCTCCCACCCCCCATGAAGAAGGACAGAGGAAAGATCTGGAGTTACTTGTCAACTCACCACCAATTTAATTAAGGTTTCATAAAACTCAAGTTCTAGGAGAAACCTGGTGGTACAGTCACTGTATTATCAGACTGCTAAGCAACAACCTTTTTCTCTTAAAACAGGAAATCACATTCAAGGGTGATAAAACAGATCTCCGGGCAGATCAAACAATGATGACATTCCAAGAGTCACTGCAGTTCAGTCTGTGCCTAAAATGGTGGCGGCACTCTTGCCTCTCCGCTACCAAGGCCGTCAACAGTCCTCCACCCTGACTGCTCACGATTCTTCTGACAGATTTCCCTCCAGCCCTGTCTGATGCTCTGGTGAGCCAGGCGCCCTTTCAGGCGTGTTTCATTGAGTCCTACAAGCACCCTGGGAGGTGGGTGTAATACTGTCCTCTCCGCACTGCAGACTGGACACCGAGACCCTGAGCCGTGAAGTCACCTGCTGAGTCCTCCTGGAGCCGGCGATTTGGTGCAGTTTGGTTCTCTCCTACATGTCCCACTGGCGGGCCTACCACATCCTTCTTAGGCAGGCTCATAAAGGGAGTTCTCCATCCCACCCACTCAGGTATGCATTAAAACACGAGTTTCTGGGCCTGATCCCACCACAACATGATTTTGGAGTAGCGGGGCCCAGAATCTGCATTTTAAACTAATTCCCCAGATAATTCTTCATTGCACCCTGAAGCCCAAGGAACATGACCCAAGGTGGCCTCCCATCCGTCCTGGTGGCCTGGCCTGCACCTCCCACTTTCTTGCTGAACTAGACAATCACAGCTTGGGGAATTCAGGACATTGAGAAGTTATTCATGAAGAGGGAAAAGGGGAAAGTGAGCTTGAGGGAAGCCTCCCCTAGTACAGCCAGGATTTGGGCGCAAACCTGGCCTTCAGCCTCTTTTCGCTACACCACTGCCGTTCCTGGGACGTGCACAGGAGGCAAAGGGAATGGAACTCTAATGATGTCATTGCAGGGAGCAGGGAGAACAGTCTGGTGAGTAGAAAATGAGGGAGAGGGACCTGGCAGAACTACAGACTTAACCACAGGTGGGCCCTGCCAGGTAGCTCCCAACCCTGCAGTCCAATGGCTCTGTGATACGCATCACCACAAGGACTGCAGGGGAAACCCATGGCTGTCTGTGCTGGGAAATCCTTCCTCCCTGGGAAGCCGGGGGGCCCTGCGACCTCTGCAGCTGGCCAGGTCTGATTGTTCTCCACCCCCACCCCACCCCACCCCACCCCTCCTCTCTGGGCAGTCAGCAGAGCACAAGGGAAACGCTCCAGTGCCACAACCAGAGCTCGGCCTCCACACTGGATACAGCCCTGCAGACTGCCCCAAGGGAAATCAGAAAGGCTCAGGCCTTTATGGTCTGCACCACAGCTGAGACATGAGTCTGTGGGTCATAAAAGAAAGCTCTTTTTGCTTTGGGGCTTGACAAGCATCCCCCTTGCCCCTTGTCTGGTAACAGAACCATCTTTCCTGTGGTTTGAGTAGAACTGACTTCGTGCCCTCCACCCCCACCCTCCAACCTCAAGGCTCAGACCTGGTCAGCCCTCCCTCCATCCTCCTGATGACAATAACTGATATGGGGATGGCCATATGACCAGACTGCTCCTTTCACAACTGCCCTTAAAATTGTGCCTTGTGGCTGGGGGAAAGGCTCCCTCTTGCTCCACTGTCTTGAGCAGCAGCCAGTAAAGCCGGAGGTGTCAGAGACCATCTTTCCCACCATGTGGGGAAAGCGTGCTCGAGAACGGAGCCAACACAGAGCCATTGTGGGGGAGGGGGGAGGGGGGGAGAGAAAGAGAGAGGGAGAGAGCGCACGCGCGAGCCAGAGCCTGAGACATCATTCAAATGCTTGGATTTAGCAGCACCTAAAGACTCTAAGCCACCAAGTCTCCCCGCCTTATTTTAAACTAATTTGAGTTTCAGTTCTGTCACTTGCAACCCACAGTCCTGGCTTTCTTCGCCTTGCACATGTTAAAAAACACCATAGGAATTCTGATGTATAATTTGCTATAAAATAATTTCTAGACTTTAATAAGAAAATTCATACCAGAGATGGTCAAGTCATTCACTAAATTATCAGTATGTTTCTGTTTTACAATTTAAAGAAATGAAAAATTAGTTTGACTAGTGCTTTGTTCAAGCTATGAAAGTAATCACAAGTTCAAGTTGTCACGTTAACTGCACATACCTTTAGGGAGTCCCGTGTCCTGAATGGGATATTTGTCTGACTGTAGAAACCAACAAAAGAAGAGAGTTATTTTTAAACACCATAGTCAATTATAAGATCAAAGTGAAAAGAAAGCTTTGTCTTGGGAAAGTCATGATTTTAATTTAAAACCTTGCAAGTTTTTAGCCTTGGATTTATCAATAGGCCTGACCCATTGCTTGTTTTTATTCTCAGTTTTATAGAAATGAAACCAAGATTGATGAGAGGTTAATGCTGGGACATGAAACAGAAGAAGCCTTCAGCCCTGACCACTAAACCACACTTCCTCTCTTTTCTGCACTGCTATTCTATTTCCTGCAGCTCAAAACTGAGGGACATTTGTGTTAGTGAATTATGGGGACAGACCCATGTCTTCTCACCATTTCTGTGACATTCGTTCGGGCCAACAGGCACATGTTCTGGGCAGTACTCACAACTGGAGAGCTCTGCCCTGGGTTTGACTAGGACAGGATGGAAAAGGTAACTATTCCATTAATTGCGTGAAGATCTTCAAATTAGCTACCCACGATGCACAATTCCCCAAGGCTTTAGTTGAGGGCAGTACTGTTACAGGGAATTCAAAACAGCAAATGCTCTCACAGTCACCTATTTCTTTGTTGGTACAGACAAACATGCAGGTATCTACGCTTCTGCAAGCTTCTACTGCAGAGTATACAATGTAGTCATTTTCTGAAGACTTCCATGAGAGGAGTGGGGATGTGTCCAGTCTCTCTAGCCTGTCCTCTGCCCCTGGCTCAGTTCCCACCATCATCCTGCACCTGGGCCTTTGGGGCCATGGTCCTCCAGCCTAAACAAAGCTGCACCTCCCAACTCTCCTTTAGGTCTCATTTCATTGCCTTCTTTGGACAGAGGAGAAAAAGAAACAAATGCGGAACCAGGGATTCTGTTTTAAACACCTTCCCTTGGAGTTTCTTGGGAGCTGGGCAGTAAAGTTTCAGAACCTTCTAGAAGCCTCCAACCCCTTTCCACAAAAGAAATCAATCAATCAATCATCTTTAGGGTATCAGTTCAACCTTTGAAGCGGCTGGAGTCCAAGGTCAGACACACTAGTAGTCAAGCATGTCTACGTGACTGAGCCCCGATAACACTCTGGACACCAAGGGTGGGGTGAGCTTCCCTGGTTGTCAATGCTCTGTGTGTATCGTCACACATTGTTACTGAGACAAGTAAACACATCACTGAGAGAGGGTCACTGAAAGCTCCCTGCTTGTAACTCTCCCAGGTCCTGTCCTATGCCCTTCTTCCCTTGGCTGACTTTAATATGAATACTTTTGCTGTAATAAACCACAGTCCTGAGTGGAAAAAAAAAAAAGAAAAAGAAATCAATTATCATTCACAGAGCACTTAAAAGTCAAATACCTCCCCTCCAGACTAAATCCTTCTCCATACTCTGCTCCCCAGAGCATGGAAAACACCTCTGTACCATAGTACTTATCAGGCTCTTTTCAAAGTATCTGTCTATTTCCTCAGACTGGGAGTGTTTCAAGAGGAGGGACCATGATGCAAAATCTCCGCATCCCCAGATTTTGTACAGGTTTCCTGGAAAGACGGACAGTTGAGCTGGGCCTAGAGGATGCCCAGGACGCGGATGACCCAGAGGAAGGAGCAAGGCGATGGCAGAAGGTGGACACAGGGGAGCAAGGCCAGGTGGCTGGAAGAGTGGCCAGCCTTCAGCAGAGATGCTGGAGGTGGAAAAGGAAGACAGGGTTGGACACAAAATAATGGATCCAGTTTCCGCGGAAGACCCTGGAAGGGAAGTGAAGGGATTTAGGTGGGGTGCCATTCTCAGACCTCGGGAAGCTCGGCTTATCAAACACTGCAGGACACCAGCCTCCGCCGCATATGGGAAGATGGTCGGCACAGCCTTGCATGCCATCAGGCAAGCAAGTAATTGCCGCACAATGTGACAAAGTCGGGACGGTGGAGAGGGCGGTACCTGAAGGCCCCAGGGTCAGGCAGAGAAGTCTTCCCAGGTCAGGAATGCTTGAGCTGAGACGGCAGGATGCATAGGAGTTCACCAGGTGAGGAAGCAGGGAGGGACCAGCATATGGGCATCCCAGGACAGGGAGGGGACGTGGGGCCCTTGAGAAGCAGCAAGTAGTGACACGTGACTGGCTCACTGGGGGGATGCTGAGACAAGGTCACGGAGGACCTCATCTGCCACATCAAGGACCATATATTTAATCCTGGAAGCAGCAGGACTGCTATGGTTGAAATGTGTCCCCTACAAAAATACGCTGAAGTCCTAATCCCTAGTACCTCAGACTGTGATCTCATTGGAAAGAGGGTCACTGTAGATAGTTAAGATAAGGTCACACTGGCATGGGGTGGACCCTGAATCCAACAGGACAGACATCCTTGTAAGAGGAGAAGAGATACCGAAACAGGGAGAAGACGGCCACCAAAGGGAGAGAATGGACCGAAGCAGCTACAAGCCAGGGGGCACCACGAACTGCCAACCACCACCGGAAGCCAGAAGAGACAAGACAGGATTCTTCCCTATGGGTTTCAGAGCGAGCACAGCCCTGCAGACACCTGGACGTCAGACTTCTGGCCCCCAGAAAGGAAAGAAAACGCATCTCTATTGTTGTAAGCCAGTTTGTGGGACCCTGTTACAGCAGCCCCAGCAAATGAACGTGGGGAAGCTGCAGAAAAACCACTTCTGTCCTGGAGGCGTAGAGGAGTGATAAAATGTAGCCAGGACTCAAGGTGAGCCGTAAGGAGGGGGGCCCGGAGGGTCTGGAGGGACAGAGACCCTGGTGTCAGGGGAGTGAGTGGGAGGCTGGAACAGTCACAGGTCAGGCAGTGCGAAGGGTGAGGTGAATAACAGGGTCACTCTGCACTCTACTTTCACGAGAGTTACGAGCTGCAGTTTCTTCATGTTTCCAGTGTCTCAAAGCTTGATCCCCTGCACTGTCCACACTTATCCAACTGTGTGCTGTGGTTAAACAAAGGCCACGAAAACAAACCTCTCAGGTCTTCAAGACACTAAGATGCCTTGTGAATCACCAAAGACTTAAAGACCACTAAACTGAACTATACTGAGTGTATTTTATGTCATTCTAACTAAGTTAATCCAAATTTTTCATGACTCAGTAGAGCACATCCTCCAAACACTTTGAAAAACAGGAATGTATCTCACACTGCATGCACAGTAACACATGTGATGCTGTCAAAGGCATTCATTTGGTCATAAGCAAGAGGCAGTAACGCCTAAGAGAGCCTGGGTGATTTTCTGCAGATCAGTTAGCTGTCATTCCCTCGTGCATAGAATGGGGATGAAAATACAATGTGTGTGAAATCTTTTAACGCAGTAGACATGCCACGGAGGGGTTACGGGAGGGCAGGGCAGGGATCTGAAGCCAGCTGATGGGTTGGAATCCCACCTGGGCTGCTTCCAAGGTGGGCGACTTGCCTCACCCTCTGTGTCTCAGTTTTTCATCTATAAAGCGGGCGGTGTCTACCTCTCAAGGCTGTTTCAGGGAAGCAAGTGGTAACAGAAGTAACTCAACAGTGTTTGCCCATCTGACATATGGGCAGCCCGCCTTTACTGTAAGGTTGTCCTATTTTTTCTTTCAATCTCAAGTTAGATATTTTGATTTCTGAAGAAGGGGTAATTAAAAATATAGTATTAAAAGTAGACAAGCAGATAAAAACCTCACATAATCTGACCACTTCTGATATGCACAAAATGAGAACAGAATCTAATACCATTTTTAACCTGGAGAAACTCCACGTTTATTATGTCACAGAGAAATATGAAAAAGAAATTTATCTTGGAAAACCTTATTTTAGGGTTTCAAATTTCATATAAATTCTAAGTAATAAAAAACATAAAGAAATAACAGGGAAAAGAGGAAAAACAAGAGTCATCACCCTTAATGTAATATTTGTAACCTACCATATTAAGGGATATAGTGCTAGGGTCTGTGTCTTCCACTGGTTCCTTTGCCAAATGATCTGTAAACGAAACAAATGGAGAGTATTTTCTTTAATTTAGAAGCACAAACGTGTCCTTGGATAACTGTCTTCATAGAGATGCAAGCTACCCCCGTCAGTTTGCAGACAAACTTACTTTCAGTCATCAGTGGGGACAAAGCAAGAAAGAATGAGTTCAGACTGCATCAAGAAACAGATTATGACAAATAAACTAATTTAAAAATATTTTAGAACAGTTTACTTGTAAATATCTACAAACACTCAGAGGTACAAACAGCTACAAATTATGTGAACATGATATTAACGTCTCTTTTGCATACTGGATTTTGAGACAGGCTGGGACCTGGGACCCTTCCTGGAGTGCTTGCACCTGGACAAACATCTCCTCGAGCAACAGGATACAAAGAAACCATAAAAGACTAAAAGTAACTGCACGCCTGTGCCGTTGGGGCAAATTATGAACAACATACAAAAAAGAATGCAAAAAGGGTACAAACCAACCGCCATTTCTGGGGTGCTAGGAGCAAAAACAGGGTCCTACACGTGATCCCCGCACCCAGCACCACCCCGGGGGCGGGCAGACCACCGACGCCACCCTCTGATGGGCCCCCACCTCATCCTGTTTAGGGAACCAGCCTGCCTTCCTCAGCGAGCAAGGGCACCTGTTTTTTTGCTTCTGCCCCCTTGCGCTGCAGCACGAATCCCAGGAAAGCCCCGCCTGAATTCCTGGTCTGGTCTCTTATGGATTTCTACTGATTAAAGAGCCCAAGGACTCAGGTCGGCAACAATTTGATTAGAACTTTGAGCAGTAAAAATAGAAACAAAGCTCCCCCTTTCCAAGACACTTTACGAAACATCTGCCAGAAAGCTATCTTGCTCAACCACCATACCTGTCTGATGGGATCCCTGGTATTTGTGCAGTCAGGACGTGACCGGCAGGACCCTGAGTGGGTGCCTTGGGCCAGTCACGAGTCAACTTTCATTTTTCTCCCAAATCTTCATTAGGTACATACTGCGGCCCAGGCACTAGGTCCTGGGAATGCCTTGGGGCATCCAAACAGACAGAACAGGACGACTTACGGATAGCGTCTGTTTATTCTCCCTAGATGTTTCCCATCCAGGAATGTGTCCAGATTTCTCACGTTTCTCTCCCCGCAGGTGTTAACAATGCCGGAAGGAGCAGCAGCGTGAAGGGCACATCTCTTTGTTTCATGACTTCCTAAAGACACTGCAGAGATTGAAGGAGGTGGCCCAGAGGAGCGGGGGCAAACGGAGGGAGCTTTTGCCAGTGTCCCCCATGGAGCAGGGGACAGACACACGAGTGGGGGCTGTGCCCTGGTCCCTGGCAAGACCACGTCAGGGAATCCACCAAAGGGGCTAACCCCTGGGTCCCAGGGGTCCCAGCCCCAGCAAAGAAACCTGTGATTTGGGTCTGCAACAGAGACAGAGGGCTCCTGCATCTGAAGACTTTTCCCAGGCTTGAACAATAAGGACATCAACGCCTAACCTGATGCACCAAAAATTCAAGGCCCCTCCTTTTCCAAGCACCACATCATCTTCTTAGATCCCTGAATGACTGTAAGGAACGGGCCAGGCCTCAGTTTGGACTGAGATGGAATTTCCTGCCAGCCCAGTAGATTACAGACTCAGACTTGGATTTAAGTCACTGTAAAGAAAATAAGAACAAATTGGGTTGTGAACTCCACCGTGAGTTTACAGACTCCTGTAAACAAGGAATAAGCAATTATAATACAGAGCACTTAGTGTTCATTCAGTAGGAAAGCAGAAGGATATGGAAACACAAGAGGAACACAAGCCCAGCCTGGGGTGCCTGGTGGGGAGAGAAGAGGGGGTGGAGAGGGGCCTGCAGAGGTGATACCTGAGTCTGGAAGGATGAATTGAGGCTAGCCAGGAGGAGGAGCCAGGGAGGGAAAAGCATTCTAGGCAGAGGGAACAGCATAGGTGAAGGCCTAGAGATGAGAATGAACGTAACACATCAGTGTACTTCAAATAGGTCCAGCCAGACACCTGCATTGCGTTTTCCAGTTTTTCCTTTCCATCCTTCTCATGTTGGCTCCCGGCTGGGGAGGGGGTAGTATTGATAGAAGCCACCACTGAGTAGAGCCTCCAGCCCTTTCTCCCCTCCTCCTATCACAGCCTAGTCTCAACCATTTCATTTTCACCAAAGTGTACCTGGATGATAATACTTTGGCGGGGAGCGGGGTGGGGGGGGATGCCCTGCCGCTTGTGGGATCTTAGTTCCCTGCCCAGGGAATGAACCTGGACCCTCTGCAGTAAGAGCTCGGAGTCCTAACCACTGGACCGCCAGGGAATTCCCTGGGTTAAAAGATGACCTCCAGCAGGGGTGTGGAATTTTAGCAGGTTTCCTGTGCAGGTACTGCACACCAAGTCTATGACACATTAGGCCTGTTTCCTACAGAGACATTAGTACATGGGGAAGGAAAAAGAAAAAGAGGAAGAAACTGGAGGAGACCGCTGGGAAAGGCAGAATTACCCCAAAAGCAGCAGAGGGGATGCAAACAGGACAGTTAAAGGGAAGGCGCACAGGGCTTGGGAGGCGAAGGCCGGGGTCCTCACCGCCACACTACTGAGACCTAGTGGTCTGACCTTGAGTGAGTCTAGCAGTATGACCTTGGATGACGCGTCTAAGTGTTCCCAGCCTCAGGACCTTCCTCTGTAACAGGAGGGGGTCCACGTGGCTGGTTCCCACACCCGGCTGATCATCGTTATTCTGGTCAGGTCAGGTCTGGGGAATGAGCCTCCCTGAGAATCTGTGCCTCAGAGGGTTACGAGGTGCACAAGAAGATACGGCCACCAACAACAAGTCTTTGGAGGCCCAAAGTCTCTTGCTTTGGTCTGAAATCTCTGAGAATAAATGGCATGTAAGATGGAAAGGGCATGGAGAATTTAGGGTTTTTTGTTGTTGTTTTCTGAAGCACAACGCAACGTGAGAGAGCCATCAGGAAAGGCAACGGGTTTAGAACTAGTCCTAGAAGCACTTTCAGGTCTTTTATTGTTTTCACTCACATGGCTGTGACTGTACCAGTCCCTGACGTGGACCAGGCTGGGGAGGAAGTCCTTCCTTGCGTGTTACTGCCGAATTCGCGCACAGACCCAGGGCCACAGTGGAGTCCCCGATCCTGGGCCTTCGCCCCGGCCCCTGCTCTAGTTTACGCAGAACCACCGTCGTTCTCACAGGCCTGTGTCGTGTACCAACAGATTAACTGGAGGAAGGCCGATGCGAGTTATTTGAGACGCGTCTAGAAGTAAGCAGTTGTCCTAAAGTATTTCTGAGAGCTCTTGGAGCCGCATGTTTACAATATCATTAGTATAAAATCAAATCGTTTACTCAGAAGCTTTAAAATGTTTATTTTTCCAGGCCCCAGGTAACAGCAGGCTGTGCCCCAGGCAAGGCCCTGATATCAGATGGGGCACAAAGGAGCGGAACCAGAACGGGTGAGCTCAGAAGTGGCAAGGCCAGCAGCTCGGCCAGGGGTGGGTGGGGACCTTCCACTGCTCCTGGCTGCTGCTCTACTGTCCCAAAGCTGCCTCTATTCTCCTGGATCCCTGACTCTAAACAAGGCAGAGATCACCCCAAAGTAGCTGGTAACTGGCCAAAGCGGGTCTCACCGATGGCAGTAAGAATGTTTACTTTGTATGAGCATCTTCTGGGGAGGTCCTCAAAAGGCATGAGCGAGACGCACGGTGAGCTGATGCCACTCGGCTGGGTCGGGGCACCGGCCTGGCTCCTGGAGGCCCCAGGTGAGAGCACGTGAGGCCGGCTGCAGTCACTTGCTTCTCTGGGCCTCAAGTGCCTAATCTGTAATATTCAGGGGCCAGGGGTGCGGGGGGGATGTGGAGAGCCTCCACGTGCCCTTCCAGCTTTTTTTTTTAATTTTTTTTTATTTTTTGGGGGGTACACCAAGTTCAATCATCTGTTTTTATACACATATCCCCGTATTCCCTCCCTTCCTTGACTCCCTTCCCCTCGAGTCCCCCCCACCCTCCCCGCCCCAGTCCTCTAAGGCATCTTCCATCCTCGAGTTGGACTCCCTTTGTTATACAACAACTTCCCACTGACTATCTATTTTACAGTTGGTAGTATATATATGTCTGTGCTACTCTCTCGCTTCGTCTCAGCTTCCCCTTCACCCCCCGCCCCCTCCCAAACCTCGAGTTCTCCAGTCCATTCTCTGTATCTGCTTCCTTGTTCTTGTCACTGAGTTCATCAGTACCATTTTTAGATTCTGTATATGTGAGTTAGCATACAATCCCTTCCAGCTTTAAAAGTCTGTGAGTGGTGAGAAGTTGGGACCCCACAGGTGAAAAGAGCATCTTCAGGTGAAGATCATTCTGACACAGGAAGCCCAATTACAATTAGAGCTCCCACTTACCCAGTGTCCCGCCCCCCGTGCTGCCTGGTTGACACACAGCGCCGGTCCATCCTCACAGTAACCCTGAGAGAGGGCCAAGTGTCTTCCGTGTTCATACCGAGTACCCAAGCTTATAGGGCAAAGGAAGAACCAGAATTTGGATCTGGGACTTTCTGACTTCAAAATCTACCTGTTTTCCACTACCTTCAAGGTGCCTGAAGTGGTTCATGCACTGACCACCTGATAACAGACTCTCCTGGGGGGATCTGTGTTCAAATTTTCCCTTCCTATAAGGGTACCAGTCACACTGGATGAGAGCCCTCTCTAACAACCTCATTTTAATTTGACTGCTTCTGTAAAGACTCTACTCCCAAATAAGGTCATGTTCTGAGGTATGAGGGGTTAGAATGCCAACAGAATTTTGGGGGGGGGGGTACAGTTCAACCCACAACTGTGCACTCTCTGGCCCCAAACAGCATGTACAAAATACATTCACCCGACAGCCCCCGAAGTTTTCATCATTCCGGCATCAACTCTAAATGCAAAATCTCACATACCCATCCACCCACTCAAAGACCCAGCTCTCATCAGCCGCAGAATCAGAATCCCCAGGGGCCCCGGAGACTGTGGGCTGCGCCCGGCAGCCTCTCCACCAGGAACACTCTCGGACTGCCCAACAAAGACGCGGGTGAGCTGCCCAAGAGCAGCCTGGTCACATCCAGACATCTCCCTCTATGAATCGCATTAGATACGGGCCAATGGTTCCTCAAGACAGCTTCTCAAAGGAAGTTCAAAGATCTCTCAAGATGTCCTTTCACAGAAACAAAGAGAGAAGCGTGTCAGAGCTTCCTGGCTTTCCCAAGCAACAGGAGTCAAGAGTGGGGCCTTTTGTGCTTTTTAGTGAAGAATTAAAGGCAATTCTTTGAACTTGTGATTTCAGAGTTAATTTATTTTTCCTTTGTTATTATTTTTGTACCCTAGCTTTCCTTTTGACTTACAGCTGTTTTCACTACTGATTCTAAAGAAGCCCTAGAGCCCTAACTGTATTCAGGATCACAGAAGCTCTCAGGGCAAGCCGCACGGACATGCAGTTAAGATCTTCTTCTCTGTCTTTAGCAGCAGCCCTGCAACTCCTCATCCTTGGACCTCAGAGCAGGGGCTGAACAAGCTGAGGAAGGACCAGGGATCAAGAAGGTGCACCTCTAGAGTGACTTCTCTGAATGGTGGCCAATCTGAGGGGAAGGGAAAGGCAGAGAAGAGACAAACCAAGGGATGAAAGAGGAGATGCAGATGGGGGTAAATACTTAGGTAGAGAAAAGAAAACTCAGAAAACAGAGGCACTGTAAGAAAGGGAAAGAAATGAAGTAGGCATCGGGAAAAAAACCCATGGGAAAGGGAAGGAGAGAGGGAGGAAGGAAGGAAGAAAGGAAAACCACAGCCTGTCACCACTCTCTGGTGGATGTGGAGAATGAACTGGCTGGTCCAGCTTTTCAAATAAGGGTGCTGCTCCAAGTGGTTCCCACTTCAGTCTAGGTTTCTGCTCCCAGTGCTACTGGAGTCTGCAAGAAGGACAGGGTACCATCTCGGACTCATCTAAGCACACAGGAGGGCTTGGAGGGGTGCATGAGAGGTGAGATGCCACCTAAGGGGCTGTCCTGAGCCAGTCTCTAGGGTCAGGACTCCCAGGGAGCAGCCCTGTGTGCAGTGCAAACAAGACCCTGAGAATGCGCAAAGGCAGAACAAACGCTGATGGGCTCCGTGGCCAAGGGCACTCAGCGCATCGCAAGGAAGCAATGAACTGTACCACCTCCCCAACTCCCCAGGCTTTCAAACCTCTTTCTTTGTTTCTGTCCTTAGTATCTGTATGAACATGAACCAGATCTGATTCACTTTCAACAGGCAATTCTGACTCATTCCACACTGGATGGTTCCTTAGTGGTAGACGGAGTGAGACGGCTACACTGGGGTGAGGATGACTATTTTCCTTCCAATGTAAATTTTCTTAGTGCAAAGAGTTGTTTTTTCAATTAAGCTCATACAGTATAATAATAGATATCCACCTTTGTTACACGCATATGGATATACAAACAGCTTTATTTTTTTCTTTTAACTTTACAAGATAGACCCAGTCAACATATCTACCTCGATGAATCAGTCCCTAAGATGCCAATATGGGAAGAGCTTTCTCCGCCCATAGTTTGAAGCATAGGTAATTACATTTTATATCTTTCATTCATTCACTGAGATGACAAGTATTTAGCCAGAGCTTACTCTGTGCTGGGTACTGGGCCAGATGCTGGATATAAACTGTGAACGAAACAGACATGCATTCTTGTCCAAGAATTTACAGTCTAACAGGGAAGAGAGTCAATGGTGAAATCTTCACTGCTAGAAATGGTGACGAATACTGGAAGGGCACACCAACAGTGTGTAACATGGAACTGCATCTACATCAGTTTTGATCTGAAATCTGAAGGGTGGGCAGCAGGTAACTGGAGTGTGGTGGTCGGGGGAGGGGGGGAGGTGAAGGGAGCCTTCCAGGCAGCAGAAACAACCTCTGCAAAGGCCAGGAGGCAGGTGATCCAGGGCTCTCAAGGAAACAACCTCTGCAAAGGCCAGGAGGCAGGTGGTCCAGGGCTCTCAAGGAAATAGGAGGTAGTGTGACTGCAGTGCAGAGGAAGAGACAGAGCAGGCTCGCCAATTGAAGGAAAAGCTATAGGCCACTGAAGGACTGAGGATTTACTGGACAGTAAGCGCAGGTTTCTGAGTAGAGGAATGACAGGATCAGATTTGTTATTAAAAGGTCACTCTGGCCACGTTTAGATGAACAGGTTGGTGGAAGGTGAGAGTAGGTGTGGAAATACCAGTTGGGAGGAAATCGGGCAAGAGGGTGTGGTAACTGGGTCTGGGCTGGAGATGTGAAAATTCCATTTAACAAACTCTACACATTATCGCCACTTGCGGCTTCATTACAGAAATGGAAGGGGTAGGTGGGTGTGTCCTGGAGGTTACAGAAAAGAAATGAGATGTTAGAAAAAGGAAGTCATTTTTTTTTTTGGTCATGTTTCTGTCCGACTCTTTCTTTCTATATACAAGTGCGGAGATATTATATATCTTCTTTTAAAATGGAAGAACCCTCAGCTAATTGATAGAATTTCAGAGTGGGGACGGATGAGAAGGTATCTTTCAGATGCCTGGAGATGTTCCTCAACATCCCTGCAAGCCACAGGGAGATCTCTACTCAGGAAGCCTCTCCCCTCTTTGTAGGAAGCCCACAAAAGTCCACCTACAAGTTTGGGTTCTACCTCTCAAAGTCAAGGAGACAGGTACCTTCTGAATGACTCCCTCCTATCATCATATCCTCATCTTTCTCATCCCACCACGTGTGCTGGGATTTCCAAGTCCCTTTGTTCCAGATTGTGTGCTTCCATCTCGGCTGGGCCAAGCCAACTAAGTACCATCACGGGAATTCTAGATCTTGTAGTGCTAATACTGTCATCTAAGATTCTATTAGCTGCCCTGGTGGCCTCAGCACACTCTTAACTCACTGAGGCTTTTTCTACATGAAGCTCTGTTTCCCAGCCCCCACCTCCTCCAGTGCCATTGATTTTGGGGGCCCCAAGCAGACTTTATATGTACCCCCATTCAACAGGTCCCTATCAAGATCTTTTTGAATCTCCCTCACCATCATCATTTAACAAGACATGAAACCACTGTTAGTGAAATCTAGCTTAACACCTGTTGGCACCTTGTCAATCACATTTTCAGAAAAGGAAGTGGATGTGGAGGTGAGAGTGGGGGTGGGGCAGGATTTCTCCCTTAATTTCCCCTTCTGTTTTTCTAAACAATGAGTATGGGAGAAGAGAAGGATATCCAAACTATTTTTTTGTTTTCTATCTCCCATGGATAAAATGTTTACTATTGCCCACTTGAAGCACCACTTGAAGAATTTCGATCTTTCTTTAAAATCTCCAGGAAACTCTCCCAGATCCATCACATCACAATGCCAAGCTAGCAATCTCCGGACCCACCTCCTGATACTTTCTGTCTCCTTCTCCTAACTGCTCAGGCCCCAAAGGAACAATAAAACATTCAAGCTCCGGCCCCCGCAGTCCCTGCCCAAGCCCAAGAAATAAAACAGGAAACACGTGTCTCTAAGCAGGTATATGCGGTTCTGTATATCTGATTCTCTCCCTAGCCTTTCGGGCCTCAACAAAACTAGAAAAAGCCCCAGTGTGCTCTGGCGAATACATCATTCATTCATTTTGTGCGTTCAACACACATTCACTGAGGATCAGCCTAGGTTATGGGAGAGCAAGGACCTTTACCTTTACCTGAAAGGTGAAGTCTGAGGAAGATTTTCAATTCAAGCAAGATTAAAGAAAAATCTAGATCCTGCCCTCAGGTAAAGACACAGTATTTCACGGTTTTCAACTCAAGTGTGATTAAAGAAAACTCTAGATTCTGGCTTCAGGTGCAAACACAGTATTTAACGATAAGGACAGAACTAGAGGCGATTCTAATCAAAGGCCTCTACAGGTGGGATCCCACAGGTGGGATCAGCCGCCTGGTTTTTGTGGATACCGGTTTATGAAACAGCTCCGCGCCAATATTTAGAACAAAACCATTTAATAAAAGTGAAACAAGGAGAGAAGAGGAGAAACGAGAAGGCACGTTAGTGGCAACCAAAGGAGAGCTGGGGAGGAAAACAAGAAATCCACCCCTTGCGCTCTTTTCTGCCCAGAGAGGTTTAAGGGGCTTGTTTCAACCTGACATCCCGGGTGCGGAACAAAGCGGCTGCGGGAAGTGAGAAGAGAGAAGTGGGAAGAGAGAAGGGGCGTCTCAGGCACGCGTGGGGGCGACGGGGCCCAGGGGGCCGCGGGAGGCGGGCGCCACCAGCAGCCGCGCGCGGGGGGAGCCTCGCCCCTCGCCCTCGGGGCCCCGGCGCCGCCGCTGTCCCCCGTCCGGCCCCGGGTCGGGCGCCAGGACCCAGGGTGGTCCCAGGTCGCCCCTCGGGGCTCGCGGGCAGCTCGGCCCCGACGGCCCCGACAGCCCCGCCGCAGCCGCGGGCGCCTCGCGACCTCGAGACCCGCGGTCCCCGCTCCAGGTGAGGGCGCGGCGCGGTGTCACCTTACCTGCGCGCAGAGGGTCGTCCGGAGAAGCCATGGGGACGGGGTGGGGCCGGGCGGCCTCCGGGACAGGGGAGGAGAGCGGGGCTGCGGGCCTGGGGCGCCCGGCCGTTGCGATGCGCCGGGAGCACTCCTCCGCGGCGCCACGCGCCCCTCCCCCGCCAGCGCCTCCTCCCCTCTCCCCGCCGCTCTTCCCCGTGCTCACTTCCTGCTTGGCAATGAGCAAAGCCCCTACCCCGTGCGTCCGGGTCCCCCCACCCCCGCTCCAGGGGCGCGGGCCGGAGCCTGGGTGCCGCGGGCCGGGGCGCAGGGAGGAGTCCCCGGGTGCCCGGGGGTCCCCGGCGCCCGCCCCCCGCAGGTCCCGCCGCGGAGCTCGCGCGACTGCTGCCCGGGACCGGCTGCGAAGCGATTCTCAGCCTTAAAACCAGGCTGCAGTCGTGGGTCGCGCCCCTGACTCCCTCATCTGGCCCTGAGTCGAGCCGCAGCTCTCCTCCGCACACAGGCCCGGGCTGAGATGCCTGGAGGCGATCTGATATTTAAACCAGTTCCTGATCTTTAGGCAAAATACGCCGCTGCATGCTGGCACACGCTAATAATTTCTATTTTGATTTTTCTTTGGCATTGCTTATTACATGATCTCCAGGGTAAATGCAACACAAAGGGAGTGAAAAGAGGAAGCCTGATACACACTGGCACAGCCTCGCTAGAAAAACAGCTTAGGGCTCCCTTGGAAATGCCGAATTGGTCCTTTAAAAAACTGAGGTCTAATTTTTTTTTTTAGTTTAATTTTATACCAAACACGTGCGCGCAGATTGGTGTCGTTTACTAATACTTTTAAGATTGTTATATGTTAACTAAAGCTATCATCAATCATAAATCTATTATTATACAATGGTTACAGGCAATCTGAATTTAATAGGAATCTCTTAAGGGTTTAAAATCATCTTTGTCTTCGCACACAAGAATGGAAAGAGATAACGAATAGGTTTTAGTCAATGTATCGTAAAGGAGCAGCTTCTGGCTAAAAACTCAGCTCTGAAAAATGCAGGAAAGCAGCAGGCGTCTACATACCCTCTTGGCGACCAGGGGCTTGCTTTGAGCCTCTCCCCGTCTGTTTCGCAGTCCTGAGGCCCATGGCACTCTCCAAATTGGCGCCTTATTCCCTAGAATATGCCATGGGAGAAATAAGAGGCTCGGAGAAGAGGGTCTGGCTGGGTGTCTGGGGACCTTCTGGTGGAAAGCTTTCTGGGGAATTTATGGGTGGGAGGATGAACATGCTTTTGGTCTGCCTTCTGATAGGAAGGGAAATTTTTTTTAAAGGGTGTTTTCTCTTAGCATCCATTTTGAGGTTTAGGTGTGTGGTTCTTTCTGTACGTCTCATGACGATGGAATTATTTTTGAGGCTGGGTGTCAGCAACCACATATCAAGTCAGCACCACAATTCATTGCCTTATCACTCCCACTCTTTTTTTTAATTAATTAATTTATTAATTAATTTATTTTTTGGCTGCATTGGGTCTTCGTTGCTGCGCATGGGCTTTCTCTAGTTGCCACAAGTGGGGGCTACTCTTGGTTCTGGTGTGTGGGCTTCTCAGTGCGATGGCTTCTCATTGCAGAGCACAGGCTCTAGAGCACAGGCTCAGTAGTTGTGGTGCATGGGCTTAGTTGCTCTAGGCATGTGGCATCTTCCCAGACCAGGGATGGAACCTATGTTCCCTGCATTGGCAGGCGGATTCTTAACCACTGTGCTACCAGGGAAGTTCCACTCCCACTCTCTTATATCAAATAGAAGATGAGTGGCAGAAACACACTTTTTAACAGAAAATTTAACAGACAATTGACTATATATGTTACTATTCCCTTTTATTCCATTTCTTTGTACCTACCTTTTTTTGTGAATTGCAACCATAACCCCTCATTACTGTATTTTTCCCATGTGTTTTGTGAACTCTAAAGTGTAATACAAATGGAACTTTTTTTTTTTAATTTACAAAAAAATAATTTAAAACAGTGGTTAAGAATCCACCTGCCAATGCAGGGGACATGGGTTCGATCCCTGGAAGATCCACATGCTGCTGAGCAACTAAGCCCATGCACCACAACTGCTGAAGCCCGCGAACCTCTAGCCCGTGTTCCACTACAAGAGAAGCCACCACAATGAGAAGCCCCTGCACCACAATGAAGAGTAACCCCCACCTGCCACAGCTAGAGAAAGCCTGCGCGCAGCAACGAAGACCCAACACAGTCAATATATAAATAAATAAATATTTTTAAAAAATGGTCCGCATCAAAAAAAAATCTTAAAAAAAATTGTAGAGGGGCTTCCTCAGTGGCACAGTGGTTAAGAACCCATCTGCCAACATAGGGGACACAGGTTCAATCCCTGGGCCGGGAAGATCCCACATGCCATGGAGCAGCTAAGCCCGTGCACAACTACTGAGCCTGTGCTCTAGAGCCCACGAGCCACAACTACTGAGCCCACGCACTGCACCTACTGAAGCCCATGCACCTAGAGCCCGTGCTCCCCAGCAAGAGAAGCCACTGCAATGAGAAACCCGTGCACTGCAACAAAGCGGAGCCCCCACTCACCACAACTAGAGAAAGCCCATGCACAGCAACAAAGACCCAATGCAGCCAAAAAAAAAAAAAAAAAAAAAAAAAAACACCACTGTAGGATTGTGAAAGTTAAATGAAATATTGTATATATAAAAATACCTAAAAGTGCCTGGCTTATAGTAGGTACAAATAAACCAGCTACCTTCCTGCCTTCATTCTTCCCTTGGAATTTAGTCTATCGTGAGAAGCTCCTATTGCCTTTGTTATAAGAAATGAACCAGTATTTATTATAGGTTTCATGCAGAGCATGGATCAATGGATTGATTGATAGACCCGCCCCACCAGGCCCCCCCAAAATGCCAAGCCCTGGGAAACCAAAGTGAGAAGTCCCTGACTTTTAGGAGTGTGTGGTCAAGAGAGATTTGCAAATAATCTTTCACTGTAGAACCAAGATAACGAAAGTTTGAAACAGGAAGGCGTATGTGTGGAAGAAAGGGACTGAAGACCTATGGAAGCCAAGTGGCTTGGTGGTGACCACCCACAGACTGACAGTTTGCCATGGAAGCTTTCATGCAAATTTTGAGATGTTCATTTATGGTACTATGGCTAAAGTCTTAAGTGGGGGGGAACTGTTGGTCTTGTGTCTTTTCACAAATAAACAATGGGAATGATCAGAAATGTTATCTTCAAATGGTGGAAAACAGCAACTCAAAACATAGTTTATTTGATTTATCATTGAAATACATTGTTTTGTTCGTTTTACATCATTTGGGGTGTTATTTAGATTTATGCAACCTGAGATACAAAGTTATATTGTTGAACCACATACTTCCGTATTTCAAAGGGTTATGTTCATGGTGTGTAAATGAACCCAGCAAACTGGTTAGACCTGCAATGATAGCATATGGATTCAGGATTATAGGAGACTCCTTATGTTCCAGAATGGGACCGTCCCTCGGTTGAATTGGCTTGATATACCCTTGGGGAATTGTGTGTGGTGGAAGAGGCTAAAATGAGAATTAGTACGTTCACCTGTCTCCTCCTTTCTGGAACAGATATTTGCTAACATTTGTCTAGAGTATGTTAAGGCAGTGGTAGTGGGTCTCTGTTGTTTTGCCATATAACGTCTCATAGTAAAGCCCCAGTTTACTGCTGAAGAACCATCGTTCCACTCTCAATCCATGTGATCAGGGGTGGCACCATCACACTTGTCTCCTGACTCCAGGGGTTGGCAAGTGACCCAGGAATAGCCTTTCCAAACATCGCTGAATGAGCCAGCATGCCTGGGAGATGCATGGTACCTTTGCTGGGATGGCTGGGAGAGGGGCCTGTGTGTGGTGGAAGATATAAGCCAGACTGAAATGTTTGGGAGGGGCCATTTATCCTGGAGAGCCTTGAATGCCAGACAAAAGCATTTGAAACTATTTTTGAGCAATAGGAAGCCAGGAAGCTAGTTTTTGGAAAGTGGCATATGAAAATTGGTGTTTTGGGAGGATTAGTCTAGCAGCTGTGTGTAGGATAGGATGGGGTGAGGAGAGAATGCAGGCCAAGAGACCATTTCATCTTTACAATACACTGTAATTTACCACAGGGTTGAATTTACATCCTTGTCCAAATGTGAGGGAAACTCATATCAGAAAGTTTAAAATGTCTTTTTGTGGCCTTTTTAAGCATTCACTGTGTCACACAAATTGATTGCCTTGTAAATTTGCATATATGCATAAAATGATGTATTCCATAATGTTAACAGATGGACTGAAAAACTTAAGGAAAATATTATCATTCTTGCTGCTTTGAATACTGTTTGACAGGGGCACAACATTTTGGTGCATTTGTTTAAGCATAAATCATTCACTTTTTAATTGAAGTATAGTTGATTTACAATGTGTTAATTTCTGCTGTACAGCAAAGTGACGCAGTTATACACATATATACGTCCTTTTTTTTGGCCACGCCATGTGGTATATGGGATGCGGGATCTTCGTTCCCCAGCCAGGGATCAAACCCGTGCCCCCTGCATTGGTAGCACGGAGTCTTATCCACTGGACCACCAGGGAAGTTCCTATACATTCTTTTTTATATTCTTTTCCATTATGGTTTATCTCAGGATATTGAATATAGTTCCCTGTGCTCTACAGTAGGACCTTGTTGTTTACCCATTCTATATGTAATCGTTTGCATCTATTAACCCCAAACTCCCAGGCCATCCCTCCGCAACCCCTCTCCCCCTTGGCAACCACAAGTCTATTCTCTGTGTCTGTCAGTCTGTTTCTGTTTCATAGATAAATTCATGTGTATCATATTTTAGATTTCACATATAAGTGATATCATATGGTATTTGTCTTTCTCTTTCTGACTGACTGACAGTATAAAAATCTCTAGTTGCATCCATGTTGCTGCAAATGGCATTACTTCATTCTTCTTTATGGCCAAGTAGTATTCCATTGTATATATGTACCACCTCTTTTTTATCCATTCATCTGTCGATGGATATTTAGGTTGTTTCCATGTCTTGGCTACTGTGAATAGTGCTGCTGTGAATGTAGGGGTGCATGTACCTTTTTAATTAGAGTTTTGCCCAGGATATATACCCAGGAGTGGGATTGCTGGGTCATATGGTAAATCTGTTTTTAGTTTTTTTAGGAACCTCCATATTGTTTTCCATAGTGGCTGCACCAACTTACATTCCCACCAACAGTGTAGGAGGGCTCCCTTTTCTCCACACCCTCTCTAGCATTTGTTATTTGTAGACATTTTAATGATGGCCATTCTGACCAGTGTGAGGTGATAACTCATTGTAGTTTGGATTTAAGCATGAATAGTTTTTCAAGGTTTTCTACTTCTCACTTACACAACGCCTGCCCTTCTACGTATGGGAGATTAAATCTCATTGAAAAACAAGTATCATATGTTAACACGTATATGTGGAATATAGGAAAATGGTACGAATCAATCGGTTTGCAAGGCAGATGTAGAGAACAAACATATGGACACCAAGTGGGGAAAGTGGTGGGGGGGGTTGGGGTGAGATGAATTGGGAGATTCAGATTGCCATGTATACATTACTAATAAGAAAAAAAATCAAATTGTACACTTTAAATATATGCAGTTTATTGTATGTCAACTGTATCTCAATAAAAGTTCTTAAAGAAAAAAACCGTATTTAGAGATATGAACATAAAAGAGCTAAAAGTTGTTGAATTTGGGGTGTATAAATGACAGTTGGAGAATGAAAAAAAAAAAACTCTCTTGTCCACACCTATCAGCTTATTTTGAATTATCTACCCATCAAGATACATGAGCTAGAAAATCACAGTTTTTGTGCTGTGTTTGGTTTCCCCAAAAGGGAAAGACACAGTATGGGTGATTCTCAGTATGGTGTTTGGCTAAAACACTTGGAAGGCTGTGGTAGGGCTGGGAGACGGGAAGAGGAAGAGGGAAAGAGAGAGGAAAAGGTGAGGCTGGGCAGCAAGCGCTTTTGTTCTAGAAATCCTCCTCCAGCCTCAGGATCCTCACTCACTCCTCACACGTGTCCTGGTGCCTTGGCTTAGGTGCTCTCATACTCAATATGATTTCTGGCTGCTTTCTTAACGAATATCTTTATATTTGTATATAACAATTGACTTCTTGCTCCAGATTTTGAGAGAAAATCTGTTCAAAGAGATGAACTTTATATGTTAAAAACTGAAACCCAATTAATGAAAGTCAGCTGGAGAGTTTGTGTTTTTTTTTGTTGTTGTTGTGAGGAGAAAAGGGCAAATGAGTGTTATCAGGGATCAACTAAAATTGCACAGTGAAAAAAAAATTGCACAGTCAGCGCCCAAGGGCATAGTTTCCTGTGCTTTGTACCCCTAGAATGTAGAACACAGGCTCAAATCAGTGACTCAGGAATCTACAAAATCACCAATCATTTAAAAAATTAGTTTAACAACTTATCATTTAGAATTTATTCTAAGCTAAGACACAAAGGTGGATCCAAGTGAGTCAACTGAGAATTTTTAGAACTAATAAATGAATTTAGGTCGGAGGAGAGATTAAAGTTCAACAAATGGAACTCCAGCAGCTTTCTGGTATACCAACGATAATCAACTGGGCAAAGATGATCCCATTTACAGGAGCAAAGAAAGCTATAAACTAACTAGGAACAAATTCAATAAAACTGAGTAAAAAAAAATCTCAAAAACTACAAAGCTTTACTGAAAAAACATGAAAATAAATCTGACTACATAAAGAGCCATATACCAAGTTAACAGATTAGAGATTTCAATACTGTAAAGATAGTTATGATTCCCGAATGAATCTAAAGATTCAATACAAACCCAATCACAAGAACAAGATTTTTTTTTTGGAACATGAACCTGATTGCAAATTCATATGGAAGGGTAAATTCAAGATAATACCAAAAAAGAATAACAAAGAGGGGATTGGCCTTCCAAAATAGCACGATCTTATAAACCAATAGTGAGTAACAGTGGATTAATGAAACAGAAAAGAAATTTAAGACACAGACGCATGTACTCTTTTGGAATTTGCTATATGATAGAGACAGCTAAGTGGTGAAAACCTGGACAGTTCAAAAAACAGTATTGGGATATTTTGCTATTTATAGGAACAATACAATTTGTATCCCTGCCTCACTGTATACACAAAAGTAAGCTTCAAAGAGATTAAATATCTAACTGTAAGACATTTTTTAAAAATATTTATTTATTTATTTATTTATTTATTTGGTTGCACTGAGTCTTAGTTGCAACAGGTGGGCTCCTTAGTTGTGGCATTGGAACTCTGAGTTGCGGCATGCATGTGGGATCTAGTTCCCTGACCAGGGATCGAATCCGGGCCCCCTGCAGTGGGAGTGCAGAGTCTTAACCACTGTGCCACCAGGGAAGTCCCTGAAACATTTTAACTTTAAAATTATTAAGAGAGAATATAAGAGAATCTCTTAATACTTTGGTAACAGGAAAGGCTTCCTTAAGGTGAAAAATCAAAAGACATAAAGTTCTGATAAACCTGACCAGATAAAATTCAAATTCCAAGCTTTAAGACAATAAAAAATTATGAAACAGGTTTTAAACTTAGAGAAATTAATTATATATATTATGTTCTATTGTATAATTATAAAATAAAATGTAATTATATTTGTGTTTATAATTATAAAATAGAATATATGTAATTTATTATAAAATAAAAGATTAGTATCTAAAACTTTAAGCACTTATTCAAACAAATTAAAATACAGTAAACATAATTCAATATAAGGTTAGGCAAAGACTAAACAGAGAATTCCTAGAAGAAACAAAAATGGCCAATAAAAATATGAAAAGGGACTCAACCTTCTAAACATAAGAGAAATACAAATTAAAACAATAATGAACTAGCAGGTTGGCAGAAACTGAAAAGTTTGCCAATATAAAGTATTGGCAAGACCATGGAGAAATAAGTTTTTTTCGTATGTTGTAGGAATGTAAATTCATATGGTCACGTTGGAGAGAAATTTGACCTTTGTACCTTCCCTAAAGGAACTCTTACACGTGATGCAAGGAGACATGCGTGAGATTGCTGGTTGCAGCATTGTTTGTAATAGCAAAGATCAGACACAACCTAAATGTCCATCAATAGGAGAATGGATAAATATGATATAATCATGCAATGGAATATTTTACAGAAGTTAACAAAAATAAGGTTAAAAAATTTTTAAGTGAAAAAGCAAGTTGCAGAATGGTGAGGAGTAGACACAAACCAATCTATATGTTTTCTATAACAACATGCAAAAATTTTTAATGGACACATGTCAACTTTGCCTTGCAGCCGAGAGAGTAACAGGAAGCAGATTTACCCTCCTGACTGAAGCAATAACAACAGCAGCAAAACAATATATATGAAACAACAGTTTTTAAGGCATTGTATATCAGGCAGAGAAGGAGAGGGATCCCCAAGAGCTGGCATATAAACAAGGTGATTCCTATGACTGTCCCAGCTTACTGCCTTGAGAGAATTTCCAGGTTGCAGTGCAGAGAAAGGGAACCCAGGCAGAGCCCAGTGGACTCCCTGATTTGAAGAGATGTAGCCAGAAGTCTGAGAAAGTCTAGGCAGCTGGAAGTCACAGGACAGAGTCCTGTAGAGACTTCACAGAAAGGTCCCTGGAGATCACGGAATGTCCCCCTTGACTACTCAGCATAACACTTGCTGATGGTGCATTCATGTTGGACATTACTCAAGACTGGGGAAAGGATGACCAAAGGAAATATGTAAGAAGATTAGAGGGAGCAGTACCGGGTGCTCACTCAGGGCCAATAATAGTGCTTGTTTGTAACAATGAGTCTGGGGAAAAATACTTCTATTTCACGGGCATTTGGTAGAGTGCACAGCAAAGTCTTGCCTCAGTAGTGGGGAATAATTAACCCTAGAGTAAGCAAGCACTGTCTCAGTCCTACCTAACAGATTTTAAAAGCAAGACCCAAAAGGATAAAATTCTTTTCAAGTAACTCAGTTGCATCCCAATAAGCTCAAGAAATACAAATATAAGCTATAGAAATAGAAAAATATCCAGTACTCGACAAGGTACGTGCACAATGTCTGGAATACAAAGATGACCAAGCTTGCAAGGAGGAGGAAAATATAGGTTCATAATCAGAAGAAAAATTAGTCAATTGAAACTGACCCAGAAGTGACACAGATGGTAGAATTCACAGAGGACATTAAAACTTTTATCATAACTGTATTCCACAGGTTCAGCAAGCTAATCAGAGACATAGAAAATATTAAAAACCCAAAATAGAACTTTCAGAGGTTAAAACTGTACTACCTAAAATGAAGTATACACAGGCTGGGATTAACAGACGATAAGACATTGCAGAAGAAAAGATTAGTGACTTGAACACAGAAACTGAAAGTGTTGAAAATGAAACTCAGAAAAAATAATTTAAAAAAAAATGAAAATGAACTGTGGGACAACTTCAAGTCACCTAGTAAACATGTAACTGAAATCCCTGAAATGGAAAGAGGGAGGGGGATCAAAAATTGTTTAAAGAAATAATGGCTGACAGTTTTCCAAATTTGATGAAAACCTTAAACTAACAGACCCAAAAATCTCAGGGAATCCCAAGCACCAGAAATATGAACACGATTTCACCCAGGCACAGCATAATCAGCTTGCTTAAAGCCATGGACAAAGACAAAATCTTAAAGCAGCCACAGGAAAAAAAAGACACTACAGAGGGACAAAAATAAGGATGACAACAGATTTCTCATCCATGCAACCCAGGAGACCGTGGAAGATCTTTAAAGAATTGAAAGAAAAAATTGTCAACTAGAATTGTATACCCAGTAGAAATGTCTCTCAAAAACAAAGACAAGATAGACTTTTTCAGACATAACAAAAGTTGAGAGAGTTCATCTCTGGCAGAGCCGCATTACAGGAATCGTTAAAGGAAATCCTTCAGGCAGGCAGAAAATGACACTAGATGGAAATCTGGATCTATGCAAAGGAATGAAGAGCGCTAGAAGTGGTTAAATAGAAAGGGATTTTTTCTTCTTTAGAGTACTTAAAAGCTCATAGATTTTTTTAAAGCAAAATAGTAACAATGTATGTGGGATTTATACCATATGTAGAGGTAAAATTAGTGTCAACAATGGGTCAAAAACCTAGAGGGGAGAAATGGAAGTGTCCACTTCTAAGGTTCTTATGCAGGATTGTTATAATATCACTTAAAGTTATACTGTGATATGTTAAAGATGTATACAATAAATTCTAAAGCAACCACCAAAATAACACAAATAAGAGTTATGGCTATAAAGCCAATAAAGGCGATAAAATGAAGTCAGAAATAATATAGCTTGGCAGTTCCCTGAAAAATTAAATGTGCACCTACTATATGATCCAGTTATTCCACCTTTAGTTATTCACCTAAGGAAAATTAAAGCATATTTAAAAGACATGTACATAAATGTGAAACCTAAAACTATAAAACTTCTAGAAGAAAACAGAACAAATTTCTGTGAGTTTGGGTTAAGCAAAGATTTCTTAAGTACAACACCAAAAATATAATATCAATTTAAAAAGTGAAATATTGGAGGTCATCAAATTTCAATACTTTTGCTTTTCTAGAGAAACTTAGAATAATGGAAAGACCATTATTTTCTGGGAGAAAATATTTGCAAGTATGTATTTGACAAAAGACTTTTATCCAAATTGTAAAAAGAATCCTTAACACATAAGGAAACAAACAACCCAACGAAAAATGGACAAAACATACAAAGAAACACTTCACCAAAGAAGATACAAATAAGCACATGACTAGATGGTCACATCACTAGTCTTTTGAGAAATTCTAATTAAAACCATAATGAGGGACTTCCTTGTGGTGCAGTGGTTAAGAATCTGCCTGCTAATGCAGGGGACATGGGTTTGATTCCTGGTCCGGGAAGATCCCACATGCCATGAGCCACAACTACTGAGCCTGCATGCTGCAACTACTGAAACCTGTGTGCCTAGAGCGCATGCGCTGCAACAGGAGAAGCCATCAAAATGAGAAACCCGCTCACCGTAACGAAGAGTAGCCCACACTCTCTGCAACTAGAGAAAACCTGCACACAGCAACAAAGACCCAGCACAGCCAAAAAAAATAATAATAAAAAATAAAGTTCTCTTTAAAAACAAAAACCATAATGTGATACTACTTAACACCTGTTAGAAAGGCTAAAATTTAAGACTGACCATATCACGTGTTGACAAGAATGTGGAGGAACTGGAATTCTCATACTCTGGTGGTTGACATGTTAAGGGGTACAGTCTCTTTGGAAAACCATTTGTCAGTTTCTTAAAAATTTTCATATACACATGATCTTGCTATTCCACGTATTTACCCAAGTTTTTAAGAAGCACGTGTCCAGACAAAGACTTGAACACAAATGTTTACTGCAGCTTTATTTGTAACAGCTCTAAACTGGAAACAACTCAAATGTTCAACAGGTGAGTGGGTAAAAATATTGGGGTATATCTTCATCATGAAATACTCTTCAGCAATAAAAGGAATGGATTGTTGATACACATAACATATGGATGAATCTCAAAACAGTTATGCTGAGTGAGAAAGGCCAGAAGGAAAAAAAAAAGTGTACATACTGTATGGTTCCACTGATAGAAACCTATTGAATTCAAACTATCTACAGTGACAGAAAGCTGATCAGTGGATTCCTGGGCCTGAGGATGGGAAGGAAGAAGAGATTACAAAGGGAAATGAGTCACCTTTGGGTGCGATGGATATGCTCACCACATGGAGCTTGTGGTGATGGTTTCGTAGGTGTACACATATGTCAGAACTTGTCAAACTCTACACTTTAAATATGTGCAGTTTAAATATATGACACTTATTCTCCAATAAAGCTGGGTTTTATTTAAAGAATGGATACATGCCAAACTTATAACAATGGCTGCTAATGGCTATCTCTGGGCAATGGGAAAAAAGACCAGGAGTGAGAGAAAGTAATACTTAAAGGAGACTTTAGCTTTGTCTCTAATGTTCTAAATTTATATATGAATATTATTTATATATACCTTATATAATTAAAAAGTTTAAATAGAAAATTTAGAAATGATTTTCATAAAGGTGCCTGTGTAACAGTCTGGCCCCTCCACAAACAGTTTCACAGACTGATCTGTTTGCAAAACTTCAGTCACCGGAAACAGTTATCTTCATTCTTCTCATTTTCCACACTATAAAATGTTCAAATAAATATGAAAGTTAATAGTTGATTTTTTTTACCCATTTTATAGAAGAAGTGGTGTTCACACCATTAGCATTTCATTCCTTTGTGTTATATTATTTTGATCCTTGTTAAAAGGCAAAAAGTTTTATGCTATTGTCAGTTTTATCCAATTAGGTTTTCTCTGGGGAACGTGGGAACTTGTGAAAGCAGGAAATAATAAAGAGGAGCCCAGAGATGGAAGTGAACTAATAGGGAAGGTAGGGGGCACCAAAGGCAAACAAGAATGCGGAGGACCTGTGCATTAATTACCGCAAGCCAACCAAGCCAACGCCTGTAATGTAGCGGTTTCAGTGGAAAAAGCTAGTACTTCTTTATCAGTAAGTTACACCAGGCACCACCAGCATGGAGAAAAGTTTAAATCAGTTGAAACAGAAGAGGAAGTTTAGGTTGCACATTATAGAACAGAATTCCTCATAGGTTAATAGAAGTTAATGGACCTTTCTTTCGTGACCATTAAGAACTTGCATCTTAGCAATGCCCACTGCCAGTAATTCAATAAAAGCGCTCTCAGTTTCAGAACTCCTCATTTCTTTCATAGAGAGAGGGGATTGTGCTGTTAGTTGTTTCAACAGGCAACTTCCTGTGATGCTCAGGGATTTTCCATTTCAATCAGGGCAACTGTGGAAAGAGGCCAGTCCCCATCTCTCTCCTCCTCACCCCCTGCCACGAAGGATGTGATCAATTATGAGTAATACAGTCATTTTTTTAATAGAGTTTGAGATTGAGGATTATGGATGTGAATTTTGGATCTAAGGAGAAAATTAGAGAAAAGAGTAATTTTAAGCACAGAAAGGTAATCATTTCAGCTGAAGTATAAATAAGAAATAAAGGAAAGGTAGTAGCACCTAAATGTTCAATGGTAAAAAAGTGGTTGAATTATGATACATTCATCATGACCACAAATGTTATTTTGTTTTCAAATACTTAAAACTCTTTAATGGTAAGGAACTTGGAAGTCATCACTTCCTCCAAAGAAAAAGCAGAAAGTTCAACAAACTGAAAGATCAACAATTCTTCTTAGATTCATCTGAGGAGTGATGTCACAGAGCAAACTGCTGCCCTCAAAATTGGAGAGACCAACAGGCCAATATAGAGAACCACAATTCACCAGAACAGAAACACGCAAGCAGACACCTCTGTGGGAACTAGTACCAGGGCAGGAAGATCTGAACCACAATAGACAAATTGCTGAAAGTCTGGGTGTAGACCAGTCTGAGAGAGAAAAACTCCAGGGGTGGGCGGGGGTGCACTTTTATGAGTTTTACCTCCAGGATTTTTTTTTTTTTTTTTTGGCTGTGTGGCTTGCAGGATCCTGACGGGGAATTGAACCCAGGCCCACGACAGTGAAAGCACCGAGTCCTAACCACTGGGCTGCCAGGGAAGTCCCCTACCTCCAGGATTTTGACTAGGTTCTCATGCTGAATCTCAGCAGGGGAAGTCAGAAACGGAACCATTTGGAATACCCAGAGCATTCTAGTTTCAGCAAGACCTGCCGTCCAGAGAAACTATTCTACCAAAGCCTAAACTATTGGGGTTTTATCAGAGGCTCACCAGCCTGTGGGAAGGAAATGTCCAACTCTAGCTGCCTCTAACCTTCCACAAGGGGGAAAGGAAACACCCAACTCCAACCCCTTCTAGCGTTCCTGTCTCACCTAAGCAGGAGAGGGGACTGAGAAGTGTAGGTGAAGTTCACAGTCCAGAGGCACAGGCTCACTAAAGGACTGAGACCTGATCATAGGATTATAGGTATTCCCCTCCCCTCCTCTCCCAGCTCACCACCACATCACTAACAGCCTATTTACCGCGGTTGCTTTTACCTAGTACATCACATCTGGCTATGAAGAAAAGAATCACAAGGGATACTAAAAGGCAAATAACACTTTAAAGAGACAGAACAAGCATCAGAACAGGTCTCAGATATGGCAAGAATGTTGGAATTATCAGACAGGGAGCTGAAAACCACTCTGATAATACGCTAAGGGCTCTAAATGGAGAAAGTAGACAGCAGGCAGGAAGAGACAGGCAGTGTAAGCAGAGAGACGGAACATCTCAGAAAGGATCAAAAAGAAATGCTAGAGATAAAAAAAAACACTGTAATGGAAATGAAGATAACCTTTAATGGGCTCATTATAGACTGGATATAGATAAGGAAACAATCTCAGAGCTTTAGGATATGTCAATAAAAACTTCCAGAATGGAAAAGCAAAGGGAGAGAAGACAGGGGAAAAGGAAAAAAAAAAAAAAAGGAGCAAAATGTCCAAAAGCTGTGGGACAACTATAAAAGTGTTATATAACATATGTGTAATGGGAATAGCAGAAGAAGGAGAAAGAGAGAAAGGAACAGCAGAAATATCTGAAGTGATAATGACAGAGAGTTTCCCCAAATCAATGTCAGACACCAAACCACAGATCCAGGAAGCTCTGTTAGGGTGGCTGACATGCAGAGCACTGGCAACAGCAAACACTGCTGGTGATGCGGATCAAAGGGCGCTCTCTTTCATTGCTGGTGGGGACGCCAGGTCACCAAGGCAACCATGATGTCCTACAGCAGGTGAGTGGATCAATACACTGTGGCTCATCCAGACACGGAACATTTATTCAGCAATAAACGGAAATGGCTATCAAGCCATGAAAAGATATGGAGGAAACTGTAATCCATATTAATAAGTGGAAGAAATCAATCTGTAAATGTAACATACTGTATGATCCCAACTGCAGGACATTCTGGAAAAACAGAACTATGGAAATAGTACAAAGACCGATGGTTTCTAGGGGTTACGGAGGAGGATAGGATGAGTAGGCAGAGCACAGGGGATTTTTAGGCCTGTTGCGCCCCCCGGCCTGGTCTTCGGTCCCCCAGGGGCCCCTCTAGGTCTCACTGGTCCTAGGGGTGTAGAAGGAAAACAGGGGAGAAGAGGAGAGGAGGGCAGGGGAGGGGGCCTTCTGGGATTGGAGGATCAAGGGAGGCGGAGAAGGTATTTCCCCCGCCCACTAGCCCTGGGAAGCCAGCTAGGCTCACAGACCTGGTGTTTCACACTCCAGGGTCCCCTCCAGCTGCTTGGGACCTAGGAGAGTGGGGGGCGGGGAGAGGAAGAGAGGCAGACAGGGACCCTACAAGACTGGGAGATTTGGGGAAGTGCTGCAGGCATTACCCTAGCCCCGTTGGCCCTGGGAAGCCTGTTGGGCATCAGTCTGGTCTCCTGCCTTCCAGTGCCCCCTGCAGCTGTGAGGGTCCTACGGGAATAGGAAAGAGGGGGTGAGGAAGAAGAGAACCCAAAGAGCAAAGACCCTCTGAGACTGGAGGACTAGGGGAGGTGCCTAGCATCTCTCCCACCAACTTGGGCCCAGGAAGCCCGCTGGGGACCTCGACCTGGTCCTTTGCCCCCAGGACCAGAGGCATTCCTGGCCCCTCTGCCCTCATTGGGCCTAAGCCCCATTCCCCACCACCCCCAGGGCCTCTTCTAAGTGTAGGCCCTGCCCACTGCCTAACCTCCCCCCCACCTTGTCTAAGCCCCACCCCCACAGCCAAGGCTTTTTCTGGCTTTTTTTTTTCCTTTTTCTTTTTCTTTTTTTTTTTCTTCCCACCTCCTCACTTAGGCTATTGCAGTTGTTTTACCTTCCAGTTGTTGCTCCATCTTTTTTTTTTTAATTTTTTCTAACACATCTGTTAGTTTCCTATTATCATATTTCTTATCCTGCTATTGTTCTGCTGTTCTACTACTGTTTTTTTTTTTTAATTTTTTTCGTTTTCCTGCTCCACACAGCTTGTGGGATCTTGATTCACAAGCCCAGGGTCAGGCCTGAGCTCCTGAGGTGGGAGCTCTGAGTCCAAAACATTGGACAAAGAGGGAAACCCAGTTCCCAGGGAATATTCATCAGAGTGAGTTCTCCAGAGGTTCTCACCTCAACACCAAGACCCAGCTATACTCAACAGCCTACCAACCCCAGTGCTTGAAACCTCAGGCCAAACACCCAGTGGGACAGGAACACAATCCCACCCATCCAAAGTGGGGGGAAAATGAGATGACAAAAAAATATGTCACAGATGAAGGAACTAGGTAAAAATACACAAGACCAAATAAATGAAGAGGAAATAGGAAAATTGCCTGAAAAAGAATTCAGAGTAATGATAGTAAAGATGACCCAAAATCTCGATAACAAAATAGAGAAAATACAAGAAACAGTTAATAAGGACTCAGAAGGACTAAAAAGCAAACAAACAGTAACAGATAACAAAATAACCGAAATTAAGAATACTCTAGATGGTATAAACCGCAGAATAACTGAGGCGGAAGAACGAATAAGTGAGTTGGAAGATAGAATGGGGGAAATAACTGCCACAGAGCAGGAAAAAGAAAAAAGAATAAAAACAATGGAAGACAGTCTCAGAGACCTTGATGACAACATTAAGCACACCAACATTTGAATCATAGGCATCCCAGAAGAAGACGAAAAAAAGAAAGGGTCTGAGAAAATATTTCAAGAGGTTATAGTGGAAAACTTCCCCATCATGGAAAAGGAAATAATTAATCAAGTCCAAGAAGTGCAGAGAGTCCCGTACAGAATAAAGCCAAGGAGAAATACACCAAGGCACATATTAACCAAACTAACGAAAATTAAACACAAAGAAAAAATATTAAAAGCAGCAAGAGAAAAGCAACAAAAGATAGTTGACTGTTGAAACAAAAATTATAAACTCACTCAGAGAATCATCACATTATTTATTTGGGTGGAAGGGACTTCCCCCACCCCTTAGAGAAATTTATTTATGAAACATCTCTACTGAAATGAAATGTCCCATTGCTGTTATAAATTTATCACGGGGCAGGGGGGGAGAGTTTCTATTAATGAAGTGTCTGGAAGGGGGTGCCACTGGCAATCTTGGGGGAGTTTATGAAAAGGACTATTTGGTTGCAGAAATTTGAAAGCAGTCAGGTAAGACACAGCCATGTGCTGGAGGGATTTTTAAAGCTCCCCCCTAAAAAAACAACGACCGAGAATTCAAGTTTGCTATTAAAGGTACGGCATGATTACAAGAAAGGAGAGAGTGACATGGTCAAAATTATACTTGAAGGAAATGGAAAGATTTGACACAGTAAAGCCACGTAGATTATAAATGACCAGGTATGGGATATATCAACGGTACAGGAAGGAGCATGATGTCACCTTATCTGATCAGAAAGTGGTTGAAGCCTGAATTAATGTACAAAGAGGAAAGAGCTGGAAAATATATGGGAAAATATCCCTAGAACTTAACAGCAGCAATAATACGAGCTACTATTTATCGATCCAGATCCTGTGCTAAGCTGACTTATTAACGCACTGCCTGTGGTGGGCAAAGGAGAAGCGCCCCAGGGAGCCGGGGGTTGACCACCTCTCTATTCAGGACTCAGCACTTCCTGGAAGCCAGGCACAAGGTTCAGTATCAGAGCTGAAAAGACTCAGTACCATCAATGTTCTTTCCTTCTTCACAGAATGGCCTGGGGGGTGGGGAAGATTGGCAAGTCCGTAGTGCCATGTGACAGGCTCTGTGATGGGGGAGATGCAGGCTGCCAAGGGCTGGAGGGGGGAGGGAGCCACTAAGTTAGGAGCAGATTTCCAGGGAGGTGATGGTTGAGTGCCACCTTGAAGCATGAGTGGAAACGTGCAGGGTTTTCAAAGTGGCAGGAGGCAGCACTGTGCATTTGGGAAACTACAACAAGTTCAGGACTACCATGGCATCTGGTGTGAGGGGCACAGATTAGAGGAAGAGGCTGGTGATGGAGGTTGAGCCCAGAGTGTGGAATGGAGGGGAGATGGTTTGGGGACAAAGGGAGCCACTGGAGGATTTAAAGTAGCAGAGTCATGAGGGGGGTGGGATGAATTGGGAGATTAGGATTGACATATATACACTACTATGTATAAAATAGATAACTAATGAGAACCTACTGTATAGCACAGGGAACTCTACTCAATGCTCTGTGGTAACCTAAGTGGGAAGGAAATCCAAAAAAAAGGGGATATATGTATACATATAGCTGACTCACTTTGCTGTACAGCAAAAACTAACACAACATTGTAAAGCAACTATACCCCAATAAAAAAAAAAGGAAAAAAAAAAGTAGCAGAGTCATAATCACAATAAAGTATTGAATTGAATCTAAGCTTCCACCAATGGCAAGATACACCATTTTTATGTGCCACTAAGAACTAGAAACACCATCACTTGAACTATGATATGTCATCAAATGCAAGATGCAGGCCACTTTAAGAGACATTAAAATTGGGGGGGGAGGAGTAAATCTTAGAACTTATAGATTATGATAATAGGATAGTTAAGAAAGGGCGAACATTTGAATCAACAAAAAGATGATTATTGTTTACTAGATGCCCTACACTAAGTCTTAGAGAGAACAAGAGTCGTGCTAGGTGTCCTTCCGTTCCCAAGTCTCCACAGCAGTGAGACCCAAGGTACAGAGAGCAGCCGATACCGCCAGGTACCAGGTGCCACGGCGTGGCCTCTACCAGCATGGCCTTTCAGAGGGGAGAGGATGGCCTGGGGTGGGTCTCAGAGGGGGGCTTTCTGAAGTGAAGAATATCTAATGGAGGTCGGAGGTGGGGACCTAAGATGACTGAGAAACAGAATTGGGGTTGACATTTATATACACTACTGTGTGATGGTCTATGAAATTTCACTTCCCAGAGATCTTGAGGCTCCTTGGAAATTCAAATGTTTCTCATTTTGGACAGAACATTCAGCATAATTATGATCTATTCAAGTTACTGGTTCATGCTCAGAAATATTTCTCAGGGTTCATTGGCACAAGAAAAAGGTTTTGATAATCCAAAAGGTACGTTCGGATGGAAGCACGGCACAGCGTGTATGACAAACTCTCCGCTGGGAAGAGACTAGATAAAGAGCCAGACTAGCCTGACCTTGCAGGATAGGTAGGGTTGGTCTGGCAACCTCGTAGGTAGGAGGGGCAGGTCCTCATGTTGAAGAGCTAGTAAAGACAGGAAGACCCCTCCTGGAGAGACCAGGAGGAGGGTAGCGCGGCACCCAGCATTTGCAGGAGGCAGGCACCAAGGAGTTGCATGGGAGCTGGGCAACCCTGCAGACCCTCCTTCCTTTTTCAGGCCTGGCTGCCTGGGACATTATCTGTCCCTCATTACAGCTGGCTGAGGCCCCTGCATCCCTGTCCACCTGCTCATTGCTGCTGCTGACCAATGGGAATGATGCTGGCCAGTACCCCGTGGCTTTGCTTGGCTCAGCTCCCTAAGGACCAAGCATGTACTGAGTAATAGCTCAACACAATTTTAAGCCCTGAAATACAGTGTGACCTCTGACTCTTGAGAACTGTGTTGGAGGGAGAAGAGGGGGAAGGAGGAAGATCCAAAACTTGTATAGGAGAGAGAAGTAAAGCAGCCGGCCAGTGCTGAAACTTTGTACAGTAATGAGATCTTTTCTTGTTTGAAACCTGATAGAACAGTAAGGAACCATCATCAGGCCTTTCACCCTAGAATTACCTTATTACTGCTGTTGCCTATCATAGGCAGTGAATCTTCCTGAAGAGTGAGGAGCCCTGACATAGGTTTACGGTATGACTTGAGCAGCTGGAAGAGTCATCAGCTCACACCAGGAGGGACCAGCTCTCTGCATACACACACTCCCAGCCTTCTCCACTGACCCCCTGGCTTCCAGCTTCTCTTTGGGATGTTGCTCCTCCCCATGGGCCCTCAGGCCTGTCTGACTGCCCAGGGCACGCCATTGTGGTTTCCCAAACGTAACACAGCTTATTTCCCGTCAACAAAATCTACCTGTGCTGCTTCTTGGCATTAAAATTTTAATTAATGATGGAAGGCCGTATGTTATGGTGTCGGGGTTATATTGTGCTGCCCTTCTCTAAGGCTATTTTAGAGCCTTTTATGCCTAAAATAATTAATTAGCAAATCTTTTATCTATAAAGTAAATGATAGATAGTTTTATAATTTAGTTATTTCATTAAAAAGGCATATCCCTTACCTCAAAAAACTTACGTATTCTTGGGAAGATGTGTACAGATAGTGAGATGAAAATACACATAGCTGGACTGTCAAATGCTTGATACAGGCTGTAAGTGCTATAAACAGTTTAGCGGAAATAGAAGTATGAGAGAAAGAGATCCTTTTGAGTTGTAAAGTTTACAAAACTAACAAGAGCTGAAAGTATTGTTAAGCCTTTGAATGACTGGATGGGAACTGGGGTGAGGAGAGGTGGGCACAAATGCACGTAGATGAGGACACAGTGTGGATTGTCACATAGTAAGAGGTCTAACAGCAGTGAGGGAACATGTGATTCAAGTGAAGGTTCTTATGGGAGATAAGGTTGGGAAGAGAGAGAAGAGCCCAACTGAGAAAGACATTACATGCCAGCCAGAGACCTGTTTGTCCTTTTGAAGGTGGTAAATGTTATCAGTTGTATGATAAAATTGTAGAGTTATAGAAATTAATTTTATTTTGGATTATAAAGGTATTGGGGTTTGGAATTAAAGACTACAAAAATTCATGTTTCATCTTGTTCCTTCTAGGGAACACATCTACTTTTCAGCATTATTTCTTCTATCACAACATAATCTGGTTTTACACAATAAACTTCTTTCTTTTCTGCAGAATATATGCTTTGATACAAAAGCAACTTAAACCTGTAGTGAAAGATTCTAAAAAGAACATCATCTTGGTATAATATTTAATTTTAGAACCAAATGCACTGGGACTTCCCTGGTGGTCCAGTGGTTAAGACTCCGTGCTCTCAATGCAGGGGCCTGGGTTCGATCCCTGGTAGGGAGACTAGATCCCGCATGCTGCAAGTAAGACCTGCCACAGCCAAAAACAAAAACAAAAAAACAACCCCAAAACCCCAAATGGACCATCAATATTTATGGTAGGGGTGTTAACACTTTTTTATGTTTTTTTCTATTTAATTTCTATCAGAGTCAGTTATCAAATGTATATCTACAGTAGTCCTCTGAGCAGTCCTCTTCTTATAAATTAATAAGCAAAAAAAAAAAATCTTAATCCAAAAGCCCCAATTTGGGGTTTGAAAAATATTGCCACTTTATGTAGAATTTGGTATTACACACAAACTTTGATATTATCAACCCCAATCGCAAGAGCAGAGTGAAGAGTTAAATGACCATTTCATTAGCAGGCACTAGGCATACATTTGGGTGCACTCTGTTTTCCTGGAATCTTGATTTGTTGACTTTATAAAATGTTAAAGATAGTATCTTTAAAAAAGAAAACACCTTTAGTTTCTATTTCCAACAAAGATGGAGTAACATGGACTCCATTTACTGTCCAGCCTGAAACAAACCCCCCCAAAACAGACAAGATAAATGAATCAATGGTTTTAGAGACCCACCACATTAAGGAAAGAAGAACAATGATCAAAAAACAAACAAGGTGAGCCCTAGGATTGTCCCCACTCACTACCTTGAGAAAAATTTCAGGCCATGGTGCAGGGAGGAGGAACGGAGGTAGAATCTGGCAAACTTCCTGCACTGAAGAAATGGAGTTAAGAGTTTAGGGAAACCAAGGAAGCTACCGTCCATAGATCAGACTACAGAGAGGAGAGGGCTACACAGAGACAAACCTGGGCATCCCCAGAGGGTCCTCCTCAGTACTCAGTTGAGTATTAATCAGCACACATGTGTGAGGAATCCACACAAGGCCATAGAAAGAACCATCAGAAAGGACTAGAGAGGACAGTGCCTGAGGTCCACAGAGGCCAAGCACAGTGCCTGTTCCCACGGCCAGAGTGGAAAAGCTCATAATTCACAGGGCCTTCGGTTCAGGAAGGTCTTATCTCAGTAGTGAGGAAGAATTAGCCCCTGTCAGAGCACTGCTCCCGACCTGCCTAACAAATCTTAAAAACAAGAACTGAAAGATCCAACGGTTTCCAAGAACAACACACAAGAAGATTTACAGGAATACAAAAATATCCAGCACCCAAGAAAGTCAAGTCACAATATCTGGTAACCAATCAAAAACTGCCCAGCAGGCAAAGAGGCAGGAATATATGATGCATAATGAGAGAGAAATAAATCATAACGACTACAGAACTAGCACAAATGTTAGAAATATATCCATTACATTTAGAATTACATTTTTATGCCATTAAATTTATTACACACGTTGAAAAACTTAGAATAGAAATGGGGGAAGTATCTTAAAAATACCTAAGTCGAAATTCTAGAGAGAAGAAAATAACAATGTCTAAGCAGGAAAAAACATTTAGATGGTATGAAAGGCAGAGTATACATTGCCAAAGAAAAACTTAAGTGAATCTGAAGGCAATAAACACTAAACAAAGCAACACACTGTGAGAAAAATAATAGTAACAGAGAATGAAGACAGCACAATGAGTTGTGGCGTAACAGCAAGCAGCCTAACATATGGATAAAGAATCCCCCAAGGAAGGGGCAGATAGAAAATATTTGAAGAAATAATGGTCAGATATAAATACTAATCTATATATAAAATAGACTAATAAGTACCTATTGTATAGCACTGGGAACTCTACTCAGCACTCTGTAATGACCTATATGGGGATAGACACTTAAAAATGGGTTATATATGTATATGAATAACTGATTTATTTTGCTGTACAGCAGAAACTAACACAACATTGTAAGTCAACTATACGCCAATATGAATTTTTTTAAAAAGAAATAACGGTCAGAATTTTTCTAAACTTGATTAAAACTGTACACCTACAAATCTGAGAAGCTCAATGAATTCCACACACGAGATCAAGAAAAAGAAACCAAGTCACATCATATCAAGAAATAAAGAGAAACTCTTATACATTTGTCAAACCTATAGAAAGGCACAGTACAAAGAGTGAGTTCTAATCAAACTATGGACTTCAACTGATAATAATGTATCAATATTGGTCCATCAATTGTAACTAATATATCACATCTATGCAAGATGTTAACAATGGAGAAACTGTGTAGGGGTGGCTGGTGGAAGGAGGGGATTTGTGAAAATGCTCTGTACTTTCTGCTCAGTTTTTCTGTAAACTTAAAACTGCTCTAAAAAATCAAGTCTATTATTTTTTTTTAAGCAGCCAGAGAAGATGGATGTAACATATAGAGGAACAAAGATAAGGATGACATTGGATTTTTCATAGGAAACAATGCAAGCAGGAAACAATGGAGTGATATCTTTAAAGTACTGAAACAATAAATAAAAACCTATCAACCTAAAATTCTATACTTAGAAAAGTATCTTTCAAAAATGAAGATTAAGAGAAAAAGATGGCGGCGAAGTAGAGAGACGTGGAGTGCATCCCTCTCCACAGATGCATTGGGAATGCACGGAAGGACGCAGTCATTCCCACAGAGAACCAGCTGAACACCAGCAGACGGCCTCGGACACCAGAAAGGACTGCAGGGAGCCCGACATAGCCGGTAGGGAGGCATCTACGAGGGCTCAAAGAGGGTGAAGCGGCGGAGCTGTGGCAGACGGGAGGGAGTGAGAAACATACGGAGGGTCCGCAGCGCAGCTCAGCGTTCCCGGACCGAGACATCGATCCGCGGCTGAACGGAGGGTCCAGGAGCGAGAGCGTGGGAACCGGAGAACTGGTTCAGGGGGAGAAACATTGTTGCCGGTAGGGTGACGGACCGAGAGCACAGGAGGGAAGAGGTCCGCGGAGAGCAGTGCCAGTCCCTGAGAGCTGCCCGGCCATGATGGCGGCTGGAGGTTGCAGGCTCCCGGGCGCGGGGGAGGAGCCGCGCGCATAGCCTCTCCCTCTCTTTCGGCGCCTCTGCAACAGGCAGTGGAGAGACGCCCTGCGGGCCACCTAAGGCACTCAGGGATAACGAGCACCCTCAGGCACTCGGGCGGGGCTATATTAAAACTCCTTGCAACGCCAGCAGCAGGGAGGCTGCCGAGAGAAAAAAAAAAAAAAAAAACAAACCAGCATCAAAAAGAAAAAACCCCCGAGAGAGGCCCAACTCTAAGACTTTCTGTGTACGCCTGAGCCACCAGCGCCCTCTGCAACAGGCACCTCCAAGCCTGACTGTAACAACAGTGCGCCACTGCTCACTCACTCCCAGGAGAAGGAGCCACTATTGTACCCTCTCCCTCCCCACACACCAAGGCTTACAGACGAACAATAAAGGAACCTCTGCTGGTCACAGAATAACGCAAAAAAAAAAAACCCAAGGCAAGGAGAAGGACACTTACAGCTGAGACGCTAAGGAAACAGAAATAGTAGTATCAATACCTATTGAACTGGTCCATTCTGGGATCAGTTCTGGATTTTTTTTTTTTTTCTTTCTCTCTCTCTTTTTTTTTTTTTTTTTTTTTTTGATTTATTAAATACGATCTTAGCCCTAAGGGATCTACAAGTTTTATAACATAATTTTTTAATGATATTTTTTATTTTTTTATTTTTTATTTTTATTTTTTTTGCCTTTTTATATACTTCTATATCTAGCTAAGTTTTTGGTAGTACGGACAAAATATCTTTCATACTTTCCTTTCATCCCTTTCTTTTATACACTTCTATTCCTTTCTTTTTCTTTGCATATTTCCAACCACATTACGCTCTTCTGTTCCCCTTTCTTCCAGCCATTTTAAGTGTATTGTATCTTAACATACTTATAAGCAACACTATCGGTCTGCTCAGACTCCTTGCTCTATTCTCCAGGTGATGCACTGCCTTGGCATTAATATTAGGCTTTTGTCTTTATCTTAGTTCTTAGTACAGTTGTCTAATTACATTCTGAGAATCTCCATTCTCTCTGGTGGTACTCCAGCTCATTTCTATATTTGATCCTAGCTTACAAAATCTCCCTGGATTGATGTTTGTATGTGTAGGGTGTTATTTGTTGTTTGTTTGCTTTTGCTTTTGTCTCTGATTTGTTCTGTTTCAGTTGTCAATTTCTGCTGGGTTTCTCTTTGAATATCTGATAGCACACTGGGGTTCTGTCAGGTCTTTCTAGAGCCTTATGTCCTAACGGATTCAATAATTGTGTGTCTTATACATGTATGTGTTTCCTAGACTGAATATTCGTTTAATCCAATACTTGGACATTAGTCTGAGGCTTGGACAGTCTTCTATAAACACCTCTATCACCAGGACAAGCAACCCCAAAAGCTTGGACAACCATGAGGAAACAAAGAAACACCATGCAGGCAAAGGAGCAGGAAAAAAACCCACAAGACCAAATAAATGAGGAGGAAATAGGAAAAATGCCTGAAAAAGAATTTAGAGTAATGATAGTAAAAATGATACAAAATCTCGATAACAAAATAGAGAAAGTACAAGAAACAGTTCATAAGAACTCAGAAAAACAAACAGCCATGGATAACAAAATAACTGAAATTAAAAATACTCTAGATGCTATAACCAGCAGAATGACTGAGGCAGAAGAACGAATAAGTGAGTTGGAAGATAGAATGGGAGAAATAAACGCCACAGAGCAGGAAAAAGAAAAAAAAATAAAAAGACTAGAAGACAGCTTCAGAGACCTCAGTGATAACCTTAAACGTACCAACATTCGAATTATAGGCATCCCAGAAGAAGAAGAAAACAAGAAAGGGTCTGAGAAAATATTTGAAGAGGTTCTAGTGGAAAACTTCCCCAACATGGGAAAGGAAATAATTCACCAAGTCCAAGAAGCACAGAGAGTCCCATACAGAATAAACCCAAGGAGAAATACACCAAGACACATATTAATCAAACTAACGACAATTCAACACAAAGAAAAAATATTAAAAGCAGCAAGAGAAAAGCAACAAACAACATATAAGGGAAAACCCATCAGGATAACAGCTGACCTTTCTACAGAAACTCTGCAGGCCAGAAGGGAATGGCAGGATATCCTGAAAGTCCTGAAAGAGAGAAACCTACAGCCAAGAATACTCTACCCAGCAAGAATCTCATTCAGATTTGAGGGAGAAATCAAAAGCTTTCCAGACAAGCAAAAGTCAAGAGAATTCAGCACCACCAAACCAGCCTTACAACAAGTGCTAAAGGAACTTCTCTAAGTAGGAAACACAAGAGAAGGAAAACACCTACAAATACAAACCCAAAACAATTAAGAAAATGGTAATTGGAACACACATGTCAATAATCACTTTAAATGTAAATGGATTAAATGCTCCAACCAAAAGACACAGACTGGCTGAATGGATACAAAAACAAGACCCTTCTATATGCTGCCTACAAGAAACCCACTTCAGACCAAGGGATACATATAGACTGAAAGTGAAGGGATGGAAAAAGATATTCCATGCAAATGGAAGTCAAAAGAAAGCTGGAGTAGCAATACTCATATCAGACAAATTAGACTTGAAAGTAAAGACTATTAAAAGAGACAAGGAAGGGCACTACATAATGATCAAGGGATCCATCCAAGAAGAACATATCACAATGGTAAATATCTATGCCCCCAATATAGGAGCACCTCAATACATAAGGCAAATGCTAACAGCCATAAAAGGGGACATCGACAGTAACACAATAATAGTGGGAGACTTGAACACCCCACTTACATCAATGGACAGATCATCCAAACAGAAAATCAATAAAGACACACAAGCTTTAAATGACACATTAGACCATCTCGACTTAATTGATATTTATAGGACATTCCATCCAAAAACGACAGACTACACTTTCTTCTCAAGTGCACACGGAACATTCTCCAGGATAGATCACATCTTGGGTCACAAATCAAACCTCAGCAAATTCAAGAAAATTGAAATCATATCAAGCATCTTCTCAGACCACAACGCCATGAGACTAGATATCAATTACAGGAAAAAAACTGCAAAAAATACAAACACATGGAGGCTAAACAATTCACTCTTAAACAACCAAGGAATCACTACAGAAATCAAAGAGGAAATCAAAAAATATCTAGAAACAAATGACAACGAAAACACAACAACCCAAAACCTATGGGACGCAGCAAAAGCAGTTCTAAGAGGGAAGTTTATAGCAATACAGTCCTACCTTAAGAAACAAGAAAAGTATCGAATAAACAACCTAACCTTGCACCTCAAACAACTAGAGAAAGAAGAACAAAGAAACCCCAAAGTGAGCAGAAGGAAAGAAATCATAAAGATCAGAGCAGAAATAAATGAAAAAGAAAGGAAAGAAACCATAAGAAAAATAAATAAAACTAAAAGCTGGTTCTTTGAGAAGATTAACAAAATTGATAAACCATTAGCCAGACTCATCAAGAAAAAAAGGGAGAAGATGCAAATCAACAGAATTAGAAATGAAAAAGGAGAAGTCACAACGGACACCTCAGAAATACAAAAGATCATGAGAGACTACTACAAGCAACTATATGCCAATCAATTGGATAACCTGGAAGAAATGGATACATTCTTAGAAAAATACAATCTTCCAAGACTGAACCAGGAAGAAATAGAAACCATGAACAGACCAATCACAAGTACAGAAATTGAGGCAGTGATTAAAAATCTCCCAACACACAAAAGCCCAGGACCAGATGGATTCACAGGCGAATTCTATCAAACATTTCGAGAAGAGTTAACACCTATCCTTCTCAAACTCTTCCAAAATATTGCAGAAGGCGGAGCACTCCCAAACTCATTCTACGAGGCTACCATCACCCTGATACCAAAACCAGGCAAAGATGTCACAAAGAAAGAAAACTACAGACCAATATCACTGATGAATATAGATGCAAAAATCCTCAACAAAATACTAGCTAACAGACTGCAACAGCACATTAAAAAAATCATACACCACGATCAAGTGGGGTTTATCCCTGGGATGCAAGGATTCTTCAATATACGCAAATCAATCAACGTGATACATCATATCAACAAATTGAAGGATAAAAACCATATGATCATTTCAATAGATGCAGAAAAAGCTTTTGACAAAGTTCAACATCCATTTATGATAAAAGCTCTCCAGAAAATGGGCATAGAAGGAAATTACCTCAACATCATAAAAGCCATATATGACAAACCAAAAGCCAACATTGTTCTCAATGGAGAAAAACTGGAAGAATTCCCTCTAAGAACAGGAACAAGACAAGGGTGTCCACTCTCACCACTGTTATTCAACATAGTTTTGGAAGTGTTAGCCACAGCAATCAGAGAAGAAAAAGAAATTAAAGGAATCCAAATTGGAAAAGAAGAAGTAAAATTGTCACTCTTTGCAGATGACATGATATTATATATAGAAAACCCTAAAGACTCTACCAGAAAACTGCTAGCACTCATTGATGAGTTTAGTAAAGTAGCAGGATACAAAATTAATGCACAGAAATCTCTTGCATTCCTATACACTAACAACGGAAGAGCAGAAAGAGAAATTAAGGAAACTCTCCCATTCACCATTGCAACCAAAAGAATAAAATACCTAGGAATAAACCTGCCTAAGGAGGCAAAAGATCTGTATGCAGAAAACTTTAAGACATTGATGAAAGAAATCAAAGATGACACAAACAGATGGAGGGACATACCATGTTCCTGGATTGGAAGAATCAACATCGTGAAAATGACTGTACTACCCAAAGCAATTTACAGATTCAATGCAATCCCGATCAAATTACCAATGGCATTTTTCACAGAACTAGAGCAAGAAATCTTACGATTTGTATGGAAACGCAAAAGACCCCGAATAGCCAAAGCAATCTTGAGAAGGAAAAATGGAGTTGGTGGAATCAGGCTTCCTGACTTCAAACTATACTACAAGGCCATAGTGATCAAGACAGTATGGTACTGGCACAAAAATAGAAAGGAAGATCAATGGAATAAAATAGAGAACTCAGACGTAAGCCCAAACACATATGGGCACCTTATCTTTGACAAAGGAGGCACGAGTATACAATGGAAAAAAGACAGCCTCTTCAATAAGTGGTGCTGGGAAAATTGGACAGCTACATGTAAAAGAATGAAATTAGAACACTTCCTAACACCATACACAAAAATAAACTCCAAATGGATTAAAGACCTACATGTAAGGCCAGACACTATAAAACTCCTAGAGGAAAACATAGGCAGAACACTCTATGACATACATCAAAGCAACATCCTTTTTGACCCACCTCCTAGAATCATGGAAATAAAATCAAGAATAAACGAATGGGACCTCATGAAACTTAAAAGCTTTTGCACAGCAAAAGAAACCATAAACAAGACTAAAAGGCAACCCTCAGAATGGGAAAAAATAATTGCCTATGAAACAACGGACAAAGGATTAACCTCCAAAATATACAAGCAGCTCATGCAGCTTCATACCAAAAAAGCAAATAACCCAATCCACAAATGGGCAGAAGACCTAAATAGACATTTCTCCAAAGAAGACATACAGATGGCCAACAAACACATGAAAAGATGCTCAACCTCACTCATCATCAGAGAAATGCAAGTCAAAGCCACAATGAGGTATCACCTCACACCAATCAGAATGGCCATCATAACAAAGTCTGGAAACAACAAATGTTGGAGAGGGTGTGGAGAAAAGGGAACTCTCCTGCACTGTTGGTGGGACTGTAAGTTGGTACAGCCACTATGGAAAACAATCTGGAGGTTCCTTAAAAAACTACAAATAGAACTACCATATGATCCAGTAATCCCACTCCTGGACATATACCCAAAGAAAACCATAATCCCAAAAGAAACTTGTACCATCATGTTTATTGCAGCACTCTTTACAATAGCCAGGACATGGAAGCAACCTAAATGCCCATCAACAAATGAATGGATACAGAAGATGTGGCATATATATACAATGGAATATTACTCAGCTATAAAAAGGGATGAGATGGAGCTATATGTAATGAGGTGGATATAACTACAATCTGTCATACATAGTGAAGTAAGTCAGAAAGAGAAGGACAAATATTGTATGCTAACTCACATATACGGAATCTAAAAATGGTACTGATGAACTCAGTGACAAGAACAAGGAAGCAGATACAGAGAATGGACTGGAGAACTCGAGGTTATTACAAAATATTGAGTATAGTTCCCTGTGCTATACAGTACGTCCAATATTGAGAGTTCGGGAATAAACGAGGAACCATCCAAGCAGATTGATGAAGCCTTCAGAGGATGGGAGGAAAACGAGGAGGACGTGATGTTCTGGAAGTCATGTCAGTGAAAAACATCAAAGAGAAGGGAAAATCACTGTGATAGATGCCACTGAAGGGTCACATGAATAATGACAAAGAATTAGCCATTGGACTTAGCAATGTGGCTGACATTGGTGATTTTGACAGTTTCCATGAAGTGACGGGAGCACAAGGTAGGGCGAAGGACCAAATCAGCTACAGACAAACTAAAGAAACTACATGTTATCCTCATATTGGATTTGTCAACCTGTGTTAATAAGTTTTTGACCCTAATTGAATTAAAGTTTCATTATAATTTTTCTAGCTTTATGGAGATATAAATAAAATTGTACCTATTTAAAAAAAAAAATGAAGATTAAATGAAGACATTTTCAGTCATACAAAAAGCTGAAAGAAATCAGCAGTTGCAGATCCATACTCTGAGCAATGTTAAAAGAAGTCCTTTAGATAGAAGGAAAGCAATTATGGGGACTTCCTTGGTGGAAGAATCCACCAAGGATTAAGAATCCGCCTGCCAATGCAGAGGACACAGGTTCGATCCCTGCTCCAAGAAGATCCCACATGCCGCAGAGCAATTAAGCCCGTGAGCCACAGCTATTGAGTCCGTGCTCTAAAGCCCGTGAGCCACAACTGTTGAGCCCATGTCCTGCAACTACTGAAGGCTGTGCACCTAGAGCCCGTGCTCTGCAACAAGAGAAGCCACCGCAAGGAGAAGCCTGTGTACTGCAACGAAGAGGAGCTCCCGCTCTTCACAACTAGACAAAGCCCGTGTGCAGCAACGAAGACCCAACACAGCCAATAAATAAATAAATAAATAAATAAATAAATTTATTTTTAAAAAAGGAGAGCAATTATTGATGGAAATCTGGATCTACACAAAGAATGAAGATCAGTGGAAATGGCAACTACATGAGTAAATATATAAGATATTTTCCTAATGATTTAAATCCTTTAAAAATATAATTGACTATTAACATTTATTGCAATGTATTATGATAATACAATGTATACATATGTATAAGTAAAATGCATGACAACACTGTCTCCTGGCATGCAGGCCAGGAGGAAAGAAATGGAAATACATTACTGTAAAATATACTGTACATGAGATGGTATTACCTCACTTGAAGGTAGACTGTGATAAGTGAAAGAATAATTGATGAAACAAGTAGGCAGAATATCAGCAACAATATAGCATACTGGAACAACACTATTAACCATCCTAACCTAATTGACATTTATAGAACACTCCGCTCCTTAATAGCAGAATACATGTTCTTCTCAGATCCACACAGAACACATTTTTCCCAATGGATCATATTATGTACCATAAAACAAATCTCAATAAATTTAAAAGGATTCAAATCATATGAAGCAACAGTGAGATTAAATTACAAATCAATAACAAAAACATCACTGGAAAATCACCAAATATTTAGACACTAAATAACATACTCCTAAATAACCTAAGGTACAAAGGAGACATCAAAGGGGGGAAATTATAAAGCATTTAGAACTAAGTTAAGTTGAAAACACAACATATCAAAATTTGTGGGATGCCATTAAAGCAGTTTTTAGGGAGAAATTTATAGCACTAACGCCTATATCAGAAAGAAGAATGTCTCAAATCAAAGACCTTATTTTCCTTAAGAACCAGAAAAAAGAGGAGAAAATAAAATGCAAAGCAGAAAAAGGAAATAATAAAGATTGGAATGGAAATTAATAAAATAGAAAAGAAAATCAATGAAACTAAAAGCTGGTTCTTTGAGAAGATCAATAAAATTGATAAACCTGTAGCCAGAATAACTAGGAAAAATTATTTTCTCTCTTAAGATATATAAATTGCCAATGTCAAGAATGATAGAGGTGACATCATTACAGATTCTACATATATTAAAAGGAAAACGTGAACAATTTTATGCCAGTAAATTCAACAATTAAATGAAATGGACAAATTCCTTAAAAGATACATATTACAAAAGCTCGCTCCAAAAGAAACAGATAATGTGAAAAACTTTATATCTGTTAAGGAAATTGAATTTGTACTTAATTACCTTTCCACACAGAAAACTCCAGGCCCAGATGGCTTCACTGGTGAATTGTACCAGTAAAGAAAGAAATAATCCAGGGAGGAGTCAAGGAAGGGAGGGAATACGGGGATATGTGTATAAAAACGATGATTGAACTTGGTGTACCCCCCAAAAAATAATAAAAAATAAAAAAAAAAAGAAAGAAATAATCCAAATCTACACAAACTCTTCCAAAAAATGAAAATGGAGGGAATGCTTTCTGACTCATTCTATGAGTCCAGCATTAGCTTAATGCTAAAACCAGAAAAGACATTATAAACAGAAAAATTATACAACGATATACTACTTAAACATAGATGTAAAAGTTCTAAATAAAATATTAGTAAACTGAATCCACTAACACATAAAAAGGGTAACACATTGTGACCAACTGGAGTTTAGCCCAGGATGTGAACTTGGTTCAGCAAAAATCAAGGAATATAATACACCTTATTAACCAAGGAAAAAAGAAAAGCCATATGGTCAATTCAATAGATGCAGAAGAACATTTGACAAAAATTTAATGTCCATTCCTGATGAAAACTCTCAGTAAACTTGGATTAAATGGGAATTTCCTCAAACTGACAAAGGAAATCTTCAAAAGAAGCTACATGTACAGAGTCTGAATTTTGCTAGAAAGTGAGGTCGGGGACGAAGGAAACCTCCTGTCTGACCGATGGATGTGGCCGGGGCTCCCGACAGCGAAGCGACTTCACGAGGTGGCGGCAGGTGTGCGGGTTGCCCGTGATGTTGGCAGACGCCCGCCAAGGAGGGTGCTGTGGCATCCCCGGCGCAGTGTAGCCCGTTTCCCACTGTTCTTTTTTATAGCATTTTTCATGATAACTTCAGAACTTTTAGGGACCTGGGGAAAGTGTGCCTTGCCCTCCCAGGACTGAGGGGATCTGCTGACCATGGCTGGTGCTGGAGTATTTCTGAATCTCAGGACCTGCTGCCACCTTCCCAGAGTCCATTTAAGTGCGAGGTTCTGTCGGGGGGATGAAAACGTGTTCACGCCTGTCCTCATAGGCTGGGTTCTGAGTGGCGGGAGACCCAGGCGTGAAGACCCCTCTGTGCTGGCATGGCCTGGACCTGATGAACTTGGCCCACCTCCATCCCACCTGAGGGACCTGTGTTGGGGGGTGGGGGGAATTGGCCTAAAGCCATTTTCTCCCTCGCCTCCTGTTAATGATTCGCAGTGTTCGGTGGGTCTGTTACAACACAGTCCTTCCTTCAAATCCTGCCATTGTTTCTGTGGGTCCACAGTTAACCTCAAAAGTAAGCCGTGCACTCTGCACGCTGCCTGGCCTCCCCGACAGCCCTCGGCCTCGCAGTCTTGGGCAGGTGGCTGACGGCCCCCGGGAGGTCCCGCTGTTGTCCTGGGACAGCTCTGGTGACCCTGATGCCAAGGGCAAACAAACCTGACTCAGGCTCAGCTTTTCCCTCAGGCTTCACCAGTGAAGTGGATACAACTTATTCACTGAGCCATTTAAAAAGGTGGTTCCCAGAACATACATTTCTAGTTTATAATCTCCTTTTACACACACATGACATTAACAATGATCTGATGCTGTGTTTAAACTAGACCAGCAGAAAACAAGGAGTCCATGCTTCCTGGAAAATTTCAAATGTAGAGATCATTTTTAGTGAGGAAAAAAGCTAAATGAGAATTTTGAGAAAAGGTTTGGGACGTATATTGCTATATAATTTCTTAAGTAAACCAGTTTTTTGGACTTAAGTATGGTGAGTACTCTTGTTAGGAGATAATTATCACCTGAAGAGCGGCCAGCAGCCCGGCCACCTTTATCATTTTATTCACCCCCGAGGGGCCCAGGTAAGGGCCGTGTCCTTGCCCTTCTTGGACGGGCACCTCCACCGTCAGTTATTAAGGAAAACTTGAACGTTTGGGTATCTTGGGAGCAACAGTCCCACTACTGCCCTGGCTGCAGCTGGGGGGCTGTGTTGTCATGTTCTCCCATTAGAGCAGGAGGGGAGGTGAAAGAAAGAGGCCGTGAACCGTAAATGTAAAACAGTATATTTCTTGGGAAATGCTTATTTAGGCAGGAGCACCTTCTGATTCTTGGAGCTCCAGCAGAAATGGGGCCTGACTCCGGTTCTCAGCCACATCGTGAGTTCCACAGGAAAGGTGGAGAGGTCAATGAAAAATAAAATGTTAAAATCAATCAATAAAAAAATAATAAAAAAGCAAAAAAAAAAAAAAAAAAGAAGCTACATGTGACACCATACTCAGTGATGAAAATCTGAATGCTTTCTTCCTAAAATCAGGAACAATACAAGGATGCCTGTTTTCACTACTTCTATTCAATATTCTACTGAAGGTTTCTGCCAGTGCAGTCAAGCAAGAAAAAGAAATAAAGGTATTCAGATTGGAAAGGAAGTAAAACTGTTGTTATTCATAAATGACTTGATCAACTATGTAGAATATTTGATCGATTCCTCAAAAGAGCTACTAGAGCTATTAAGCCAGTTTTGCAAATTTTTGCAATACAAAATCAGTATACTAAAATGAATTATATTTCTGTTTACTAGCAATAAACAATCATAAATTAAAATAAAATGGTATAATTTATAATAGAATTTAAAAATTTGAAATGCCTAGGGATAAATCTAAGGATATGAAAGTCGTGTATGCTGAAAACGAAAAAACATTGCTGAAAAATGTTAAAGAAGTTATGAAAAAATGGCTACGTTTTTCATGGGTTAGAAGACTCAATTTTGTCAAAAATGTCAATTTTACCCAAGTTGATCTTTACATTCAAAGCAACTCCAATCAAAATCCCAACTAGTTTTTCTGTGGAAATTGAGAAGCTAATTCTAAATGTCACATGACAATGCAAACTTTGTAGAGTAGCCAGATTGCCAAAGAAGGACAGAGTTGGAGGGCCAATATTATCTGATATCAAGAATCTGTATATAGCTACAGTAGCCAAAACAGCACGATATTCACTTATATGTGGAATCTAAAATATGGCATAAATGAACTTATCTATGAAACAGAAACAGACTCACGGACATAGAGAACAGACTTGTGGTTGCCAAGGAGGAAGGGGAGCTGGGGAGGGGTGGATTGGGAGTTTGGGGTTAGCTGATGCAAACTATTATATACAGAATGGGTAAACAACAAGGTCCTACTGTATAGCATAAGGAATTGTATTCAATATCTGGCAATAAACCGTAATGGAAAAGAGTATGAAAAAGAATGTATGTATATGTATAACTGAATCACTTTGCTGTACAGCAGAAATTAACACAACATTGTAAATCAACTATACTTCAATAAAAGAAATTTTTAAAAAAAACAGCATAATATTGGCATTAAGATAGACACATAGATCAATGAAAGAGAGTTCAGAAAGAGACCCACACATACATGGACAACTAATGTTTGCTAAAGTCCTAAGGCAAGGCAATGGAGGTAGGATGGCTCTTTCAACAAATGTTGCTGTAATAACTGGATATCCATCAGTTAGAAAGAAAAAAAAAGAATTTGGATCCATACTTTACACCACATATAATAATTAACTAAAAATTGATTGTAGAGCTAATGAAGCCTAAAACCATAAAACTTCTAGAGGAAACAAAGGAGAAAAACTTTGTGACCTTGGGTTAGGCATTTCTTAGGTACAACATCAAAAGTGCAATCCACAAAATAATAATAAGATGATAACTTGGACTTCATTAAAATTAAAAACCTCTGCTCTTCAAAGACAATGTTAAAAGAATGAAAAGACAAAGGGGGAAAATTTGCAAAGCATCCATCTGAAAAGGGACTTGTATGCAGGATGCATAACTATCTCTCAAAACTTGACAATAAGAAAACAACCCAGGTAAAACTGAGCAAAAGATTTAAGCAGACATATCACCAAAAAGATATACGGGTGGCAAATAAGCACATAAACAGATGCTTAACTTCATGAGTTGTTACAAAGATGCAAATTAAAACCACATTTATATACCACTGCCTAACTTTTAGATGGCTAAAGTTTAAGAAGATGACAATACCAATTATGAGCAAGTACTGGAGCAACTGGGACTTTCATATACTGCTTGTGAGAATATAAAATAACACAACCTCTTTGGAAAATCATTGGCAATTTATTTTATAAGTTAAACATACATCTACCATATGACCCAGCCATTCCACTCCCAGATATTTATCTATGGGGAAAGCAAGCATTATCTGTACAAAAACTTGGACATAAATGTTCAAGGAAGCTTTATTTGTAATAGCCTCAAACTGAAAACAACCCACATGTCCACCAATAGGTGAATGGATAAACAAATTGGGGTACAACCACACAAAAGAACATTACTGGAGAATAAAAAAGAACCACCAATGCCCACAGCAACATGGATGAATTTGAAAGTAATTATCCCGAGTGAAAGAAGCCAGACAAAAAAGAGCACATATGGTATGAGTGAAGGCATTTGCATAAAACTGCGGAAAATACAAAGTAATCTATAGTGATGTAAAGGAGATCCGTGTTGCTTGGGGACAGGTGGTGATGGTGAGAATGGGGAAGGGGGGAGGGAGGCATTACAGACGGTTATGAGGAAACTTTCCGAGGTGATGGATATGTTTGTTATCTTGATCGTGGTGATGTTTTTGTGGGTCTATACATGTCAAAATGTATCAAATTTTACACTTTAAAAATGTGCAGTTTATTGTGACAAGTATACCTCAATAAAGCTGTTCTTAAAAAAAAAAAAAAACTTAACATTTGAGAATGTATAATATGTCACCAGGACCCGCTTCAGGCTCTGGTAATGCTGCCTCTCCCCTTGTCTCAACTAGCATCCGTTTCCTTCCTTCCTTCTTCACCTCACTCTCCAGTCTGTCTTGTCAGCTCCTCCATCGTCAGTGTAAAAAAATCCCTGAATGCAATTTCCTCTGTCCTTAACTTGAAGTTGCTTCTGTTTGCTGGCACTACTCTGATATATTTGATCAAGTAATAAGTATATTTAATATATATAAAGATATATGAAGATAAATATGTATCTATGCAGGTACATATATACCTAAGCTAGTAGAGGTAGGTCTGTGTGACCTTACAAGAATGTCAAAAGACCTCATTTTCTCTCTTTCCAGGCTCCTGGGTGTCTGAAACCCCCACTCTTAGTGTCACTCCTGTTTGCCTTCTAAGAGAGATACGCATTTATCTTGGTGGTTTTTTTAGTGGTTAAAAAGGACAATGTGGGACTTCCCTGGTGATCCAGTGGTTAAGACTCTGCACTTCCACTGCAGGGGGCACCAGTTTGATCCCTGCTTGGGGAACTAAGATCCCGCATACCGTGCTGTGCGGCCAAAAAAACCCCTCAAAAACAAAAAAAACAGAACAGTGTGAAGCCAGTCAGTCAGTCAGTCAGCCAGTCAGTCAGCCGGTCAGTCAGGGGATTAAGTAGCCAGAGGGGTGAAGGCGAGATGATGTTAGGGAAGAGATGATAGTAGGATAGAAAAGTTCCAAAGGCGTGGGGGAGAATTTGAAGATCAAGTGTACCTTCTTCACAACTGTGCTCAGAGCCATTTATTAATTCATTTTAAAAAATGAAAAATATATCCCTTGCATGTCAATACAAATAATGTATTTTTATGAAAAACAGCTACTTTTTCTAAAACAAAAGAAGTAGTAAGAAGTGTAGCAATGTTTTATGTGTTTGCAAATCTCCTTGTGCCTGGCTTAAGAGAAGACAGCAGGATTCTCATATTTGCCTCTGAATTCAATCTCTTGTGACATAATTTTGATTGAAATATATGAGGAAAACCCAGCCTCACATAGATATAAGGTAGGAAAATGAAGGGTTATTTTAATAGCATTCTTAAACAGTTTTGAATATTCTTCTTTGATACCAGATCAGAACTTGTAAAAAAAAAGCCTATGTTCAGTAATTAATGTTCCAGTATCTTATTTTAGTTGGGAATGACCTAGATATTTAATAATAACAATCGCCTACCACTCAGCTTTATTTAGTAAAACTCTTAAGTTCCAAGTTATCAAAATCTGGAGGTGGTTTTTTTTTATTTTTATTTTTTTGGCTGCGTTGCATGCCTTGCAAGATCTTAGTTCCCAGACTAGGGATCGAACCCAAGAACCTGGCAGTGAGAGCTCTGAGTCCTAACCACAGACCACCAGGGAATTCCCTAGAGAGACTGTTTTTAAGTAGATATTCCTAGAACATAATAATTCCTATAGAGTTTACCTAAAAGCTTTTATCTCATTTACATTAATTTACTTATAAAAATTTCATTATACCAAGTTATCTTTCTTGCTGACAAATTTTGCAACAGATATAATAGATCTTATTTGACTTCTAGTAAACGTAGGGGCTGGCGTGGTTGGAATCTCGCCGGGGCCTCCAGAAATGTTGCAGAAATCGATCCCACGAGAAACCAAGCACCACACTCGGAGGGATGGAGAACTCAGGTTTGTTGAGCCGGCGGCACCAGACGAGCTAACGCTCCAAAGTCCTGGGCACCATTCTAGGTGAATTCTCTCCTTATATAGATTAAAACACATAGCTACAATTGGCATTAATTGATTGGCTACAGTTGGCATTAATTGATTGGATTAATTGATTGGCTACTCAGTTTTCATAGGTTACAGGTGATTACAGAGCGCAGGAGTTGCTAGGGGTTACGTGCAAAGGGTTTTCAAACAAAGGTGAGCAGGCATACAGCTATGAACTCCAAATTTTTCCTCATCACCAGTATAAACTGGGGGACCAAGAGCAATGCCCTCTTAACGGTACACTGAATTATAACACAATTCTCCAACTTAATCTCTTTCGTCGAAAGTAAGGGAAGGACTCAGAGGTCCCTTATGTACAGACCTTTATGGCCCTTAGTCAGAATCCAGATCTGAGGGACTCATGCCGCATGTGTCTTTCTGTGGCTGCCTTGTCCCTCAGACCCCCTCTGTTTTCCTTTGCATCAGATCTCCTAGACAACTCTCTACTCGACCTTTCCTGTCCACCACCCCATCAACCCCCATGACAACATTTTATCAGCCAGTCTGCCTCTGTTATTAGGACCAATTTGAGCACTATTTGCTCTATATTTTAGCTGTGAAACTATGACTATGAAAAGGAAAGATGATTTTTTTTTGACACTGATGGTCACAATATTCTTTGGATTTCGGAGAAAATTGGTTACAATAAAACATTATTCAAATTGCAAGATTGGTTCTTTTTGCATGTGCAGTTAGAAAAATCTGGCTTGTTAAAATACTTTTTTTTCAGAATTCTGATTCTGGGGGAACAAGCTCTACTAGGAGAGCATGCTTTTCTCTCCCTGTACCTTGAGACCACGGCTCTCAGGAACACTTATCTAGACCATCTTTGGTTCCTGAGACTTAGCCTTTTAAAATTCTTCTTATTCCAACTGTTTATAAACTAGTGAGTTTCATATTGTGACATCTGATTCATGACTATGTTTGGAAAATGAAGCTACGAGATTCTTGTTTTGTCTGTCTGGATATATGTATATCTTGGTATGTGTCTTTGTCTTTGGATATTGTTGCTGAGGTTAATTTATAAATTAGCTCTATTTAACTGGCTTAAAGAAAAGTAGGTGCTCACAAATTCCAAGTACAAGAGAAATTAAGCTAAATGAGTTTCAGGTTCATATGAGCTGGGAAATATTCAGTATCAAATTAATACCTGGTATTAATGTTTGTTTGTTGATCTAATGAAATAGACATGTGGCTCCAAAAATAATCCAAAGCCCACCAAATGTAAGTATTAAACAAAGGAGAAACAAAGTCATCCTGGGAGAAACTTGCTTGTACCCTTGAGATGCAAATGTCCTATCTTGTCATCTCAGGAACCCTTATCTCTGCCATCTTTTTAATGCAAATTTTTAAAAAGAGGGTAAAGTAATTAGAACTTGCCCTGTCAAGGATAAATAGAAATCCTAAGTGTCTTTTCTGTAAACACTAGTAAAAAGGGTTTAGCCATCTAGACAGGTGACCTTGATTTGTTCCATCTACTAGAAGCCCAATTTGAATCCAACCCCTTGTAAATGATGGTTTTTATGTTGTACCTGACTCAGGACTGAAAATTTGGAGTGGGAACTCTGTGGCCTCTATGTTTGTTTGTGTGTTCATATGTATATATGTGTGTTGTAAGTGTATGGTACTGGCAAGAATTAATTAGTAAAAGAGCTGTACTTGGTTGGCTTTAAAAAAACTGAGCACATGTAAATACTCAGAAATAGAAAATAATCTGGCCAGAATGAATTTCAGGTTCATGTCATCTGGAAAATATTCAGTACTAAGCTGGTATTTAAGGTGGCTTAAGCTTGTTGGTTTGATTAACATAGATGTGTTGTTAGAGTTATCAATGTTAAGTATAATACTTCTGTTGTACCTAGGTTTACTAGAGGTCAGATAAGACCTTATTCTATCTGTTACAAATTTGTCAACAAGAAAAGTAACTCAATGCGAAAAAAAAAAACTTTTAAGAATACTAAGATATATGTTTTCAATAAAAGAAGGAGAGAAGAATGAAAAAAAATACTAAAAAGAGTTATGCATGATCAAGATTTTCTAAGATTGGATTGAATTTAGTTGGGTAAGTGGATTTTGTTAGGAATGGGCTAGAACAAGACGGGATTTGGTTTATCCCTCCAAAGTACTCTTGAAATGCTGCTTTTGACAACAGATGGTGTGAACTTCTTTGCCTTTAAGTGATCTGTGTTTGCTTTTGAGATCTCTTTTTACTTTGGTTAAGGAATAAGTATTATCACACAGTGACTGATGATCTTATTTAACCAAGTGTTTTAAAACTTTTTGACAAACATCCCAAATATCAAACTTTAATTAAAGTTCTTTTGATCTCCAGCTAATTTGGGGATACTTTAAAGGGTCCTTAAGTTATCTTAAAGAGAGATATTTAACTAGGATTATTTAGTGTGTTAAGTTAAATGTAATCTTTCATAATTCTGGTTAGTATAACCAAGTTTCATTATTGATTACACTAATCAAATGTTTAACCATGCCTTGTAAGTCTTTTGTCATTTATAAATACTTTAGTACTCTGATGCTATTACAAAAAGTGCTTCATCATCAAGGAGATTCATAAAAAGGCTACGAAAGCAATTACAACAGTTCTACATCACGATGATGTTACCGAGTCCAAGCTTGTTCTGCTTGCCGCATGACAGGCCAATGGAGACAAGGTGTTGAGGCAAGGAATACGACTTTATTCAGAAAGCCAGCAAACTGAGAAGATGGCAGACTAATGTCTCCTAAAAAACCATCTTATCAGGGTTTGGATGCCACTTTCTTTTATAGAATCAGAGAGGGAGAGGCGGGGAAGTAAAGTAAAAATGGTTATCAGTCTTGCAAAACATCTCCTGGAATGACCAGCTTGGGGGTGGGGGGGATGGAAGGGATGTGTTAATTTCACAGGTGGGTATTACTCCCTAAGGCAGGCTATGACATATGATAACAATAACAAAAGCAACGAAAAGCAAAGGTTAAAGTCAAAGAAACAGATCCAATCATGGAGTTCGATTTAGCTCTACATGGTAACAATGATGGCTATGAGAGGATTCCAGCCCATACAGACTTAAAACAAGGAGCTGTCCTGCCCCTGAGGCCCCTAGATCAGACATCCAGAGATTTTTACTCCCTGACAGGCAGGGTCAACACCCCTACTCAGCCTTGAAGCAGTTACAGAAGATAGACCCTCATCCCTCTGTTTTCCATAAGAATATAGGAGTAAAATCCCTGAGGGGGGAATGAAACAGGAGGGAAGGGGGCAGGGTGCAAACTTTAAAGGAATAGCCCGAGGACATCACGTAGACTGATTAGAACCAAAAAGGTCCAAGATGGTGGACAAGTCGACTTTCACTAGACCTTGAGGCTCAGTATACACTCTTTGTAACACATCACCAAGCTAAATGACACACCCAGCAGTGCTATGACAGTTCTGAGGCTGACTATCAAAGATCAAAAAGTGGGTGGTGGTGAGGTGAAGAAACTTTTAAGGAAAGAAAATGTAAATGAGATAAGACCTTTTAGATAAACTCTATTAAGAATGATTATGCTTTAGAAATGTCTATCTGAAACAATCTCTCCAGATTCTGGTAACTAGAAATTCTAGAGTAGCACTAAATTAAGAGATGGAAGTTTATTGAATAGCTAAATCACTCCCAAATAAAATGAAGTGCTGAAAAAGTCTAAAGGCTCCTCCACGTTGGGAACAATTAAATCATACTAAGGATAATCAGTCTAGCAACATTAGAATATTAAGCTGGGTGTCTTATGGACAATGCCAATATATAATTTCCCTTAAAGATAAGGATTGGTAGAGAACAGACTAAGCCAGATAACCTGGGAATATACTGGGCTGCACCTAATAAAAGTACTTAAATTCTTACTTATGACCTTACTAATACCACTGGCTATATTATTTCTTTTTTTGCCTGTTTTACAAAATTATCTCTTGCATGCCTGAGCCTCTGATAAAATGATGGTATATAGTCCCATATGAGATCAATGATTATCATGGTATACCATTATACCATATACTCTAGATATGGGAAGAAGCAACGAGAGGCAATATTTTCCTGGACCTTAAGAGACAAGTTAAGACAGGTGGTCCAGAGGTTTTTGACCACTGTTAGCGGGGCCCAGTCCAGTAACAGCACATTGAGTGGCCTGTCAATGAAATCTTTGCCAGACCTAGGAATGAGCATTCCTAACACAGTGGGACAAAATGGTCATGAAATACCCCCTAAACCATGGTCAAATTTGTGGCCATGAAGGGGTTCTGCTGACTGGAAACTGGCACTTGCCATCTACCTCTGCAAGGACTAAATCGTGGCCACTGCAGCTGCTGACACACCTGAAAGGAATTCAGGGTAGAAATCAGAAATAAGGCACTCTGTGCTCTGGGAAAAACTGGCAGAAGAGGCCTTCAGATAGTTAGATATTTTCAGGTAAGGATTTTTATGAGCCCTAATTCTTGCCTCTTCTCATACTTAAAGAAATACTGAAATCATTAACAGTGACAACTGCTTTGGTTTATGTGTTGGTACCACATCAAAAGTTAAACCTACTTGGACAAAACTGGACAACGGGCCACTGGCTACAGGTCTCCTCAAAGTGCCATGTCTAGACTGGGATTCAGGCCTACTGTCTTGAGAAAAAAAAAAAATTTTTTTTTTTGAGATCTATTTTGTCTGTTAAAGCTCAGGTTGTCACTCCTCCAATTACTTTTAACTGGGTCTGTTACACCGACATCAATCGCACTGGAGTAATAAAAAGGACATCAAAAATATATATGACCACGCCAAATGGCTCCATTCCTTTGGACAGGATAACCCAAGTGCTGACTCTCTCTGGACCAGGATAAAAAATTGTTACCAAATGTAACTTGGTTCTTACTCTTGCTTTGGCCCCTGGTTACTGATCTTTGGCTCTCACTTTTTAAAACTATTTGTGAAGTTTGTCTCTTTCAGTTTGCAATAGCTTCATGTCAAGATAATGGCGATACAGAAATCCCAGCTTCCTCTTCTCTGTGGGATCCAGACACGGACATGGCTATTGCCCTTGTCAGGTCCATTAATCATGATCGCCTTGGTTTCATGCCTTGGCCCCTGCATTATTAACACAGTGTCTAAGTTCACCTCCCGACAGGTTCAGAAGATTCTGTCCCAGATGGTGCCACAACAAGGATACCAGCCAGCTGGCACACGGACTACACTGGAACAAGCTGCCCCATCATTCCGTGGGCTCTCATCTCCCTCCGTAAACACACCCTGACAGAGAGTGGGCACTGGGACCCAGGACCCCACGACGCCCCATCTAGCCTGAAGAAGCCGGAGTGGTCATCAACCTGGGTCCCTATGGCTCGAGACAGGGATAAGTAGATAGTTAGTCATGAGCAGGGTGTAAAGGGGCCAAAGATTGGGTCTATAAATAAAAAGAGGAGGGAATGTGGAGCCCTACACCAAAGTCACAAGACAAAATGCCAGAGTTATCTTGACCCCCATAGGAATCTGTGACTCATAACTTGGGCTAGCTGATTAACCCGACCCCATATTAGGGAATGCATTCACCATATAGGACCCTAGCCTATGACCTAAAGACCTCTTTTGCCTTATGGCACCCTGACCAATTGATTAATGCCATTCTCTTAGCAGGAACTGTCTTTGTCTTGGGCTTATAAAAGCTGGCTGTGAGCCCACGAAACTGTCAACTCTCCCTGGTCTGCCAGGAAGTCGTCCCGCTGTCTTTACAGAGTCCCTTCTCTCTAAAAAACTCTCTCTTCCTTACATTCTGCCTTGTGTCTGGAAATTCTTTTCCAACCCACACTTGGACCCTGACAGGCACCCCCAGTATCTTTCAACGGGGAGGCCAGGTACTTGTAATACACCACCAAATAAAACTCAGGGTCATCAACCAATAATCGGGAGATCGGAGAACCAGGAGAGACTCACCCAAATTAGTCTGGACTTGCCAAGGGGGCAGATGGGTACGAGGGGCCCTGCTGGTACCAAGGCTCCAGATCCTTGACGAGTTCAGGCGGAGCAGAGAAGTCTGCTCCGGGTCCCTTCGTGACTGCCCAAACCGTCGACTGAAATAAAAATGCACGACATGAGAGCTGTGAGTTTCAGTTTTACTTGGGGACTCACTGGGGACTGTAGGCCAGGAGACAGCCTCTCAGATAGCTCTGAGGAACCGCTCCAAAGAGGTAAGGGGGTAGGTCAGTATATATGTGATTTTGGAGGAGGGTGTATGTGCAATTAAATGCACATCTGGGTAGAAGGTTACTGCTAGTCACGAGGCACAAACATCTTAGTTAATCATTTTAGTGCTTTCTGAGTATGGGAAGATGCAAGAAATTGGGTCATCACATTTTCTCTTGAAAATGTCTAACAGTCTGAAGCCCTTTACTGCCAGTTTTCCCAGAGCACAGAGTGCCTCATTCCTTATCTCCCTGAACTTCTTTCAGGGTGTGTTGAAGGTCAGTGACTGCACTGGCTAATGACCTAATCCTTGTAAAGCTGAATTGTGAGTGGCATTCTCTAATTGGCAATATATTACACTAAACGTGTATCATATTGTTTTTCACTTGGTCCTTAAAAAAACTCTATGATTTATTATTATAATTTTATGGATGGAGGAACAAAGTCTTAGGGGGGTTAATTAATTTGTCCAACATCAAACAGCCCAACAAGTGAAGATGCTGGGATTTGACACCTTAAGTATGGCCTCCAACATTCTAGCATTTTCTCTCACTCTGACATTTTCACCTAAAAATCCCTGGGTTTCTCATGGCACTTTAATGTGTGTGAGTCATTTGTGTACAGTCCAGGATTTGTTTCCTGGGTAGGTGCTGCAAAACCTACTTGGCATTTGAGGTCAGGACATTATAGGAATAAATTGTCCTGTGTCTAGGCTTTTAAGTATCTAAATGATTGAGAGTTCATCTTCAAAGGAGAAAAATAACAGCCTTGTAAAACAGGATTACCAACGCAGAGCTCAGTGTTGTAGAATCTTTAAGCCCCAGAACACAGAGAGCAGAAGAGAAAAAAATGTTTCTAGCTACAAGAGAACTAACGAGCTCCAAAGGAAAGAGCCTGTCTTTCTGCTAAGCAACATCAAAAGCTGATTATCCAGTGCCCGCTCTCTGGGCAAAAAGGCAAAAAAATCAACTGATGAAAAGACACCATTTCATTTAACAGGCACTTAAACCATTACTACACATTTATGCAACTTTCCCAAAAGTAGTCTCCATTTTAAACACTACCCTTAATCTAACGTCTTTGTGTCAGCTGGTGTCTTGTGCACGGTGGCCTCACAGTCTCAGAGTGAGAATAATTTTCACCACCACCTAACAGAGCTGTGTGCAGATACAGGTGAGAAAGAGAGGCCAAGAGATAAACAGCTGGTCCGAGGTCACACGGTTCTTTTCAGCAGAGCTCAAACAGAGCCCAGGTCTGTGGTAGGTGGAAGGTCAACCCTGGGCTCTGCTGCCTCGACCTAGGGCTCCACTCTAACATTTAGTGATAGAGTTACCCGGGCCAGAGACATTGATCTGCCCAACTCACAGAGTTATAATGAAGGGTCCTGTGATAATCCAAAGGGAAGACTCGCCATGTGGTCCATGAGCACTCTGTAAATTCACTACTGTAGTGCCATTATTACTGACCAGCGTCTCTGAGCACCTTTACCACACAGTCTGCCAGCTCGTTCGACAGTGTCTTGAAGGTACCAGACTGGCCACTCCAAAGTACAACAATCTGGCACATGGATTATTTTGAGCTACAGGGAATTGAGAGCCAACAGATGCAGGAAAAAATTCTTTATCTCCCTTAACTGACTATAATAGAGTATAAATTTCCTCTTTTGAAAAGGAAATGTACATGTATAAAGGAAATTTCTGGGACTTTCCTGGTGGTCCAGTGGTTAAGACCGCACTTCCAATGCAGGGGGTGTGAGTTCCATGCCTGGCCGGGGAACTAAGATCCCACATGCTTCATGGCATGGCCAAAAAATAAAAAGACAAAAACAAACAAAAAAGGAAATTTCCATGTGTAAAGTTGCCTCGGTGTCAGGAAGAAGGCTACCCCCAGAGACAACTCTTAGCATCTGAGCCTCTTAACTGCACAAGACAACCTTTATATATCATATATTTCCTCCCCTCAACTTCATCTAACTTGCCTCAACTCTCCCAGCAGTGCCAAACTTTTCCTTTGTTTAGCCTCAGATATTTAAGCCTGAATCTCTTGGCCACCATCTTGAGTATATTTTCCTTGTGAAATTCCCACACATCTTAATTCCCACACATCTTTTATCAGTTTCATTTCCAAGGTCCTCAGCTGGAGAACCTAGTTGGGTTGAAGGAAAAGGTTTTGTTTTTCCTCCCATACACTCTGATTAAAATAAACTATTTATTGAGCTGACACAAGAGGAAATTCTGGGCTCTTTTTAAATACACCAGCCAAACTCGTAACCAAGCAGGACCCTATGGGGCCTTCCTGGAAGAGGACCCCTGCCTGCCATGGCCTCTGCCTGCCTCTTATCTGTAGAGAAACTTTAGCCTCCTAGGCCTTCCCCAAGTTCCAAACAGTAAATGTAATCAGAGAAGTGAGAAAATGCAGAAAGAAAAACAGTCAAACAAGACAAAATAATAATAGTTTAGCCATTAAAGAAAGTCAAGGACCTCTGGTTCCTCTTCAAGAGTTATAGATAATATCCTGAGCCATGTCCTTTGAGCTGTTTGGCAGATACTGGAACGCCCACCAGGTGGGAGAAGCAAACTGTATGCTGCCTGCACAGTATACCCCAGACAGATTAGCACCATAAGGTTGGTGACGCTGACTCCCAATTACCTCACCACCAGCCAGTCAGAAGACTGTCCATGAGCCGATCACACACCCCACACACCCTCTCCCTTGTGCTGTCTTATAAACCTTTCCCTAAAAGCCACTGGGGAGTTGGGGGTGGGGGGGCAGCTTTTGAGCACTAGCTACCTGGACTCCTTGCTTGGTTCCTGCAACAAATGCTGCACTTTCCATCATCACCACTGATGTCAGTAGATGGGCTTTACGGCCAGAGCGCCAGCGAGGGGACCCAAGTTTGGCCCTGTAACAAAATCAGTAGAAAGTTGTCAGCAACCAGCCCTTGGGATTGGGATACTTTAACCACAACCTCAACTTGAACTGGCTTCATTCAGGGATTTTACCAGGAGAAGGACTGGAGAAAAGGTGGGCACCTTCCACACTGGAGGCTCCTGTGTTGCAGCTTCACAGGGCAGTCCCCTGAGCAAGCTGACTTCTAAGTAGGTCTTGGTCCTCGTGTTCGCAAATGTGGACCACGCTGGTGCCGGGTGTCTGAAAGCAGCGTCTGTTTACAGTTAGACAAAGGAAAGGCGGACAGCCCTATTTTGGGAAGGTTCAGGCCAAATTCTGGCCTCTCAGGGCCCTGCAAGTTCAGGGCAGAAGAAGGGCAGTCTTTGGAGCCTCTAAGGAAGGATGGGGGAGTGTGTCAAAGGCGCGCGGCGGGTGGAAGTACCCTTCCGTTTGCGAGGCCAGCGCAGCCGGTCGCGCCTCATTCGCTGAAGTGGCGCGGAGCCCGGGAAGGCGGAGCGGCCCGCACCGCCATACCTGCTTCCCAGGTTTGCTCCGCCCTCGGCCCCGCCTAGCGGCGGGGGGAACCACAACTCCCACAAGGCCCCGCGCTCGGGGGCGTGGCCAGGCTGGAGGGGCTGGGCTGGGCTTGGATGGCGGGGCGGGGCTGGGTACACGCGGAGAAACGGTGCTCAGTGTCTCCGCTTCCGCATCGGGCTTTGTCGTCCGTGGATTGGTGTCTGATTCGCAGACCCCTGGAGTCACTCACCGTCCAGGAGCGTCGTCTCGCACCGGCGCTCGACGGTCGTTGTGTGCCGAAGTGTTGGTTGGGGAGGTGCAGGGTGGGACCGGGTTGCATTGAAGCTGCTGGTGGTCCTGGACCTCCTGGGGGAGCCTGGCTGAAGCCCAGGAAGTTACAGGTGCTGGTGGGGGAATCCCGCGGGGGAAAGCCGAGGCCCAAACCGGCACTACGCGCCGGAAACCAGCAATAACTCCGGGGAAAAGCCCAGCCTCTAAGATGCTTGAATTTTGGCTACGAAGATGAGCAGGAGAAATGACAGCCAAATCAACGGGCTGTTTGTGGACCGATGCTGAAATTTTTAGATCTGTTCTCCAGATTTTTTTTTTTTTTTTTAACCTGGCATTCATAGCTTTTGTCTTTTTATCCCTCGTGTTGCGTTCTGAGAGAATTCCTTGGCTTGACATCCCAGCTCTCTGGTTCGGTTTTCAGCAGTGACCATTCTGCTATTCAACCCATCTCTTGAAAGGTTTTATTTTAGTAGCTGTTTGTATTCCCAAGATCTCTGGCTACTTCTTTTCATAACTGCCTGCTCTCGTTTCATGATGTGATATTTTTGCTTATCCCTGTGATTATTTTAATTATGCTAATTTTAATGTCCTGATCACTTTAGAAAAACATTTCCTCAGCTGCAAATTCTCTCTTTAAAAAAGGGAGAAAGTATATGTTAGAGTCGTTGTTATATGTTTTGATTTCCCTGAAATGTTTGTGATTGTTGGTCACTCATGTTTTGTACCTGAGATTCCCAGATTTTTACTCTCTTCGCAGAGGGAAGAGAGAAAAGGATAGGGTAGGCACTGCAGGGTTTTTTTTTTTTTTTTAATGAAAGTGGGAAGAGGCAAGATTTGTAGCCAAGTGGCTATCTGGAGGACCCATCGTTCCTGAACCTGGTAATTATCGGGATTTTGCATGTGTCTCCTGCTGAAGCTCCCATACTCTCTGCTCCCAGTTGGAAGCAGAGATCCCATCTTCTGCTCCCTGAAAGCTTATGTTTTGTTGAAGCTTCTTGTTCTGGTTATCTCAGCCTGTTACCCTTCCGTTTCCCTTGGCTCCCTCTCTCCAGGTTTTCAACCCCTTTTCCTCATGTACTAATGGGGATGGTAGGAGCCCGACCCCCAAATTTTTTTAGTATCTTTTCTTCAGTACTTAGAAGGGTACCAAGCATACGGGGATATGTGTATAAAAACAGATGATTGAACCTGGTGTACCCCCCAAAAAAATAAATAAAATAAAATAAAATAAAAAGGGTACCAAGCATCCTCAGTAGGACTCTCAAAGATGAATGAAAAACAATGCCAGTAATAACTCTGCTACAGAAATGACATCAGTTCTTTGTATTGCATGTAAATGTTTTTAAATTAACGTTATGTTAAACATAAGAATTTGCTGGAGGTAATCATTTGAAAATTGATTGTCTGTACATTTTTATATATTAGTAGAGCAGGATGCTATAGAGTCATGATCATCCAGATTCTATATAAGAACTCTCAGGGTTCTGTTAAGATAACACTATCCATTTAAAAAAAAAAAAAGGGAAAACTGGAACACTGATCAAGTGTTAACTCCTATTTGTGCCCTGAACCCCTGTTATTAGTGGGCATAATTTAAAATTTGAATATTTACCCTTTAGGTTAAGAACTTTGAGGGTCTATTGTTTTCAGCACATAAACACTTCATTGATAGAGGTGTGATTTTCAGCATCCTTTAAGCAGATAGCAGATGACAAAAAATACAGATATTGTTTAGTCTTAGGTTAAAAAAAAAAAGACTGGCGTGTAAAACCTTTAGAGTACCTGGGATGGCATACTGCATCCCTATTTTTGAATTATGGCAAGTTCAGGTTGAACAAATGTTTTCGCTTCCATAACACATTCCTCATCCTCACTCTGGACACCTCTGCATCCACATTTACGACAGTAGGCAGGTATCTAAGTTACCAAGCTCCACTCTGCCCGATAGAGTGTAGAATCAGACTTTATCCATTTCAAAATGTAATCCTTTTATGCTTTCTATTTCCCCCTTCTCTTTCAACAGGTAAGAAAAGTTTGCTCGGCAAAACTTATTTCTGACCAGTTCATGAAAGATACAATAAAAATACTGAAACCAATTAATTAGATATTATTAATTCGTGCTACTAATACTAATAGCTAGTTATACATAATTTCAAATGTTGGTGGAGACATTGACCACGAAACTTTTTTTTTTTCACAGCCTGGTAGTGGAGTGAGAACACAAACAGCTCAGCTATGACGAATTCACACGCACGCGCGCACGCACGCACGCACAAACACTACAAATGAGATTATCGGTTGGTGGTTTCTTCATACCCAGCCCCACCCTTGCTTAGGTAGAAGAAAGTCAAGCACTTTCACAATGATCAAGTAATTTTAAACCCTGTGTTCCTTAGGGCCCCTCTTATGTCGTGACCTATGAGGCTAGACTTTTCCAAATACTGCTTTAGGAAAGCCTGAGTTTCAGATTTCATCCTAGAAATTTGTGAGCACACTTCCTAGAGCGAGGAAGAAAGAAAGCACAAATGGTGACAAGAATGCTTCATCCACGGACAGATCATGTTCTACTGTAGAGAGTTTGGTAATATAACCCACGGCGCACTTCCCCACCTGCAAGTTTCCTTGTCTCTCTAGCTCACAAATATCAGGCAGAAACACTGATTTTAGATGTTGTTGCATTTTTATACAGCAGATAAGATATCCAGATAATATATCCACATCAACAGAAGTCTAAAAAAGATAAGATTCCCCTAATGTTTCTGCAAACAAATCAAACTCTTGTTTGGGATAATTGGTGCTTCTTTTCTAGATTCCACATGCATATTATTTGATTTATGTAGTTTTAATTATGGTTGAATTTGAAAACTGCCCACTGACTTACGCTGTCCTTATTTTTTTCTTTTCTTTTCTTTTTTTTTTTTTTGCACATGGGCTTAGTTGCTCTGCGGCATGTGGGATCTTCCTGGAGCTGGGATCGAACCCGTGACCTCTGCATTGGCTGGCGGATTCTTAACCACTGCGCCACCTAGGAAGCCCCCTTATTTTTTTCAAAATAATTTGTTGTCAACCTGAGAGTAGAAGATCAAAGTGCATTGCTTTGCATGTGAACGTTCTCTTGAAATTATCCTACTTAAACTAATTACAAGGAATTCGTTCATTAATGGAAAATTAATGAATAATGGGAGAAGAGAAAATACCACTGAATTTCCCATGCAGATGGAATTTTTTCGAGGTTAGGTTATACTCTTGTGAAGGAGAGAGGGAAGAGAATAAATGACCAACTTAGAATAAGTTCAAACTTATATTGGAAATCAAAAGCCATTTCTAAATGCCTCTCTAATAAATAATCCTATTAAAATAGCAAAGCCAATAGAGCACGCAATTGTTTGTTTCCAAATATATACCCTTGAACTTTTGTTATTGTATGGAAAATTACCCATTTGCCTCTATTGGTTGGTTGGAATTTTGAGAGGAAGCTAGTGTATAGAATAGGAGGGTTTTTAGCATTGAGTGGGGGCAAGGAAATGGGTCCCTTAATGCTGTCAGCACAGTGTAGCAGCAACTTGCTGAGGTCATACTCTCATTTTGAATAGCCATCCTTTCCCTCAGGGAGGGGATGACTGTTCAGAGTGAATGTGTATCTTTGAAGGGAGAGCTGTCCAAGCCTCTGGAGGTGTGCCTGTCTCATTCACTGGTCAGGTGACTTACTGCTTCAGGTATCTGCCTGATAGACTCTAGTTAAAATCTACCTCCAGCTACTTACAAAGTATTACTGGATTTTCAGAGGCCTTTGCAACCAGGCACAGCCCTGGCTGTTAAAAGCATAGAACAGGGTACCATGTAGCATGCATCGTGTGAAAAACTGACATCGGTATTCACTCAGTGGTTTCAGTACGTTGTTGTCCGCTTGACTGTAGAGATGAGAAACATCTGGAAGGTTCCCAGGAAGTGGTGGATTTGGGGTGGGGGGGAGAAGATGAGGGTGGGATTACCAGATTTAGGAGGTAACAAATAAAGCAAGAGAGTTAGGCTGGAATCAAGGAAATTTGCTCTTGTCTTTGCAGGAGTTGAGGTATTGGGTTGGCCAAAAACTTTGTTCAGGTTTTCCCGGACTGTCTAATACTTGGGCTGCATTGAAGAGGGTTGACCACGGGAAGGTGGTGAGGTCACTGCTCCACAGGGGAATCACCATTTGCGTTTGGGTTTGGGTATCAAAAACCCACCAGAGTCACTTAGCCGGAGAATCCCACTTGCAGTGTGTGTCTGTGTGTCAGCTCTTCACAGCTGAGGACACTGAGCTGGGTGGTTGCTGTTATCCCATCCAATCCCATCATTTCTCACGCCTGGACTTTTTTGTTCTGCTGCTCGGGCCATTCCTCAACCCCTAATTCTACCCCCATGTGAGGGTGTCACGTGTCCCAAGCCCCAGAGTTTGTTTTCTCCGTAACCAGACGCAGCTCCTTCAGTTCCCAGTCTTTTAACTGGGCTGACCATCACAGTGTAGAAGGTGCGTGGCAACCTGGGTGCAACGTGATGGTTCACGTCCCCTTGAGGAGAGGGGCAAAGCTCTACGAGAAGGCAGACCAGGCGGGGAAATCCCACCAGTGCCCGGGAGCACCGGGAAGAGTGTGCTGATGGTAGACTTCCAGAGGGGGCAGAGGTGCCACCGCTGGTTCCACTGCAGTCACGGAATGGCTGGGGGGCAGAGCCTGGAGGAGGATGGTGTTGGAGCGACAGCAGGCACAGAGAACGACTTAGCTGAGTAATTAGAAGGGAAATGTCTTGTTAATCATTTTGATTTTATGAGTGTGTGTGTGTTGAGAGAGAGAATGCATTACATTTTATTTTTTAAAGGTTTTTTATTTTTTAAATATTTATTTGGCTGCACTAGGTGTTAGTGTTGGCACGCCACACATAGGATCTTTTAGCTGCAGCATGCAGGATCTAGTTCCCTGACCAGGGACCAAACCCAGGCCCCCTGCATTGGGAGTGCACAGTCTTAGCCACTGGACCACCATGGAAGTCCCACATTACATTTTAAGCAAGGGGGATACGTAATGTTTACTTTTGTTTCTGATGAGATCTTTTCTGTAATAAGAAGAAATTCATATGATTGTAAATGGAGTGCTGGTGCTAGACTCCAGATACAGGTTCAAAGAGTTGAAGAGGGAGACCTGGGGAGCCATCCTCTTTTTTTAATTTTTTTTTATTTTTAATTTTTAAAAATTGACATATACTTGATTTACAATGTTGTGTTAGTTTCAGGTGTATAGCAAAGTGATTCAGTTACAAATGTGTGTGTTTGTGTCTGTACATCTACATATACAAGGGTGAGTCAAAAATTATCCGCACTCTGGCTGTAGAATTTAATTAACTTTTAGAAAAGACAAATATCATTTTTCAACATAATCTCCTTGCTTTTCAATACACTTTGTCCATCTGTCAGTAAGCTTTCATATTCCCTTATTTAAAAATATTTTGGGCTGAGCCGTGAGCCATGAATATACCACTCTCTTCACTTCTTCATCAGAAGTGAATCTGGCTCCTTCTTGATGGCTAACACTTGTGTGACCTTCCTTGAACTTCCCTATCCATTCATACACACTTCTTCACGACAAAACACCATCTCCTTACTGCGCACAAAGTCTTCGATAAATAATGGCACCAGGTACACCCTTAGACCACACAAAACGCAACACTGCACGCTGCTCTTCTTTTGTGCAAATCACAAGTGGGGCATCCATTTTTGCTCGCACCACAGTTACAAATGAACTGATGTAACACGTTCACAGCTGCACAGCAGTGACTGGGGAGACAGTAGCCTTGAATGGAAAGTGCTGATAAGACAGTGTGGCCAAGAGAAGTTTTAATATAACCAGAGTGCAGATAAGTTTTGACTCACCCTCATATATGTAATATATATATTACTTATATATTCTTTTTCAAATTCTTTTCCCTTACAGGTTATTGCAAGATATTGAGTATAGTTCCCTGTGCTGTACAGAAAGTCCTTGTTGGTTACTTATTTTTTATACAGTTGTGTATCTATCGGGAGCCCTCCTCTTAATAAGAGAAGTAACCACCAGTCACGGTAAGATCTGAGGTCCTACGGTACAACACAGCTGATGTCACCTGGGCCCTATTAAACGTGTCTCACTGTTTCTAATCTAAGAGTGTGATTCTTCACTGTGTTGAGTACAACAGGCCTTGCTGCAGAGCAGTGAGGGAGCCAGGGGCAGCTGTACCATTGGGGCCTTTGTGGAAAGTACTTGGTAGTACAAATAGCAACAGTTATCAGTTTTGGAGAGCTCACTCTTCTCTGTTCCAGGCGCTGTGCTATGACCTGGGTTTATAGGGGTGAGATAAAAATAGAAATAAAAATAGATGTGAGCAAAAAAAAAAAAAAAAAAAAAAAAAAAAGAAGATGTGAGCTCTGTTCCCATGAAGCTGAAACCCATCTGTTCTCTTTTCCTGTCCATTCCCTTCCTGTTTTCTCTGGGCACCGTGCAGCCCCACCAAGCACCTACAGGGTTGGAGTGCCTGATTCTGTAAAAGGACTGCAGTGTCCTGAGTGTGCTCAACAGGCTGGCTCTGCCTTGAATGGTGGAAGAAGACACAGGGCATTTCTTCCTTCTGTTTGCTGGTGACTTTATCATCTAGTGGTGGTTTCTGGGTGCTGAAAGTCGGTGACGTTATCTGGCGTGGCCAAGTTGTTAAGTGTGAGATGAGAGTGGAGGAAGATAGACTGATATCGTGGAAGAAGAGGGCTCCCTGAGGGGTCCCTCCCACTCACGAGGGACAAGCAGATTCCAAGAACATGATCAGTGACCTGAGGGTGGCAGGTGTGCCACGTGGAGTGGATGGGAGATAAAAAGCAATGTCAACAGCCCAGTTCTGTGAACTGGTTTTCTTTTTTTTATATATAAATTTATTTATTTATTGGCTGTGTTGGGTCTTTGTTGCTGTACACGGGCTTTCTCTAGTTGCAGAGAGTAGGGGCTACTCTTCGTTGTGGTGCATGGGCTCCTCATTGCTGTGGCTTCTCTTGTTGCGGAGCATGGGCTCTAGGCGCGTGGGCTTCAGTAGTTGCTGCACATGGGCTCAATAGTTGTGGCTCATGGGCTCTAGAACGCATGCTCAGTAGTTGTGGTGCATGAGCTTAGCTGCTCCGCGGCACATGGGATCCTCCTGGAGCAGTGATCAAACCCGTGTCCCCTGCATTGGCAGGCAGATTCTTACCCACTGCACCACCTAGGAAGCCCTCTGTGAACTGATTTTCTGAATGCAGTTATGGGAAGTGCCTTGTGCAGAAGAAGACGGTTTCTGGAACAGAGGGATGGCCTGATAGAGTGAGTTTTACCAGTCACTGAATGTGTTGCATTTTTCCATCCTGGGCACAACACTCATTAATTTCTAGTCCAGTCAAGCTGTTGGTTTTAAAAATGAGCTTTTCTCTAGCTGACATTTCTCATTTTGTAACCTCTTTTAGCAGTACAAATCATTCCAACTTTATCCCCAAATACCAAATCCTGTCTTGTAAAGAAAACTTGAGAGTTGTATAACTCCATAAACATTTAAGAAAAACAACAGACTCATTCTAGTTACTTTTTAATCCTGTTGACATGCCAAAGAAAGGAGACAGTAAATATCAGAAATCTTATTACCAAGCACAAATTGCAATTTACACCTAAGTCAAGATGTCATCAGTAAATATATCTTCTGCCTCCTCCAAAGCCTTTTACCCACCGTCTAATATCTCTCTTGTGCCATAAAAATAAAAGCAGTTACCAGTGTCCAACTGTCATTAATCACAATTCAGCTTACTCCCAGAAGTACAAATACACTGTTTACGTTTTTATCACATTACTTTCACACTGGTACAGAACTGTTGATTAGCTGATTCTCAAATCAGGAACCACAATGTTTTAATAGAACTACAGTTTCTTTGATGGTATTGTGGAAATGTAAGTGCCCAGTGCAGTTTTCTTAACTTGTACAATTACTTACACATTGCAATACCTGGGTCAAGGCCATTGTCAAGCCTCCATCAAGAAGCATCATTAATGGCCAGAATCTGGGACAAAAAGCTGGCAAGGATACGGAGCAACAGGAATTCTCATCATTGCTGGTGGGAATGCACAATCATGCAGCCACTTTGGAAGGCAGGCAATTTCTTACAAAACTAAGTGTACTCTTACCACGAAATCCAACAATCGTGCTACTTTTTATTTACCCAAAGGAGTTAAAAACTATGTCCACACAAAAACCTACACATGGATATCTACAGTCGCTTTATTCAGAACTGCCAAAACTTGGAAGCAATCAAGATGTCCTTCAGTAGGTACATGAATAAAGCGTGGTACCTCCAGACATAGGAATGTGTTTCAGCGCTAAAAAGAGATGAAGTATCAAGCCATGAAAAGACGTGGAGGAACCTTAAGTGTATATTACTAAGTGAAAGAAACCAATCTGAAAAAGTTATATATTGGATGATTTCAACTATATGACATTCCAGAAAAGGTAAAACTGTGAAGACAGCAAAAACATCAGTGGTTGTCAGGGGCTAGGGTGGAGGGAGGGATGCATAGGCAGAGCACAGAGAGGTTTTAGGGCAGTGAGACTGCTTTGTGTGAAACTATTATGGTGGATACATGTCATTATACATTCGTCCAAACTCACAGAATATGCAATATTGAGGAGTAAACCCTAATGCAAATGATGGACTCTCAGTGATGATGTGTCAGTGTCGGTTCATTAGTTGTAACAAATGTACCCTCTAGTGGGGGATGTTGGTTGTGGGGGAAGCCATGAATGTGTAGAGGCAGGGAGTATATGGAAAATCTCTGTACTTTCCACTCAGTTTTGCTCTACATGTAAAGCTGCTCTAAAAAATAAAGTCTAATAAAGATTTTTTTGATTATAAAAAAAAAGAAGCGTCATTAACTAGAGGAAACTCCCTTTGTTCTTCAGGACGACACCTCTGAGCTGACAGGTTCCATTAGCTGGCCACACACATTTGACCACCTTGTGGACTTTTTGACAGCTGAACAGCATATCTGTGTTCAAGGCTTTGTGGTCCTTTCTCTTAATACAAGGATGCCAGTTTTTCCACGTCTCGTGTTATTGCCCTCGTTAGGAAAGTTCCTGCCTCGGAAGATTGAACCAGTCCTCCAAGGGAGTTTTCAGGAGAACTGCCTCCAAGGTGACCACCTAAAATATTGCCAAGATAAATTTGAAGTTCTAAGCAGCTTCCATGGTAAATTTATTAATAGTGATAAGGGAAGGATTTTCCCCTTAACACCATTATATATATACATGTATAGGGAAAGATAACTTTAAAAAAACAAGAATAGCCTGATGAATGGAAGAAAGAATAAACATAAAAATTCAAAGTGAGGCCACTGATATATGGGCTCCATGAGAGCAAGATTTTTGCCTGCTTTGTTTTCTGCTGTGTCACGGGCAGCTAGAACAGTGCCCGGCACTGTAGCCACTCAAGTTTAAGTTTTGAATAAATCACGTTGGCTTTTGATAGTGAGGTAGGTAGTTCACGGTCCTCAGGCCAGGGGTATAGCTGATTCACTTTGTTGTAGAGCAGAATCTAACACAACATTTTAAAGCACTTAGACGCCAATAAAGATGTATGTTAAAAAAAAAAAAAGGGTGGGATATCTGTTGGGATTTCAAGAATGGGAGGCACCGCACAGCAAAACTGAGATGCTAAACTTTGAAAGGATACACTTTGCTGGATTGAGGTGGTCAGAATACATTTCAAACATGATTCATGTATGACTGTGGTCTGTACGCATGTTGATCGTTTTCCTTTGAAAATGTGAGGCACAGAGACGTCATCTGCAATAAACTGTTTCGTCCATATACAGTAATCACAAAACAAGTCATCCTAACTGACATCAGTCCATATACTCCAGGAGTATAAGTACTTCTCCCTCATGGTCTTTCTGATGTCAAGACTATCAAGTTGACCTCTCCTGTACTGAGTCCCACTCCTGTCAGTTGTACATTACTCCCAATGTTTGCAATCTTGGAGTTGCGGTACTGTCTGACTTTTGGTCATATGATGCCTTTGAAAGCCAGTGTGTATTTTACATTTACAGCATATCTCAGTGTGGACCAGCCACATTGCACGGGTCAATAGCCATGTGTGGCTACTGGCCATTATGTTTAGACAGTGCAGGTCTAGAAAGACCACACATTCTTCTACTCAAAAAACATTATGAGTTATGCTACATCTTATTTCAATTATGAAGTCAACTGATGGTAGTAACTCAATCATGGAATCAAATCTGTTGAGGTAAATTCTTGCACTGCCCCTGTGCTTACATTTGCTAGTCTTCTTGTTGATGTTTTTGTTGTTGTTTTAAAGCTTCTCACACACTTCGTGTTTGATCAAAGAAATCATGAAATGTGTGACTGCAAAAAATACGATGGGCCACGACAAAGACTCTCTCCTTGACTAAAGTTGAGTCAGGCTCCTCTGAGTCCTCTTTCTGACAAGGCCCTGATCTTGGTCTCTGTCCTTCAGTCCAGGGTCTCTGTCCATTCAGCCCAGTTTTAGCAAGAATCCTGCTGAGTCGATTTGTCAGAAAATCCCCTTCCCGTGATATCTGATCGAATTCCTTATCTCCCACCCTTGATATGTTTTCACCCTGTCCTGCCTTCAGCAATAATCCTGTCCATTTGACTTAGCCAGCATCTTCCCATCCTTATCCCTGACGTTTCCCCTTAATTTTCCATCCACGGACCCCCACCCTGCTCTTTGGCCCTAAATCTCCACTTGTCCTCGTTGTATTTGGAGTTGAGCCAGATCTCTTTCCCATACGACAAAACCCCATTGCAGCAGCCCCACCCCCACCCCACCCCTGTAGAATAAAGTCTTCTTTAACAGATGTCATGAGTGATTTTTCCTTAACAGTCAAGAAGAGGCTAACAGGGAACCATGACAGAAAAATGTAACCTCCTGTAACGGACATGGGTTGGGTCTGCCTGATCAATACCGTGCCCTCTTCCTCTGAGATACTACCCTCCTCGGTTCCTGGTGGTCTCTGCAGAACTGCCCACTGAGTTTCTCTGGCTCAGGGGTGAGCAAATGAGCCAGATTAGGACAAAATGAACATTCTGCTGGGGAATTGGACCCTGAGGACTCAAACCAAGGATGCAAAAGGGTTAATGCTTCATTATTCTGATGGCACCTTAATTCTTGCTTTCTTGGTTTTGGGGTCTACCGTAGTTCCTGCCTTTCTGAAGAGAAGGACCACTTGGCTGAGAACACTGTTCGCAGAGTCCCTCTGCGGTGGCCCACATGGGGCAAGGTGGGGCAGCATAATAGATCTCTGGAAGTTTTTAAAAGATGCCTTTGTCCCTGTTGCACGTGACCATTCAAGACACAAGGTCTGGGTAGAGTGGAGGATGATTAGGAAAGGTGAAGTTATAGCTACTCACTGATTTTGTGGTTGATGAAAAGCAAACACCCAGGTACAGGGCTACGGGGCCGGGGTGGGGGTGAGGTATGGAGAAATGAGAGATAGTAATAATTTTTGTTTTTCAGAACAGCCCCTGAGACCTTCCTCATAAATGAAAATGCCCCGGTGAGGTTCTCCTAAATTCTGGAAAGTGCCTTAAATTGAACTGACTGCTGGATCTTCCATCCCCATAGCCAGATAGCTCTGACCATGACCTGACTGCCATCCTCTCCCTGGCAGAGGAGGCCACCGGAAACAGCAGGGAATGCCCCCAACGCCTGCACCTCCCACGCAAACCAGCTCTCAACACCTATGGATGTCTTTGCCACCCCCATTCCTGTAGATATTGCCCAGTCATCCCATGAGGTGCACAAATGCTGCTGGTTGGTGGCATGGGCACACTGGGCTTGCGGCAAAGCAAGGACTAGACTCATTACTCAAGCTGAACTAGGCCCTCTCGGGCTTACCCGCCTGCCAGGAAGTCATGTGGGAGGCACTCCACCTGTGCCCTTCCACTGCTGTGGGTCACACTAGGGGGTTTCCAGCAACGATCAACAACAACGTGTTCTTTCTGTGAGCCCCAGGTGGACCTTCCGGGGCCACACTTCCTGTGTAGAAGCCAAGCATTAATTTACCTCCTTTCCAAAACCACACAGACCTGTACTTGAGGGGTGAGGAAACACTACCAGGAGGTCACGTAGCCCCAAGATGACCGCAGAGATCTCCCCCAAACGAGGCTATTCTTCATTACTCAGGGGAACCTTCCAGAGAGATAACTGCCTCATTATTTATACTCACATTGCAGATCGTTTTCCCTACAATGGGAGTCATCCAGGTAGAAAAGGTGCTGCAAAATTTGTCCTGACCTGAATGAAGTGATCAGCAGCTAAGCCTGAGAGGGTCGTCAGGTCAGCCTCAATTCATTGGGCAGGGTTATAGTGCATGTCAAGACTGCCCTGGATGTTTTCCTCGTGGGCCAAGGCAGAGACTGTGCAATCATATTACATACTGCTGCACCCGGGGGAATGCCTTGCACCCCGTGGAAAGGTCAGTAGAGACCCTTATGACAATGATGGTTTCTGAGATTTGTTCGGCTGGTTGGTCGGTCTCATCCTGCTGCTTGGGTCTTGCTGATCAAAACTTTAAATGCTGTATGAGACAGAATGAATGGATTTGGTCCCAGCCACTGCTGGTCAGAATCACCAGAGTATCTGACTTACGAGAAAATTCCCCAGAAGCCAAGAGAATGTACAAGGAGTCGATATTGTTGGGAGACAATTTCCCATGAATCTCTCCATTTCTGCACATCTTGTGAGCAGAGGCACTGAAAGCCCTTGTTCTAGACTGCCTTTTCAAAGATATTTATGTAGTGCACATCCTTGAAATATAGAAGGAGTGCCTCTTTCCAGAGAAGAGGGCAGGTTTGCTTACTGTCCAGTATAATAAAGATAAGGTCTCCATCTAGCGAAAGGTCAGCCAGGCTTACCACCCATTATAAAAGGCTTGAGGTCTCTATGCTCAGGGCTCCTCAGCTGTGATGCAGACCTATTCTGTGCCCAGCACCCACCTGAGCTACTCCATGTTACCCCCACAGCACCTGAGGGATGAGAGGAACCGACATGAACGTGACTCCCATGCCACTTGCCGTGCCACAAGTAACAAAGCCCTTTGTTGTTTTGACCCAAATATGTTGTGTTTTCTGACAACACCCATGAAACGGGCAGGCTAGCTTCTTGGTTTGCAGGTAGGGTAGAATTTCAGACCCTTACAGTTCTTGATAAAAAGTCAAGGAGGCAGTTGAATGTACAAGCATGGAATTCACAGGAATAGTGTGGAAGGTACATGTCCTAGAATATCTCTAATTTGTGGATGAAGAGCCTGACCTTAGAGATGAACGGCTTATCCCTGGTTATGGCAAGGTTACAGCAGAGCTGAAACTAAAGCCATGTCTATGTGCATGTTGGTTAAGCCTGGCTGTGAAGTCAAGCTGCCTCTGATCTTGGTTCTTTTGTTACTTCTTGTTCTCTGACCCTGTTCCATAACTTAGGAAACGAGGGTAATAATAGTACCTGCCTTAAAGGGTTATTCTTTCTTCTTCGGCCACGCAGCATGTGGGATCTTAGTTCCCAGACCAGGAATCGAACCTGTGCCCCCTGCATTGGAAGCTCAGAGCCTTAACCACTGGACCACCAGGGAAGTCCCCAAAGGGTTATTCTAGTTTTGAATGTTTCAATCCTTTTTGGACATTTACCACAGGGCTTAGCACACACACAGAAAATGCTTGGCCCTCAAAAAAAAAAAAAAAACAACTGTTTTCTAACTTTAAGACTACTTATCAGTGCACTTTGTACCCATTACCAATTGGCTCTTTTGCCAAGAACAGATTAAAGCAGAATTGTCATGTGAGAAACTTCTAAGCCAAACAGGGAATGCTGTGAGAACCCGGCACCTGGGAGGTTTTGTCTCAGCTGTGCACCCATGATTAGAAGGTGGCAGAACAGGCTTCAGAAATGAAGTTCACCCCTTCAGGAGCCAGTCAGTCAGCACCTTTCTCAGAGTGTGAAAGCCTCAAATTCCAAAGACCACCAGGAACAAGCCTGTTGTCTGTTAAAATCAGATTTATTGACTCAATACAGTGAGGGAACCAAAGGATGCTGGCCAAGAGGATGGAGGAAAGCATCTTTCAGAAGGTCTGGGCTCCCTCTGAAGGAGTCTGAGGCAGGTCTAAAGGAAGCAGTTCTGGACTGGTTGCTATTTTTGAGGTGAAATTAGAAGAAGTCGGAATTAATCAGGACTTGGGGTCTGTCTCAGTTTAGGCTACCATAACAAATAACCTTAGACTGGGTGGCTTTAAACAGCAAACATTGATTACTCACAGTTCTTGGAGGCTGGGAAGTACAAGATCAAGGTACTGTCAGCTCTAATGCCTGGTGAGGACCTGCATCCTGATTTGCAGACAACCATCTTCTTGTTCTGTCCTCACATGGCACACAGCAGAGAGAACAAGCTGGTATGTCTTTTCCTATAAGGACACTAATCCCATTCATGAGGGCTCCACCCTCATGACCTAACCACCCTAAAGGCCATGCCTTCTAAGGCTATCAGCATGTGAATTTAGGGGAAACACAAACATTCAGTCCATAACAGGTGCTGTCATGAGCACAGGGCAGCTTAACAATTGGGTATCCCCAGGGATTTGTTAATTTTGTTGATCCTTTCAAGAAACCAACTTTTGGTTTTGTTAATTTTCTTTATTGTTCTCCTATTCTCTATTTATCTCAGCTGTAATCTTTATTGTTTCCCTCCCTCTGCTAGCTTTGGATGAGTTTGTTCTTCTTCTAGTTCCTTAAGGTGTAAAATTAGGTTGTCAATTTGAGATCACGCTTCTTTTTTAATATGAGCATCTACAGCTCTAAGTTTTCCTCTTAGCACTGCTTTCACTGCATCACATAAGTTCTGTTGTTAATGTGTTTAATTTTCACTTGTCTCAAGATATTTGCCAGTTTTCTTTGTGATTTCTTCTTTGATCCATTGGTTAAGGGTGTGCTGTTTAATTTCTACATATTTGTGAATTTTCCTGTTTCCTTCTGCTATTGATTTCTAGTCTCATTCCATTTTAATCAGAAGAGGTACTTTGTATGATTTCAATCAGTTTTTAAGACTTGTAGCCTAACATATGGTTTATCCTGGAGAATATTCCACACCACTTGAGAAGAATGTGCTTTCTGCGCTTGTTGGGGGAGAGTGTGCTATATATATCTGTTCAAGTGTTCTGTTTCCTTATGGACCTTCTGCCTAGTTGTTCTGTTCATTATTGAAAGTGGGTTATTGAAGTATCTGACTATTATTGCAAAGCTGTCTATTTCTCCCTTCAGTTCTGTCAATGTTTGCTTTATATATTGCGGAGCTCTGCTATTTGGTATATACATTTTATAATTGTTGTATCTTTTTGGTGAATTGACCCTTTTATTATATAGGGTCCTTCTTTGTCTCTTGTGAAAGTTTTTGATCTAAAGTCTATTTTTTACATTAGTATAGCCACCTCTGTTCTCTTCTGATTACTATTTGTATAGAACTATTCATCAACTCTTTCCTCATTCATTAAAATGACAAATCAACCAAAAGGCAGTCATGGTAGAATGGCAAGACGTTTGCTAGTGTTATGGAAATGCAAATACTAAGTGCAACTTAATTCACACAATCATGTAACACTATAATAATCTAACAAGGAGCTCTGAAGCCTTTGTTGTTAAAAAAACATCCTTAGCCATTTGAAATAGTGCTTCAGAGATAACCTTGAGCTGATGGGATTCTGTGCATTGGTACCAGTGTGAAGGATAATCATTTGGCAATTTTGTCTCTCTAATGTCCTTTATAGGGAGGGTGGGAAGGAGTTGCAGGAGGGAGAGGATATGGGGATATATGTATAAATACAGCTGATTCACTTTGTTGCACAGCAGAAACTGGCACAACAGTGTAAAGCAATTATACTCCAATAAAGAGCTTAAAAAAATAAAACATAAAAAATAAAAGAAGCTATAAATCTTTTGTTAATGAAAGATCATTTTCCATCTTACTGTTTTTTCAAGAAATGCCATATTAAGCCACCTAAATGAAATATTCAGGACTTTGGGAAAAAAACAAGATTCACATTTTACTGTTAAAAGTCATAAAATGTATTTTTCTGAAACAGATCTGAGAAAGAATAAGACAAAATGTCTTAGTGCTTTCTACCTAAAAAGTAAATTTATGCTAAATATATACTGGTGAAGTTATAGAACAAAGGAATAAGGTTATAGATGGAACACTAATCATCATAGTGATTGTGTATACATTAAAGTTTGGGTGAGAAAATTACATTCCTACAACAAATGAATTTAAAAATTATATTTCCCAATAATAAACATAATAAATATAGTATCTTACAAAAAACTTGTAGCCCTTGACTCAAGGCTGAAATCCCACAAGAGAGGGCCAAAATTTTACACTTAAAAATAGATTATTACAAGGGCTTCCTAGGTGGTGCAGTGGTTGAGAATCCACCTGCCAATGCAGGGGACAAGGGTTCGATCCCTGCTCCAGGAAGATCCCACATGCTGCAGAGTACCTAAGCCTGTGCCCCACAATTATTGAGCCTGCGCTTTAGAGCCCATGAGCCACAACTATTGAGCCCATGTGCCGCAACTACTGAAGCCCACGTGCCTAGAACCCGTGCTCCGCAACAAGAGACGCCACGGCAATGAGAAGCCTGTGCACCACAACAGAGTAGCCCCCACTCACCGCAACTAAAAAGAAAGCCCGCACACAGCAAAAAAGACCCAGTGCAGCCAATTAAATAAAGAAATAAATAAATTTATAAAAAATAAAAAAAAATAGATTATTACAGGAGAATGTTTTGCCTTTCATAGAAAAAAAGTAGCCAGAAACCCAACTTCATAATGCTAAAATTAAAAAATTCAGAATATGTTCAGCCCTTTACCCCACTCAGCTAATTCTCTTTTCTCTTTGTGTCGTTATGGTGACTAAGTAAATATCTTTCAGGCTTCTCTTTTTCTCTGTCCAAGGGTAATGCCAGATTCAGTGTTGCTTTCTCTACAGTGCTTGCATCATGGTCTTATCCTTTCAAGGAAATATTATACTGATTTTTAAAGTTTTTATTTTCTTCTTTTTGGCCTATGGTATCCAATTTAGTAAGAGCAAAATGAAAATATTTAGGGTTTGGGACTTCCCAGGTGGCACAGTGATTAAGAATCCGCTTGCCAATGCAGGGGACGTGGGTTTGAGCCCTGGTCTGGGAAGATCCCACATGCCGTGGAGCAGCAAAGCCCGTGCGCCACAACTACTGAGCCTGTGTTCTAGAGCCCATGACCCACAACTATTGAGCCCACGTGCCACAACTACTGAAGCCCACGTGTCTAGAGCCCGTGCTCCGCAACAAGAGAAGCCACCACAATAAGAAACCTGCACGCTGCAATCAAGAGTAGCCCCCACTGTCCGCAACTAGAGAAAGCCTGTGCGCAGCAACAAAGACCCAATACAGCCAAGAAAGAAAGAAAGAAAGGAAGGAAGAAAGAAAGAAAAAAAGAATCCGCCTGCCATTGCAGGGGACACGCACTGGATCCCTGGTCTGGGAAGATCCCACATGCCCCAGAGCAACTAAGCCCATGCGCCAGAACTTCTGGGCCTGCGTGCCACAACTGCTGAGGCCTGTGCACCTAGAACCTGTGCTCCGATACAAAAAAAAAAGAAGCCACCACACTGAGAAGCCCTCACACAGCAACAAAGAGTAGCCCCCACTCGCCACAGCTATAGAAAGCAGCCAAAAATTAAACAAAAACAAAACCAAAAAACAAACAAACAAAATATTTAGGGTTAATAATTTTCTCTTTCCACAAGGGCCACTAATTCTAGGATGGTCATTTGGGATATCCTTTGAGATCAAAAGAAAAATTCAAATAATACCCATGATTCAATCAACAAATGTTTATTGGCAACTGTGTATAGGTACTGTGATTAAAAATCAGAGAGCTATTACATGAGTAAGGAATGCTCTCTTCAAGGATGTTATAATCTGGATAGGCTATGTTTTTGTTTTGTTTTTATGTTCATTTATTTATTTGGCTGCACCGGGTCTTAGTTGTGGCATATGGGATCTAGTTCCCTGAACAGGGATCAAACCCAGGCCCCCTGCATTAGGAGCATAGAGTGTTAACCACTAGACCACCGTGCAAGTCCTTGGGTAGGCTATGTTACAAACAGACACACACGCACAAAAAATACTACTCATAATACAGAGGAGCTAGTGATGAGTGTGAAATAAATGCTATGGACCACAGTTGCCTTTGGGTCAAAGGAGAGAGACTGTTTTGGCCTGTGGTAGTGAGGTTGGCCACACCTCAGGGTAAAGATAGCACTGGAGGGACTAGAGGAGTTAAAGGATCCGTGTAGGATGGGGAGAGGGGAACAGCAAGTATTGAAGGGGGAGAAGGGGAGATATTTCCAGAATAAACTGAAAGGGTCTGCCATGAATTGAAGTATGCTTTCGTAGGTTGGAAATTAGATTTGAATATATTTCAAATATGTTGATCTGTGCACATTTTCACAATATCCCTTTGGAAAGGTCGAGCGTATATGGTTGACTCTGTTGGCCGCATCCAGTCCACAGGGCACTGCCGTGGCCATAATGAAGTAACCCTACTCCAGGCCTTCCCCCACCTTTAATCTCTTTCATATCCTAGACTTTCAAGCCAACCCCCTCTTCCATATCCAGTACTTTTGCTTCAATGTGGATTAGGACTTATGATCTTACCATCACCACGTCTTAAAGAAAACTCCCAGCCTTTGTCCATGTAACAATCTGTTACTGCTCAGAATTCTGTCTTCTAACAGTACCTGGGTCAATGATCATTTTTACTTCAAAAAATTTCATCAACAGGTGCTAATTAAAGATTTGCACTTTCAGACTTAAGCCATGATTTTATTAGTCAGGATTGGAATAAAGAGTATATAAGGCTTCCATTATCTATTTTAAATATAGCAGTGTGTACATGTCACTCCCAAACTCCCAATCTATCCCTCCCCCCTACTTCCCCCCCAACCCCGTAACCATAAGTGTTGGAAGAATCCGTAGAGGTAGGCAGGACACCGAGGCTTGTACTGCAGGAAGCAATGTTTATTGTACCGGTACAGGCCCAGTGGATTCACATCCAAAGACTGAGCCCCGAACTAAAGGAGAGCTGCTCTTTTCATAGACTGGTTCCCTCGCTTTGGGGAGCCTATAGCTAGGTTTATCTATGCAGAAGCAATGTACAGAAGCCAGAGTGCATACGTTAGTTTTTTTTTTTTCTTTTTTTTTCTTATCTCGTTGAGCCAGATGTTTGTGCTGCCCCTGGCAGGGTCCTGTGAAAGAGGCCACAAGTTATTTATTCCCTGGGGCTTGCATTTTCTTATTTTTGCTTTGTCCTTCCCTGTTTTGTTATTAACCTGCCTCATAAGTTCATTCTCCAAGTCTGTGGGTCTATTTCTGTTTTGTAAGTAAGTTCATTTGTATCGGTTTTTGGGGGGTTTTTCTGGGGGTTTTTTTGTTTTGTGTATTTTTTTAGATTTTGCATATAGACGAGATCATATGATGCTTGTCTTTTAAATAGATAACCTGCAAGGACCTACTGTAGAGCACAGGAAACTCTGCTTAAAATTCTGTAATAATCTAAAAGGGAAAAGAATTTGAAGACGAATAGATGCATGTATATGTATAACTGAATCACTTTGCTGTACATCTGAAACTAACACAACATTGTTAATCAACTATACTCCAATAGAAAATTAAAAAATTTTTAGGGTCATTAAAAAATAAAAATAAAACAAACAAAAAGAGTGTAGAGGGCTCTGGAAATAAAATAATCAAATTAAAGAATTGAGAAAAAATTGCATGAATGTCTGCCTGTACACAAACCCTCCTCCCGGCTCCTCCTTTATGGAGGGCTCAGGAGAAAGACAGCGCCTCCCCTCTCACCCCACCCGCTCTGTTAGCCAAAGAGTTGCCTTTCTTACTAGAGAAAGCAAGTGATCCCCTACTAACTGCATTGCCCCTAATTTCTGATGGACTGGGGGCAACTTGCTTAACTTCTTGGTATCTCAGTACTAACCCCGTGGGGTTGTTGGGAGAATTAAGTAAGAACCTGTAAAGTGAAAAGAACACCAGTGAGTCGCAGTGGCAGCAATGGTAGTGTAGTATCTGCTTGCCAGGTAACCCAGTTTCAACCTCAATATAACCTTGGTGTGATGAGGACAGGAATGGTGCAGAAGAAGAAGAAAGGGAAAAGAAACCATAAGAATTCACTACTTTATGGCTCAAAACTTGGGGGAATATTTGTGGAGCTTGAATTTTGAAGGTGTTTGATGGAAAGGGTCATAATTTCGAATCCAGATAAATGTACTGCTATGGGTATAATCCCACATTCTGCATTCAGTATGTTCATCTTATTAGTTACATTTCAACAGTTTTCTGGGTTTGCTACTGCAAGCTCAGAACTAATGGTACCCGTGTGAAATTGTATAGATAGGTAAGAAATCCTCTGGCATGATGGAGCAGTCGTTCTTAGACAATTTGGCAGTTGTCTACAGACTTTTTTGATTGTCACAACAGGGAGGGTCCTCCAGGCTTCTAGTGCGTAGAGGCCAGAGATGCTGCTAAACATCCTACAATGAGCAGGACAGCCCCTCCATCCCCCGTTCCCCTCAGCAAAGAATTATCTGGCTCAAAGTGACTACTGTGCCAAGGTTGAGAAACCCTATGCAGAGAAAGCAGTACCAAGACTTGGAATGAGGCAAATACTGGCTTTGAGCCAGATGAAGGTTACTCTCATTTATGCCCTCACTAAGCCACCAAAAGGCCAAGAAAATCACTTATATCCCATTGCAGAGGAAGTGTTTCATTAAAGAGGCAAGACAATCTGTCTTCCTTGCCAGCCTAGTGTAATCATGACTACATCATTCCCAGTGACTGGATTTCAAGTTATGTGAAAATTCAGTAATAGGGACTTTCAATCACCAAAGCTGCCAGTGTGCAGTGCCTAATTTGCTTAATTTGCGGGCCACCATAATTCACAATGAACCCCCAGTCTGGCACCGTGATCTGAGATGACCAGCCAGCTACCTAGTGGTAAGCCAGTGACTTTGGACTCTTTCTTCTCTGAAAGAGCAGCAACGTTTCCTTCACTGGGAATTTGGGCTTGCTTTTCTATCTGCCCTGCCTCTCCCAGCATCATTATCTGTGGACTCTCTTTTGCAACAGGAAATGACCAAGAATGAAGCAATAGGACAAAAAGTCATTTTGGACTGTAAAATACAGTAGAATACATGAGAAAGAATAACCAAGAGATTTTTAAAAGATCCTAAATCTGATGAAAATTGTTTCATGATGGCTGAAATTTGATTACTTATGAAAAAAGAAATAATATTAAAATAGGTGTTTGATTAGTCATTGACATGTTAAGTAACAAAAAATTTTCTAACTTTCTCTTGAGTAATTTGGAGAAGCAGAATTCTGCTTTGAGAATTTGTCCTTTTAAAATAAATTAGAAATGAGTTGCATGAACATAGAAATATGAATCTAATAACATTTATTAAATATTTAAGCAACATTGGAGAAAAGATTACAGACTACCTCCCCTCAAGATTACAAGATACCTGCTAGTAGCTCATAGGACGAGATACTTCTTCATTACCCCATCCCAGCTGTAGAATAACACCTCTTCCCATAAGACTGACTGGGCCAGCTTTGGTCACTTCCCTATCCCTGAACCAATAATAATTGCCTGATGTCATCATGTGTTGAGTGCTTCTAACTTAGGTTCCTGATTCCACTATTGTGAGGCCAATGGAATCACCATATTTGGATAGACTAAACAGGACCCCTCTCTGTGCCTGGGAATGGGATTATAACCTCTGAAATCACAGGGATCATAAGGGGAATAAATGGATGATTGATGGAAATCGGGGTTCTGATGCAAAGGAAGAAAGGAGAAAAAGATGCTAAGGAAAGAGTGTCCAAAGGAGTGAAACTCTCTTTCCCTTGCAGAGAGAGGCAGGGTCACATGCCCTCCAACACTTACACCTCCCTTCTCGTCTGTTTTCCTGGTTGCACGAGAAGCCAAACATAGCCAAGGGGCAGCGTCAGCTTCTGTGTCAGTGAAAAACTTACTGTGTCTTGGGGATGGGGTGGGAGGGAGGAAGAACATGTCAGGAAAACCTTCAGACCTGCACAACCAAGAATCCAGGGAAAGGAAGCAAGTCGTTCGTCAGCTGTAACTGGGGGAAAAATCCTCTCGTCCATCACCCAGCTCTACTCTTGGGTTGCCTATCTGTGCATTCTGCTATGGGAAAAATACTATATGCCACTAGTTCAAAGCATACATTGCATCTGAAAGGCAGCAGCCAATACCCCATAGTGTCACTCTTGGTAGCACATATAATGCTGACCCACGCAGGAGGGCAGAACAAAGAGAAGATGTGAGAAATTAAGCAGGACCTTTGATCAAAAGGTGCCTGAAACCTATCTACCTTCTGACTTCATGTTCTTGAGAAAATAAAGTTTATTGATTTTGTTTCAGTTTTAAATGGAGTTTCTGTTAATTATCCCCCCCCCCCCCGCCCAAGCATCCAGATAGATATACTCTGACACAGTGGAGGCCATGAAGAGAGTGGTGAGAATCACTCTGGGTTCTTCCTTAATTACTATTTCTGATGGCAAAGGTGCATGAAGACCACTCTTCCCCTATGCTGGCAGAAGGACCTCGGACTCAGAGCCCTGAGGAATAGAGCATCCAGCCACTCTACAGAGCACAGATCTCTAATCAGTAGAGCTGCTGGTCAGACATGGCAATGGAGGAGGGAAGATGTGAATACCAGCTGTACCCTTTTGACCAAGCTTTACCTTGGTCTGTATGTCCTTATTTTTTGTGTGTTTTATTTATTTTTAAAATTTCCCTTCTTCTTGTGTTTACCTCTCCCATTATGAGCAGATGTTTGGACAATGGTTCAATTCACCATGGACTTCAGAATATTAAGAAAGTATTGAGGTGGAATGGAAGAGGTAGACTCTGGGTTGTCTTTCATTGGTAGGGGGATGAGAGCGTTTACAGTTGCATGTGGAAACTTGCACAATCTCAGACAGGAACATTTTTTAAAGTCTCAGAAGAAGGATCTGTAGTGTGTGTATGTGTATGTGCTAGGAAGCTAGTGCTGGAATATGGTGGTGTTGGAGTAGAAATGTGCTTTTTCTGCCCAGCACCCATCATTTGGAAACCTGTCTTTACCTACGCCACATGGTACCTGATGTATTAATCCAGTTTCTTCAAGACCAAATGGCAAGATGGGATTAAATGTGCAAGAAATTTACTGGGGGAATGCTTATCAGAGAAAAAGGAGGGAGGCTTGAAGAGGCTGGGAGCATGGTCAGACTTGGATACAAGTCTGATTAAAGCAGAGAGAAGACAGGAGTGAAGAAGGAGTGGAAGAGTCTTAGGCTGAAGCTAGTTCTCAAGTCCGTTTGGGGGAGTCCTTCATCTGAGAAGTCTGCGTCTCCCAAGAGTGGGCTTGCTTCACATCCCTGTGAGCCCAATTGTTGGCTGGGACCAGTCCATGGAGATGTGTGGGCTCTGTGCTAACCTAGTGATGAACTTCAGATCCGAGAGGCGGCTTCCCCTCAGCTGCACCATCAGTAACAGAAGCAAACAGGCTGGACTATGCACACCCACCACAAGGGCAATAAGTCTAGGTTAGGTCCATGACCTACCGTTTCAGCAATTTTAATTTCCAGGGAGAAAACCCACGAAGGACTGAAGGTATCAGAAGCAGAGCCACACAATGGCAGGGCCCACAGGGAAGTTCCTTCTGCTGAGGACGTCAGTGCTGCCTTGATTGCATTTCAAGCTTTTGTGATTCAGCATTTCCTTTGCGTGGATTGTTCAGTATAACTGCAACACATCCTTCTGTTTCGAAAAATTTTAGAGTTGTTTTTTACTGCTTGTAAACATCAAAGAACCCTAGCTGAGGTGGGAGGAAGGGGTTAGTTTTTAAAATAAGTAAATGCGCTTAGAGAAATAAAAGAAGGTATTAGTATTGTTTAAAAATGTTTAGATTACATACACGATTTTATACTGAATGTGTTCTGTAAAGTTTTGTTTAAAGTTATATTTAAGATTCCATCCATGCAAAGGGGGAGGGTCAGGGGGGTGGTGGGAAGGGTTGGGTGGGATGAACTGAGAGATTGGGATTGCCATACATACATTACTAATAAGAAAAAAATATCAAATTTTACGCTTTAAATACATGCAGTTTATTGTATGTCAATTATATCTCAATAAAAGTTCTTTGAAAAAGCAAAAGGATTTCATCCATGGCTACAGTTCAGTATGGAATATTCCATTAATTGGACATGTGGATATTCCATCGAAAGATCACAGTATTTTGCAATTATGTCTGTCTCTTGTGCACCTGTGAAAGCACTTCTACAGAATATGTACCTAAGAGTGTAATTGCTGTCCTGAGGTAACCACTTCTTTAACGATGATCGTAGTGCCAATTGCTCTTCCTAGTGGTTGTAACAGTTTACTCCCCTGTCAGGAATACAGATTTGTCATCGCTTCACATCACTGAAATACTTGGTATCTTTAGATTCTTAAATGCAGTATACCCATACAATGAAATATTATTTGGCAGTAAAATATAGTGAAGTACTGACACATGCTACAACATGGATGAAAGTTGAAAATATTCTCCTAAGGGAAAGAAGTGAGTCCCCCAAAACCACACATCTTGTGTGACTTCATTTATGTAAAATGTCCAGAAGAGGCAATGCTACAGAGAGGGAAAGCAGATTAGTGATTGCCAGGGCCTGAGTGGGTTGGAGGGAAATGGGGGTTGAATGCTATTGGGTATAGAGTTTATTTTGGGGGGCAATGGAAATATTCTAAAATTTATTGTGGTGATGGTTTCACAGTTTTTCAAATATGCTAAAGCCATTGATTTGTACACTTTAAATGGGTGAATTAGATAATATGTAAGTTATATCTCAGTAAAGCTGTTGCCAAAAAAAAAATTAAGTTTGGAGACTACTGGTCTAAACAGAATAGAAAATACTAGCAGTAGTTAACAAAGTGGCTGATGGACTAATATGAAATAAGCCACAGTTTTTGATTTCTGATTGGAGATGGGGTAAAATTAGACATGACAAATTGCAACCCAGGTAGACTTGCAGACAGGTTGGATTATGAATTGAGCTGACACTGACATAGAGAGGATGTAGACAGCACTGTGTGTCTCCAAAGGCTGTGATTTCACAGACTGTCAAAGCCTAGTGATGTTGTGTGACAGAGAGCTTTGGGCATCCTACAACATATAATAAGTGGATGGCTGCCTTTTTTTCTTCCTGGTGTACTGGGATTAAAGTATTAAGTGAAAATTAAAGGTAAACAAAGACCATGAGTTGCTTTATAAATATTTAAAACGACAGAAAATAATTTTAATTATGTCAATATGGTACAGCAAGCACTAGGATGGCACATATAAGATTTCAAACTACCATGTACACTTCTTGTTCTTTCTGGATAGCACACCTGCTTGTCAGCAATGCTTTCGCATCCCCAGTAGAGAAATAAATACTTATACAGTACAGTACATGCCCTAAGAGGTGCTAAATATAAGATAAATCTGTATTTACTGATTACACTCAGTTCTGGCTTTGCTGATGCTGCTATCTTCATTCATATCCACATGAACTTTCGTTATAGATGGGGCTATAGTTCTAGATTTTCCAGAGATCTTGATTTAGTATGGTTTAACAATTGTCAAGAATAATGAGTTGTGAAGTGTATCTAAAAATAAACCAGAGTAGGATATTCTCTTAGAAAGTATCAAAACATAAAACAAACAAATAAACCCCAAAAAACAACTTAGACCACATATCCCAATGTGGAGGACTGAAAAAGTTCTCATAAAGAACTATCATGAAGGGACTTCCCAACTCCATGTTTCCACTGTGGGGGTCGTGGGTTCGATCACTGGCCGAGGAGCTAAGATCCTGCGTGTCACGGGTCACGGCCAATAAATAAATAAATAAAAAGACACCAACCAACCAAAACAAAAATCACATTAAAAAAAAAGAATTATGCGCCTTAAGCCCATGCTCCACAACAAGAGAAGCCACTAAAACGAAGAGCCTGTGCACCACAGTGAAGAGTAGCCCCTGCTCTCTGCAGCTAGAGAGAGCCCGTGCGCAGCAACGAAGACCCATTGCAGCCAATAAATACATAAATAAATATATGAAAAAAAAAAAGAATCATCATGAAGAAAATTCTCTCCATGAAGGACTGTCTTCCTCACTTATGCATGTTCTATTTCAAGAGTTTTCAAGCACCAGCCCCTTCATAAGTCGGCTGTACGTTGATCAGCATTACTGCTTTCTGCATGCATGACATTTGGAGCATATTATCTGTATAATTCTGGGCTTCATTTATGAAATGGAAACAAAAAAAAAAAACCCTAAAGTCTTAAAATGTAAATATTTTGTGCTCTGAAGATGACTCATCATCAAGCAAGTCCTGCTGAAGGCCGTTTGATAAAATGGACTTTCCACATGTTGGAAACCCTCATTGCTAACAGCATTCCCTTAATGGCTTCGAAGGAGATGTTTGCATTTTAGCAAGGTGAAGGTTTTGTGTTTTTTTTAAACCTGGAAATAGCCCCTGAGTAAATGAAGTGAACAGACTTCAACCAGAAAAGTGCTAGGCCTCTGGTGAAAGGGGCTGACGTCAAGGAAATAGCTGCTTCGGTGGCTGTTAGGAGTCTGGGAGGTATGAACATTAGTGAAATGGGCTGCTGAGGCTGGAAAGTGGTGCTCAGGTGTGTTCCAATGGCAGCAGCCTCTGCTGAGCTCCAGCCAATGGCTGTTTGTGGGACTGTTGTCAGACCTTCAGAGTTTTCAATAGACCAGCAACTTGGGTAGAACTGTGAACTCTTCTTATTGCTAAATGTTGACAACTAATTACATTTTTAAAAAAAAAATCTGTGGCTCAACAATTTGTAAGCCAGACAGGTTAGTTCTGTGGGCTGTATGAGGCCACCAGCCTGAAATTCCCACAATAGAACATTTGCCAAAGGAAGCTGAGAAATACTGAGGACAAAAGTTCACCTCTTCTCAGCTGAACCTCGAGCTAGCAGCACCAGGAATTCTCACCGCTGCTCTTTGCACAGTAAGTGTCTCTTTTGGGTTAGGCCAGCTCCCTCCCTGAAGATGCAGTTCAAAGGCAATTCTCAACTCTCTCAACATTTTTAAGTATTTTTTTAAAATTAATTAATTAATTAATTTAATTGGCTGTGTTGGGTCTTTTTTGCTGTGCGTGGGCTTTCTTTAGTTGTGGGGAGTGGGGGCTATTCTTCATTGTGGTGTGCGGGCTCCTCATTGCTGTGGCTTCTCTTGTCATGGAGCATGGGCTCTAGGTGTGTGGGCTTCAGTAGTTGCAGCACATGGGCTCAATAGTTGTGGCTTACAGGCTCTAAAGCGCAGGCTCAATAGTTGTGATGCACGGGCTTAGTTGCTCCGTGAAATGTGGAATCTTCCTGGAGCAGGGATCAAACCCATGTCCCCTGCTTTGGCAGGCAGATTCTTAACCATTGCGCCACCTAGGAAGCCCTCTCAACATTTTTAAAACAAGCAGAGGCCCTGTCCTTCCCCAGAAGTCACAAGTCAATCTTCTGAGTTGAATAAAATCATGGGGGATACTGCTGTTACTTCTACCAGGGGTTTAAGAGCATAAAAGTTCTTAGATATTTACCTACCTCTCATTCCTCCCATATACTGGTTAGTACTTGGCTTCTTCAATGACACGTCACTGGGAGTGTGGAGTCCAATCAGGGAGCTGGGAGTTAGTGTTCTATACATGACTAAGTCAATCAAGGTTCTACTATGGTTAAGAGCATGGGTCTAGAGCCAATTGCCTGGTCAAATTCTGACTTTACCATTGACTTAGTAACTGAGCTTAACCTATCTGTAAAATGGGGTTAATAAAATACCTACCTATGAGGCTGTTGTGAGGATGAAGTACATTGATACTTAGTGCTCTATACATTGTTTGCCATTATAAGGAAAATATTATTTTGGAAATTTGAGGAAACTGAGGCTCCAAGAAGCTAATTGACTTGTCCAAAGTCACACTACTTTAAAAAACAAAAGGAGGTGCTGGGATTTGAACTCCAGTCTCTCTAATTCCACCAAATACAGTATTCTGGTCTATTTAGCCCACCCCAAATGTTCTCAGAATAATGTGGGGTTTGTCTGATTGCTTAATAGAAGTTATTTGTACAAAACCAGGTTTTGCTGCAAGTCCCGGATGCATTGAAATGCAGTATTTTAGAGAAATCAGGGAGTTTCCTGGTCGTCCAGTGGTTAAGACTCTGGGTTCCCAGCGCAGGGGACCTGGGTTCCATCCCTGGTCAGGGAACTAGATCCTGAATGCTGCAACTAAGATCCCACATGCCACAACTAAAGATCCCGCATGCCACAACTAAGACCCGGCACATAAATTTAAAAAAAAAAAAAAAAAGCAAAGAAATCAGTGGCAGTACTTCTAGGCAAATTGCCTTCTAAATGATTACATTTAAGTTCTTCAAAGAGGAAAACAAGTTCAGGCAATAAGAGAAGATTCACAAGGCACAGAGGGTACCACAACCAGAGGGCAGGGGAGAAAAGAAGCCTCTCTCAAAATAGTGGACTCCAGATAAAAATGTTTGTCCAAAAGCAGAGAAAACTAAAAATTTATCTTTTGGTGCTTGTTTTGGGACGGAGTAGGTCAATTCAGGGTTAAATAGGAAACTAGGCAGTAGAGCCTAGTGATTAAAGGAGGACTCCTGAATTAAGTGGCCTTGCAAAATTCATGTGTATCAAAAAGTTCATTCAAAAACATTTTTATTAATTCAACATCTATCAGCAAAGGACTTCTAAATAGCAAGTGCTCAAATAATAGTCATACAATGCAGGTCACAAGCAGCTTGATGATTACAGACAGATAAGGAAAGCAAGGCCTGACTTAACGAATGACTTACACGAGGTCACACAGGGAGCTGCAGCAAAATGAAAACTAGATTCCAGGACCATGTATGTCCGTGGCTGGGGCCATGACCCTGGATTGGCACGCAGTCCAGTCCTGCACAGACTGCCTTATTCAGCCAAGATAGAAACGTACTTTCACACCTTTTCATCCCCGCCCCCATATCAGCTTATAGCAGAAAAAGTCCCAGGCAACTCATACCTGCTAGATTTTACCAGGCCTGAGATGAGGCTTCTCAGAAAACAGGCTCAACTTAGGGATCCCGAATCCAACAAAAATGGGAGGCAAGTAGGGTTTCGGTTGGGTAGTCAGACTGTGCACAGGTTAATCTGGGTGTCTTTGGGCTAACGGGCTGCAACTCCTTTTGTTTATTTATTTAGCTTTTATTGGCTGCGTTGGGTCTTCATTGCTGCACACGGGCTTTCTCTAGTTGTGGTGAGCAGGCGTTACTCTTTGTTGTGGTGCGTGGGCTTCTCATTGTGGTGGCTTCTCTTGTTGCAGAGTACGGGTTCTAGGTGCATGGGCTTCAGCAGTTGCGGCATGCAGGCTCAATAGTTGTGGCTGGAGGGCTCTAGAGCACAGGCTCAGTAGTTGTGGCACACAGGCTTAGTTGCCCTGTCACGGCATGTGGGATCTTCTCGGATCAGGGATGGCACCTGTGTCCCCTGCATTGGCAGGTGGATTCTTAACCACTGGGCCACCAGGATCAGCACCCGTCCAGCCTGCATCTTCCCCTTGTTTTGCAGCCCCTTGACTCCCTCTATTTTTGCCCCAGATCATGGGCTACCTCTGCTTACTCCTCTCACTGTAAAGCTCCTACTCTGCTGGGGGACCCGGAGACCCTGAGAAAAGACTCCAACTGCCCCTCAGAAAGGCCTGGCTGGGAAAGAAGGGGGAGGCCAGGGCCCCGGGGCGGGGGTGAGGGGGGAGAAGGGAGGGTGCTGAACTTTTTGGCTTTCACCCAGGGCTACTGGAAGCTGGAGGGAGGTTTTCCTGGCCTCTTTGAATGATCGAATCACGGATGCTGCAGTCTCTCATCTTCTGAGACCTATGCTCTAGAAGGGGACAGCCTGGGCCATGGTTGCCAAGAGCTGCTGCTGGTGGGGGCGAGCTCCCAGGGGTGCTCCTCGGAGGCACCTACTGGCAGGCGCGGGTGGGCACAGGTGTTGGCCAGGGCACAAGGCCAGGTGCCCAGAACAGCCAGTGCAGCCGGGCTGGGGCCTACGAGGTGGGTGGGAATGGGCTGGGCCACTTACAGTGATGTCTCTGCTAGAGAATTTGATGAGGAATGATGGCAATGAAATCAACTAAATATACGTGGGTCAATATTAGAACTTTAAAGTGTACCCGCCATGCCTCTTAACTTCGGGTGAAATTCTTCATCAGCTGTTATCCGCATTCACCTATGTTACCCAAAGTGATTTTTTTTTTATTGTGATAAAATATATACAACATAAAAGTTACCCTTTTAACCATTTTTAAGTATACAATTCAGTGATATTAAATACATTCATAATGCTGTATAACCATTATCATTATTCATTTCCACAACTTTTCACCATCCCAAACAGAAGCCCCACACCCATTAAACAATAACTCCCCATCTCCCCCTGCCCAGCCCCTGGAAATGTGTATTATACGTTCTGTCTCCATGTAATTGCCTATTCTAGGTGCCTCATATAAGAGGCGTCATAAAGTAATTGTCTTTTTGTGTCTGGCTTATTTCACTGAGCATAATGTTCTCAAGGTTCACCCACGTTGTACCTGTGTCAGAATCTCATTTCTTTTGAAAGCTGAACAATATTCTATTGACTGTATTATATATACCACATTTAGTTAATCCATTCATCCGTTGATGGCCCCAAGGGATTTTGAAACAACTGGATATTTCATTTCTAAGATCTCTAAAATTTTAAAAACATGTAATAAACTTTCAAGTATGCAATCTCTTCTTTTAAGTGTTTGAAAACATTCATTATACTTTCAAAATATCCTTGCCCTGTTGGCTCTATTACCTTCATGTTCTCCCAAATCAGTAAGTCCTTTTATTTTCTCTCTTCCAGAGTGTCAGCTTTCCCCAGGTACCTGGTCATTTTAGAACATGGGCTTCTCTTCCCAGGTGAGACTCTGTAGAATGTCTGTTGCCTTCATTCTCCCTCCACCTCTTGGGGGAGGGGGGCTGGTAATCCAGGGAAGCATCACAGACTTATATCCTGGCCCATTTCTAGTGGGAATGAGGGAGAAGTAGGACTTGTTACCCACTCTCACATCTCCAACCTCGAGGCAGATCTCCTCCCCTCTTAATGCCCCAGGCCAGAAGAGGGACAGGGGAGGACCCAGGGGACATAGCTACCTTTGCTTCGGTCTTCCAGCTAATCAGCTTTGCTGTTGTCCTACGTCCTCCTCCTGTGATGGTTTCTCCCACCTCCATTGCCACATCTGTAAAATGGGTATGAAAATAGAAAGAATGATTCTAATAGATTAACATTAAAATTGAATCTTCTTTTCCTCACTATTTCCATTAGAGAGGATCTTTTCTGGCAATATTAAGGATGAATAATTAACTCTCTTAAAGAAACTACATTGTACCTATGGATGTGTGATGCTGTGTTGTGTGTGTGTGATTTTAAGTAATGCCATATAAAAAGAAACTGTGATTTTTAAGTTCTGTTCTAAGTGAGACATTTGAAAGGAGGCATTGAAATATTCCCCTAGTGCTAGGGACTGAGGGGTCATATTGTAACCTGACAATAAAACAATAATCCATTCTTCTTAGGTAAAAATAATTCTCTTAAAGCTGTGTAAAGAAGTTAACACCAAATAAAAAATACATATAGAACATCGGTCCAATGTAATTACCAAATTCACTCTTATCTGGTACAATAACTACAATTTAAAAATGGAACCAATATTTTTACTAGAAAACTTTTTTGTAGATAAAGATCTAATCCTAAGCAAGAAAAGACAGGCAGAAAAAACAAATATGAAGTTTCTAAACCTCATATACAGTCTAATGAAAAATAAAAGTAAATGATGACGAAGTAGGAGGCTTCAAACTAACAGGTTTTTAATACTGTATTCCTATTCTATTTTAAGTTACCACAGTTTGAGGATGAAAAGAATATTGCAAGCCATTATAAAGTCCTGGCTGTTTATAAACCTGTCCTCAGGAAAGCAGGGATTCCTCATTTCCCAGGCTCTCTGGCCAGGCTCAGCTCACTACAACCAATGCCAGGATCAGATTTCGCTCAAATTATAAAATGTAATCTTTCTCTTTCCCTCTTTCCTATTTTCCCTCTTTCTTTCAGGAGAGGAAAATATTTGCTCCAAGGATCCTAAGTGTATTTGTCTGGCTCCTAAGTTAGAAAGAGAGAGAGAACGTTTACCAAAATGACCCAGAAATGAAAAAATTTAAATCGTTATAAAGAGGCGCATTCAACCCGTCCTTTATTATACAACTATATAACCTGGTAAAAAAGAATAGTTACTAGAACCAAAACCAAATGAGCCATGAACAACAATCTATCCAGCAAACCCTCTAACTTGCACCAAACTACAGTCTACTACCTTCCTAATAAGGCTTGAAGAGCCAGTGATTTCCTTAACCCTGGAAAACACACCAAGTCATGTATGGCTCTTTTGTATAATCTCCAACTGCATTGCTTATATGTACAGTAATACATGTATAGGGTTCAAAGTCAAACATAGAATACTGTTAAGCAAGCAGAGAGCCATTAGCATACACTTTCCAAATTCCTCCCTCTTTGGTTCCCTTCCATATCAGGCAGAACACTGAGCACTGAACTCAGACCCTACCTATAGGCAACTTTCTCGGCCAGCTTCTCCAAACAGACAATCACCAGCGCCAATCTTCCTGGCCATTCGACTGCTTTTGAATTAGCCTCTTGGCCTGGAGCTAAGCATTCGGTTAGGCTCAACAGAGACCCCTGCTCCTGCCTTCATGAAGGTTAAAGTTTGGTGTCCTTTGGAAAGTGTCGCCATTCTTACTTTTGCAATTCTTATAATCCAAAATATGGTTTTAGTTCTAGCCCTTGTCTTGTAGTATGATGATGAACCCCAAATGAAGCTTCGTTGAAATTAAAGGAAAAGTGCCTGGATGTAGAAGGCATCAGTACCCACAAATCTTATTTGTTATTTTGTTTTAGTCTTGCAGCAGCCTTATCAGGTTAAAGCAGGCAGGTATCATTGCCCTCACTTTCCCGGTGAGCGTGTATAAAGGGAGGTTATAGGTGACTTGATTATGGTCATAAAAGCTACTGGGGGAGGTGGGGTAGAAAAAAGGGACTGCAACTTTGGTTTCCTGCCAGGCAGGCTATCAGAGAGTGACGTTGCTATTCTTTGCTCCTTTTGAGTAAAATCTCCTTTGTACTTCCTCCAAAGAGTCCAGCTTTGCCTGAAAACAAAAACGAAAACAACTCGAGTGTATCAGATCCCAATGAAAATTAAGCATTATCAGAATTAGTCCCTTCAGTCAGTTGTCTCATCAAATTCCCACTTCGAGACATCTTTTCCAAAGAATTCACAAGTTCTGAAACTCTGAACTTAGGGCTGTTTCCTAGAGCTGATAGTAAACCTTCAAAAGCAGAAAAGGTCATATAGATACCTAGAATTTTGCCTAGGTTTGGAACAGCATAATCTTCAGAAAAAGATTTGGTCAGACCTACCTACCTGCCCCCATTCAATCTTTCTTCCTATCCAGTAGATCCTTAGTGTCATCACTAACTTTAATATCTTTACAAATTTATTTCATATATAAGGTAGCTTATTAACATGCATTTAAATAAAAATTTTAAATACACCTACATTCTTGCAAGCATATCAAACTGCTTTCATTTGGCTATGTTTTCTGTCCTGATCTTATCCATGTTCTTACAAATGTCATATATAGTTTTTAATCATGGTTCAGCTTTTATTTTTTTAATGGATGTAAATAATAATACCCTAGCTGACTTAAACATTCATTTTATTCAGTTAAAAGCTTTAGGATTGTCTATAATTGAACCCTCAACTAAAGAATAAAGTCTTTTTAAGACTTTTTTTCTTTGTGGATTAGAGGTGGTAGGAGAGAGAGGTGCACCAGTTTTGCATTTAGACGTGGGAAGCACTTTGAGGTGAGATTACATGTGGAAGTAGAACAAGACAAAAAAAATCCTTGGGGAAGAAAGGAAATAAATGACTTGTTAAAAATTGTTCTAAAATTTTTTTTAAAAAAAGGAAAGATCAATTTAAATGCTCTATTATGACAGATCATCCTATAAAAATGGCAAAATAATAGAACATAATATTATTTTCATCAGAATACATACTTTGGAACACTTGTTGTCTTGTAATAAATTACCTTTGTATCTCCATGATGAAAATAGCCATCTTAACAGAAAAAAAAAGTCACGTTTGACGTGAAAGGATACCAGAACACAGGGTGCTGTTGACTTTTTCACAATTTATTTTCATCCCCTGAGGTTTCTTTCTCGTTTTAGTTGACCATTGTCTCCTTTAAGAAGCTTAGAGAAGATGTAAATTCAAGAAGTAAATACAGTTAGCTTGGTGCTTGCAAAGCTTCTGTCCTGAATCGTCAAGGTCTAAACCCTTCCCCATAAAATGTCTGATATGGTGAGTGAAAAGGAAAGCCTCCTTGAGATGCGGATTCCATGTTTGTTCATTACATGTTTAATGAACATGTTCATCACGTGTTTAATGTACATGTTCATTACATGTTCCTCACGCCCACACTGTAGTCTCAAGTGCACTAGATTTTAGGTTTGTTCCTCTAAAAGACTGAGCGTTATTAATCACAGAGGCTCTTCACAGCTCTTCAGGCCATTCAAAACCACAACTGGTAAAAACAGGAATTGGAAGATTGACTGGGACCTTACTGCTCAAAGTGGAGTTCAGGGACTGGCAACAGCGGCATGCCTGGAAGCCTGTTAGAAATGCAGAATCTTGGGCTCCCTGCTGACCTCCTGAATCTGAATCTGCATTTTAACAAGATTCCTGAGTGGCTGGTATGCTCACGAGAGCTTGAGAAACACTAGGCTAAAACACATCCCAATGTCTTAGGACTTGACAGTCTGGAACCTGCTTCCACCCTCTGGCTGGAACTACGTAAGTAGTTCCCAGGCCTCATGGAAGGATCCTTCTGTGATTTTTCCTATTGAATGAAGACAAAGGCGTGAGGAATTTCTTGAGGCCTGGTCCAATCTCATATTGGTCCATATTTATAGCAAATTAAAAACAGGGAGCTAATGTTTACCTGACTTGACAACAAATAACTAAATAACAACTCCTAGTATAATAATAATAATTCAGAATTTCTAAGCAATGGTATTATTAGTCCAACAGTCTGGAGATGACTATTCACCATTCCAGATTTGTCCCTTGTTTGTATATTTGCCTGGTGGTTTAAGTTTTTCTTGAGCAAGTGACTTGGCTGGCTTATTTCCTGGAGTGGAAGACTGAACACTTCTGCCCACTGCATCTTGGCATGGGATTTGCCAAGGAAAACAAGACACAGTCAAAGCACTGGATGGAACAATGCTTTCCTCACATGGAGGAGACAGAGCAAGATGGGCTTCAGTAGTGGCCGCTGTCTCCCATGGCCCCTGGCAGCCCACGGAGGGCAATTGGCTCTCATGCACCCCTCCTGAGCTGCACCAGAAGGGACCCATGCTTTCCCCATAAGGGACAGTAGAGCAGTGGGGTTGGCCAGGTGCCACATGACACACATGCTGAAGAAGTGTAAAGAAGTAGACATTGAGTCTGAAATAGAGGAAGATGTCCCCACACAAGGTGACAAGGCCAGCAGAGGCTGTAGGGACTCTTTTATCTCTTCAGAAGGAAGTGTTCCAGGACTACTGGGGTGGAGTAGGGGTTGAAAAACTGCACAGATGAGACTCCTTTTCCAACAATTTTAATTTTAGTATCCCTCCATCTTAGACTACGTTTGTATAAAGCTATTTCACGTAACAGGTACCTAAATGGAGAAGGTTCACACACTGAGATTAGTCCCATTTTCCCTCATTACATTGGCCTGGGGAGACTAGTCCTGCTTCTCTTGAATGCTGACCTAAGAACCACAGCCTTTGAAGATACTTTTTTAGGTGATCAGATAATGCCATTAATAATTGCCTGGGGCTTCCTAGGTGGCGCAGTGGTTAAGAATCCGCCTGCCAATGCAGAGGTCACAGGTTCGATCCCAGCTCCAGGAAGATCCCACATGCCGCGGAGCAACTAAGCCCGTGTGCCAAAAAAAAAAAAAAAAAAAAAAATAATTGCCTGAGTACAAACTGTGAGCCTTACAGTGGCACTAACAAGTGAATTACATCATACCCATCATTCCTAGATGGACTGTTAGGTTTTGTTTTTGATCTTTCTTCCACTGAGTGGCTGAGCTAGAACAGTACGCACTGTTCCTTTCCATCATGAAATATCTTTATAGAATTTCCAGTGAACAGGATCCAGGGCTCCTGGGCTGTTGCTAATGAACTGTTGCTAATGTAACCATGGTGGTACTGAATGGCTACACACTTAGCACACGTGTTCAGGAAAATAAAAACGAGCTGACAATTGTGATGCTTTCATTTAGATGTAACAAATCTTGTTATATTGCCGTCACTTTTCACACTCTGTAGGGACTCTGTTTTGTGATGAACTGCCACTTTGTTGATGATATCCTTCACTGAACAGAAATCATTAATTTTGTTGTAATAAAATGTGTCAGGTTTGTGTTTTGCAGTTGTGTTTCATAATTCCTTTTCCAATGATGTTCCAAAGATGTTCTCCTGTAGCATTTTCTATTAACTTCATAGTTTTGCTTTTCAAATTTAGATATTTAATCCATCCAGAACTCCTTTGCATGGTGTCATGTAGATATAAGTTAATTTTCTTCATAAAGTAAACTGTTTTATCCCAACAGCCTGTAATAAGTAATCTGTCCTTCCTCCGTTGATTTGTGGTACTACTTTTATGGTATACTTTGTTCCCATCTACATGTAAATCTACCTTGAAGCTCTCTTTTCTGTTCCATGGAGCTATTTATCTGTTCTTTGGCCACTATCACCATTTTAAAATTTATTTAAATGACTTTGAGGTATGTCTTAATATCTGAAAGGGAAAGTTCTCTCTCTTTCCCTTTTTTAAAATTATTTATTTATTTATTGGCTGTGTTGGATCTTCGTTGCTGAATGTGGGCTTTTTTCCAGTTGCGGGGAGCAGGGGGCTACTCTGTTCTGGTGGGTGGGCGTCTCATTGTGATGGCTTCTCTCGTTGCAAAGCACGGGTTCTAGGCACATGGGCTTCAGTAGTTGCAGCACACGGGCTCAGTAGTTGTGGCCCATGGGCCTAGTTGCTCCACGACATGTGGGATCTTCCCAGACCAGGGATCAAACCCATGTCCCCTGCATTGGTGGGCAGATTCTTAACCACTGTGTCAAAAGGGAAGGCCCTTTCCCTTTCTTTTTAAAGATTGACTTAATTATTTATGGACCTCCATTTATTTAAATAAAGTTTAAAACCAATTTATCAAATTTCTCAAGAAAAATCCTACTGGAATTTTGTTTGGGATGGCACCGAATTTAGAGATTAATTTGGAGAGAATTGATATTCTTGTAATATAAAGGTATTACATTCAAAATCCTGGGCTATTTTTCCTCTCTATCTTTTTTTTTTTTTCCAGATGATTTTCTATTGAACTATACATCCTTTATCTCTTTCATTTCCAGATAGCGTTAGTCAGGACCTCAAAATACTACTTTCAACAATAGCAATGGTATTGGGCATCACTTGTCTTGAAGGTATCAATGATTTTCCATTAAGTACAATGTTTGCAGTATTTTTCAAATATAAAATTTATTGAATAAAGGATGTTCCTTTCTGTTATTAATTTGCTAAGAGTTTTTTCCCGTTAATTATAGCTATTGAGTGTAATAATTTTCTGCATCCTTTGATTATTGTATAGATTTTCCTCTTCCAATCTGTTGATACACTGAATTATATTAATTGATTGTTTAATGTTATTGCACTCATATTCCTGGTATATACTCAACTTTGTCATTTTCTTTATATGCTGCTGGATTCAGTTTGCTAATATTTGGTTTGAGATTTTCGACATCTTATTCATTAGTGACACTGACTGTCATTTTCCTTTCCTAAACTGTCTTTGTCTGGTTTCACTTTTAAGGTTTAGCAGAATGAATTGGAGACTATTTCCTCTGTCTTTATTTTCCATAGGAGGTTTTAAAAGTTTGAAATAATCTATTCCTTTCAAATTTAGTAGGACTTGCTTTTAAATTGGCCAGATGCAGACATTTTTCTTTCTTAAAAAAAAAAAAATATATATATATATATGAAAATGTGTATGTATATGTACGTATATGTGTGTGTATGTTTACTGAAGTACAACATAGATCCAAAAAAATGCAAATGATATAAACATATACCTTGGTTTTCACAAAGTAATTTCACTATGTAATCACTACATTGATCAAGAAATAGACTATCGGGACTTCCTAGGTGGCACAGTGGTTGAAAATCTGCCTGCCAATGCAGGGGACACAGGTTCAATCCCTGCTCCCGGAAGATCCAACATGCCATGGAGTAACTAAGCCTGAACGTCACAAATATTGAGCCTGCGCTCTAGATCCTGTGAGCCACATCTATTGAGCCCATGTACCGCAACTACTGAAGCCCATGCACCTAGATTCCGTGCCCTGCAACAAAATAAGCCACTGAATTGAGCAACCCACGCACCGCAATGAAGAGTAGCCCCTGCTTGCGGCAACTAAAGAAAGCCTGTGTGCAGCAACGAAGACCCAACGCAGCCAGTAAATAAATTAAAAAAAAAAAAAAAAAAGAAACAGACTACGGATCACCCCTTTCCAATTTAGTTGCTATTATTGTCTTTTAAAACTTCTCATTAGACGTTAATGTTATTTTTTTAATATATACAGAAAGTATTTATATTAACTTGTATTTACCTATTTCTTTATCAAGCATTTTTACATTTTGGACTTTCATTTCTGGAAGTCTTTTTTTTTGAAAATATATACTCTATGGGCTTTTTAGTATCTGTTACAAATAATCTCTCTGGCTTTAGTTGATCTGAAAATGTTTTTATTTTGCCTTCATCTTTGAAAGGTAAGCTTGATGGTACATAATTCTTGGTTGGCACTTATTTTCTCTCAGACTTTGAAGTTGTTTATTCTTTTGTCATCCTGTTTACGTTGTTGCTTTGAGAAGTCTATATTTAATTGTCATTCCTTAAGAAGTGATCTGCCTTTTCTTTATGGTTGCTTTAAAGATTTTTTTCTTTGACTTCGTACTTTGCAATTTCACTACATATGGATTTCTTTTTAGTCATCCTGCTTAAGATTCACTGTGATTCTTACATTTGTAAGAGACGACTTTTATCATTTCTAGAAAATTCTTGCCCATTATCTACTTGACTATTGCCTTTCTTTCACTTTCTCTTTTCTCTCCTCTAGAGATTTTGATTCAGTGTCTGTTGGAACTCTTCATTATAGATTTCATGTCTCATTTCTTTTTCATCTTTGCGTTTCTCCATCTCCTAGTTTCTATGCTGAAATCTGGATAATTTTTTCAGAATTATTTTCCAGTTTGACTAATTCTCTCACCTGTGCCTAGTTTACTTTTTAATCTATCTTGAAATATAGATTGAAATATCCATGACTATATTCTTTATTTTTCAATGTTATTTCTTATTCTTTTTTTTTTTAATATCAACTTGCTGTTTCTTCGCTTTTAAAATTTGGTCTTCCTTTAATGTGATCATACTTGAACCATGTCTTACATAGCTATTTTATATTCAGAATCTGATAATTCCCATACAGGCATACCTCTTATTTTATTGTGCTTCACTTTATCGTGCTTCACAGACATTGCATTTTATACAAATTGAAGGTTTGTAGCAACCCTGCATCCAGCCAGTCTATCGGTGCCATTTTTCCAACTGTATTTGCTCACTGCATGTCTCTGTGTTAGATTCTGGTAGTTCTTGCAATACTTCAAACTTTGTTATGGTGATCTGTGATTGGTGATCTTTGATGTTACTACTATGACTTGCTGAGAGCTCAGATGATGGTTAGCATTTTTTAGCAATACAGTATTTTTTAATTAAGGTATATACATTGCTGTTTTTAGATATAATGTTATTGCACACTGCCGAGACAGCTCGGCGACTTGAGGTGAGTGACGGGTGCCGCAAGCTTGAAGAAGACACAGACACAGACTGAAGAGAAAAGTGGGACCGGGGGGCTCAAGACCTCTAGGATCAAGAGCCCTGCTGACTCATCCCAGGTTGCTTTTATTGAGTTCGTCGGCTAACATTCTCAGGTTACACCCATAAACAATCAAAGGCCTCACATGACTAAGGCAATTATCTTTGTTTGCTTCCTGGGTCCAAGTTGAGCAGGTGTGGATTTGAGCTGGGCCTGGAGAGCAAAACAGCCCTGGGGGCAGGAGACCTCTCTCAGATATTGGGGGTCTGTGCCCCACCCCTGTTGGCCCCTCTGCGACTGTGCCTGTCTTAGGTTGTTCCTCCCTTGAGGAATCTTACCCGTCTTTGGCTAACCAGTCATCCTCCAGGGCCAAACAGGGTGATATAAGGAAGGCTCTATGCACCACCCCTGTTGGCCCCTCTGCGGCTGTGCCTGTCTTAGGTTGCTCCTCCTCTGAGGTATCTTACCCGTCTTTGGCTAACCAGCCGTCCTTCAGGGCCAAACAGGGTGATATTAGTCTCCACGCCCTGCACCCTCAGTTCCTCCACTGCTCAAGCAGGACATTCTGAATCCCATCGCTCGGCCCACATACTTTAACATTTTCAAGGTTTCAGAAAGGTTCCTGAATGTCTTCCTACAGCACACCTAATAGACTACAGTGTAGTGTAAGCATACCTTTTATATGCACTGGGAACCCCCCAGATTTGTGCGAATTGCTTTATTGCAGTATTCACTTTATTGTGGTGGTCTGGAACCAAATTCACAACATCTCTAGGGTCTGCCTGGAGTTGGAATCCTCAGAGGCCTAATCTGTTATTTATTGTTTCTGCTGCCTTTTACATAACAGGTAATTCTTGTTTCCTTGGTGATTTTTTTCAAAACTGTGCATACACATTTGATTGAAATTAATCTCTGGGAATCCAGAGTGCCTAAATTGGAGGTTTTTTTCCTCCAGGAGAGGGTTTGAGTTTGTTTCTATGAGGAGCAGACAATACTACCAGCATGAGATTACTTTAGTCTGATTTAAGTGTCTTCGCTACGTGGGGAACCTTAGATTGGACTACATCATCATGCCAAGGGCCACAGGCTTAGCCTAATAATCACAGTGATGTTATCTGCAGTTGCCCTCTACTCATCAATCAGCTTTCAACTCACTAGGTCTTTTAATATCTTTATTTCCCTTAGTTCCTCGTCTATTAGTTGAAATAAATTCTTTACAGTATAAAGCATAGAACTGTTTCCTCTTCCTCACATGATAAGACCTTGTTTTGTTTTGATTATATCAAAGCTCTCCAACCTTGGATTAAGAGAGGCTACTTTCCCTTTCCTCTGGAGAAGGAGGGGTGGACTCCTAGGGAGATGGAGCACTGAGGAAAGCTTAATCAAGGCCCTGAAAGTAGATGCATGGGATAGGGTACCCTGATACAGAAATCTCAAAGTGAAATTTTTTTTTTAATAAATTTATTGATTGATTGATTGATTATTTTATTGTCTGTGTTGGGTCTTTTTTTGCTGTGCGCGGTCTTTCTTTTTAGTTGCGGTGAGTGGGGGCTACTCTTTCGCTGCGGTGCGCGGGCTCCTCGTTGCCGTGGCTCCTCTGGTTGCGGAGCTTGGGCTCTAGGCACGTGGGCTTCAGTGGTTGCAGCACGTGGGCTCAATAGTTGTGGCTCACAGGCTCTAAAGCGCAGGCTCAGTAGTTGTGGCGCACGGGCTTAGTTGCTCCGCGGCATGTGGGATCTTCCTGGAGCAGGGATCGAACCTGTGTCCCCTGCATTGGCAGGTGGATTCTCAACCACTGCGCCACCTAGGAAACCCCCTCAAAGTGAAATTTTTTAAAATAAATTTATTTATTTATTGGCTACATTGGGTCTTTGTTACTGCACACGGGCTTTTTGCAGCGAGCGTGGGCTACTCTTCACTGTGGTGTGAGGTCTCCTCATTCCAGTGGCTTCTCTTGTTGCAAAGCACAGTCTCTAGGCACGTGGGCTTCAGTAGTTGCAGCACACAGGCTCAATAGTTGTGGTTCATGGGCTCTGGAGCTCAGGCTCAGTAGTTGCAGTACATGGGCTTAGTTGCTCCTCGGCATGTGGGATCTTCCCGGACCAGGGATTGAACCCCTGTCTCCTGCATTGGCAGATGGATACTTAACCATTGCGCCACCAAGAAGTCCTCAAAGTGAAATCGATACCACTCAGAGTTCTTGGCCTCCTTAATCAATAGAAATTGATAAGAAGCCAGACAAGAAATTCAGGCAAGGCTTTACTGGGTCCCCTGCTGCAGCAAGGGGGGAGTGAAAACAAGTAACAGCCTCCCTTGCTCACTCCCCAAGCAGGGATGGGGGTTGGGGGTGTGGAGCGCAAGCTGGTTCCTTATATGTGGTGAGGGTGGGGGTGTGTCCAGGGGACAGGCCTGGGGGGTGGCTTAGGTGTTTGCCATCTCTTTGGTGGTGCTGTGTGCAGGGGGCATGCTCAGTACCCTGCCCTTGCTCCCAGCTCCTCAGAAATGGCAGTTGGGTTTCTGGTCTTTTTGCATCTTGTTGTCCATAATTTGCCCCGCTGCACAGACATGCAATTAATTTAATTCCCTTATAGTGTCTTTGTATTTCATTGCTGGAGGAGATGTTTGTCCAGGTGCAAGTACTGCAGCAAAGGGTCCCAGATCCCAGCCTGTCTCCAGGTCTCACAGTGGAGCAAGGCAAAACTGCCTCCACCCTTTATAACCTAATCTCCGCCAAACCAAGTAGAAGCAGCTTTGAGAGGAAGATGAAGTGGTGAGGTTACAGCTCATTCCTGGTAGGAGCTGTTGTCCTCCATCAAGTCAAACAACAGTACGTTGTTTTTGTTACTGTATAATAATAATAATTTTTTTGCCAGGCCACACGGCTTGCAAGATCTGATCTTAGTACCCAAACCAGAGATTGAACTCAGGCCACCTGGGCCATGGCAGTAAAAGCACTGAGGCCTAACCCCTGGACTTCTAGGGAATTCCCATGTTACTGTTTCTGTTGATGAGCCAGACATGGGAAGGAAATTCAGCCAACGGTAATCACAACTGATACTTGATCTTTTGTTTCAGATGTCTGTTTATTGTGATAAGCAGGCCTACTAGAATGAAGATGGAATCCTATCCCAGACTGCAAACACAGCTTGAAAGAATTGAGAGAGATTGACACCCTGGCCATCTCTGGAGATACCAACTTAATGGACATAAGAGACTGGTAGCTAACAAGTCTGTTTAGGGTTGTTGAAATATACCAGGGCTTATGTAATACAGATCCTCTTTAGCTATTTATTTATGCTGTTGCAATGACCCCTCTAACGTCAAATCCTCCTGGGTGTTGTCAGTTGCTGCCACCGCAGCATGTGTCGGTTCTATAACAAGGTCAGAGAAACTAAAATATCTGTGCCGTTTAAGGCTTTTATTGAGGAAATATGCTGTCCTCTCTCATAGCTCCTTTTTCCCCTCCTTGTCAACAGTATTCAATGAGTTTTGTGGAGACCTTATTATAACAGTAACAGCTGACATTAACAAGAGTCCTTATCCAGGTTTGATTGGATGAGTGGAGATTCAGTAGTGAACAGGTCAAGCATGACCCTTCCTTATTCTTGTTGAGCTTAAAGTTGTCTCTTCTTTTTTGACAATTCCACTCTCTTATTTAATATCACTTGAGGTGCTCAAAGTAAAAATGGTTGCCCCAATCTCACCATAAAATGTTTAACTGCCTTTGAGAAATCAGACTGAACCTTAACTGAGGGGTAGGAGAAAAGTTAGTATTGTAAATATAACACTTCATCATGAATTTCCAAGAAACCTAAGTATAGTATGTATCTGCTAGGTTGCTTCAATCAATCTGTTCCCTGACCCACTCCTAAGCATTCTGGCAACTGACCACTTTCCTCTATACAGTTCAAATAGCATCTATGATTATACAAATCTGGTACTTCTGGCATGGGTATCTGTGAATTTGGAATTGGGACTAAGAGATTATATTCTCATTCTAGAAAGGAAGAGAAGTAAATCTTAGAGAAAAGCGCTGCCATGTTCTGCTTATGTGGACAGATAAACAGAAAAAGCTGCTATGCAGTGAAAAATTGACAACCAGAAAAGGCAGAGATGAGATACGCTGAGATTCCTGAGGAATTTGAGACCCTAATTCCAGTTTATTCTTACAGCTGTGATAGGGAACAACAAATCTGTCTCCTTATTAGATCTGTTTCTTTTGCTTGAAACTTTGCATTCTATTGCTTTTGCTTCTAGCTGAGAATGTTGCCTATAGCCTGATGTATACAGACCGCCCATTCTCAAGGCTCTGACCTTTAAGGGTATAACACTTTTCCATTCATATAGAGATAAAAAGTTGCAGAACAAAGAGTGACATTTATCTTGTTAGAGGTTTAAAAGAATATCATGAACTGACCTACATGGACAGCTACGAGAACAAAGGATTCCTACACCAAGAAGTTTGCAACAAGCAACCATGCCCCTCCCGCACCTTGCCTTTAAAAATGCTTTGCTGAAACCCTTCGGGGAGTTCAGGATTTGGGGCAGGGGCATAAGCCAACCGTTCTCCTTGCGTGGCCCTGAAGTAAACCTTTCTTTGCTCCAAACTCTGTCATTTGGGGATTGTTTGGCCTCAACTGTGCATCAGACACATGAACTTGCATTCGGTAACACAGCCTGGCTGCTTCCTTGCTCCTGTGGCCCCAGAGTCACTCCTGCATCCTTATAGCACATTATTCCTTTCTGCTTAAACTAGTCTGGGTGGATATCTATTAATTTTTCACTAAGTCATAAATTCGCGGTCGTCAGTACAAGTATAGGAAATGTTTTTCTGTTTGCTAAAGGCTGAAAAGAAAGATAAAAACTAGAAACATTTGTTTCTTGCTCAACTCTGGGCTTTCTAAGAACCATAAGCAGGGTAACTAACTTTGGCAAAACTTACTGTGCTTCATGGGTCAATTTGACCTTTGCAACTGTTCCTTTTCTGCCTTAATCCATTTGTATGCCCACCAGAGGAATGCCTATTCTGAAAAAACCTGAAGAACTACAGCAGGGAGTCACTAACCATTTATTGGTTAACAAATGATACAACTTGGGGTTAATTATACTTATGTTGTGATTCTACATTTTACTTCTTGAGTCTGAACCAGAATACCCCAAGTTACTTCCCCCAGTACTCTCCTGGTACCTGGAATACTAGAAAAATCATTCATGAGTTACTTTCACTATTTGTCTCTGATACATTGTTTGAATTATGCTAAACATGAACTATGCTCTTATCCTCAGCCAGAGCAATTGTATTCTCCTTAGTGCTCACAAGGTTACTTTTGTAACTGAAGATTGAGGGACATTTATGCAGCATGGATTAGAAAGTGCTTGACATAAAGTCTACAATGTTATTCATTTGTTCAACAAATAGTTATTGGGACTTCCTAGGTGGGACAGTGGTTAAGAATCCGCCTGCCAGTGCAGGAGACAGGGGTTCCATCCCTGCTCCAGGAAGATCCCACATGCCGCAGAGCAACTAAGCCCATGTGCCACAACTATTGAGCCTGCACTCTAGACCCCATGAGCCACAACTACTGAAGCCCTCATGCCTAGAGCCCGTGCTCTGCAACAAGAGAAGCCACCGCAATGAGGAGCCCTCGCACCACAATGAAGAGTGGCTCCTGCTTGCCGCAACTAGAGAAAGCCTGTTCGCAACGAAGACCCAATGCAGCCAATAAATAAATAAATAAATTTATTTTAAAAAATCCCCCAAAACAAAACAAAAAAACCCCCAAACAAACCAAAAAACCCACAAATAGTTATTGAATGACTATTAGGGGTGCAGAGAATATAGCAGTGGACAAATCAAATAAATATTCCCACCCCCATGGAGCTTTCACTCTAGTTGAAAAGAAATAAGCAAGATAAATAAAATAGATGGTATTTTAAAATAGTGCTAAGGAGAAAATGAAACAGAGAAGAGAGAGAAAGGAGAGGGTGAGAGGGATTACAATTCTAGATATGGAAAGCTCACCAGGAAGTTGTGAATTTTGAGTGCAGATCTGGAGAAGGTGAAGGAGTGAG